>NW_022989865.1:471830-848392 GCF_902827175.1 Gymnodraco acuticeps
CTCTCCTATCTATCTCTCTCTCTCACACACACACACACTTCTCCGCCTCATTCTGTTTTCATTTACTCATTCGTTATCTGACCAGCTTCAATCTTGTAGGCTTCTCACCTCGTTTCTTGTAGCCCTCGAAAGGGTTTTGGAGGTTGATGCCTCGGTGAACGTGAGTTGTTTGGCTTTCTTGTCCGCAGCAGCAGAAAGCATGTTCGAATGTTTGAATGAATCAAAGTGGGTCGTCACCGTGGATTTTCTCTTATGCTCCAACACACAGTTGCACGGGGTGCAGAATAGTTCCCCCCCACTTTCGTGCAAGACATCGGGGTACTGCTTTGCCCGGTCTTTAGCAGAAATGTTCGTCGGTAAATGAGATGGATTAGATTTTTTCATCTTGGTGTTTTCTCTCTCGTGTGAGCTCCGCACGTTCACTCTACGGCAGCGGTCGGGAACCTATGGCTCTTCCGGTGACGGCATATGGCTCCCAGACAATTTTGAGTTGAAAAAAAATAAAATAAAATAAGAATATCAGTTTGGAACTGATTTTAAAATACTTGTGATATTTCTTAATAATACTGTGTCATTTTAAAGTAAACAGAAATTAGTTTTGAAGATACATTTCACGGGTCACCCGTGGGTCGGGTCGGGAACCAATGGCTCGCGAGCATGTCCGGGTCATTGTAAAGGTGAAGAAATCAAGTTTATCCGCTTCAACCCTTGTAACGGAAAAGATGGCGAAAAGAAAAAAAGACGGTGATTACCGTGCATTCCAGGCTGCGTGGACAGAGGAATTTGCATTTGTGGAGAGAGCAGGATATGCGGTATGTCTAATATGCAATGATAAAATTGCATCGATGAAACGGTCAAATATAAAGCGGCACTTCGATACGCACCATGCTTCATTTGCATCGAAATATCCAGCGGGGGACAGCAGGAAAAGGGCATGCGAGGAGCTACAGCGGAGAGTGCAGACGAGTCAGCAGCAACTACGTGTGTGGACCAAGCAAGGTGACGGGAATTCCGCTAGCTTTGCGGGTGCTTTGGCAATAGTAAGGAATGGAAAGCCATTCACAGATGGCGAGTATGCCAAAACATTCATGCTTGATGTGGCCAATGAACTGTTTGATGACTTCCCAAATAAAGACAAGATAATCAAACGAATAAAAGACGAATAAATGCCCCTGTCAGCAAGAACTGTGCACGATCGTAGCATCATGATGGCAAATCAAGTCGAGGAAACACAAATTAAGGACATAAACGCCGGGACATACTTTTCTCTCGCATTAGATGAGTCAACAGACGTTAGCCATCTATCTCAGTGCAGTATAATTGCCAGGTATGCTGCAGGTGACACACTGCGTGAGGAAAGCTTGGCTGTTTTGCCAATGAAAGGGACAACAAGAGGAGAGGATTTATTCACGTCTTTTATGGAGTTTGCTAAAGAAAAAAAACTACCGATGGATAAACTTATTTCTGTCTGTACTGATGGTGCACCCTGTATTTTGGGGAAGAACAAAGGATTTGTAGCGCTTCTCCGTGAACATGAAAAGAGAGCCATCCTAAGTTTTCATTGCATCCTGCACCAAGAGGCGCTTTGCGCTCAGACGTGTGGCCAGGAGCTTGGTGAGGTGATGTCGCTGGTCATTCGAGTGGTCAACTTTATTGTTGCCCGAGCTTTTAATGATCGCCAGTTTAAAGCTCTGTTAGAAGAAGTTGGGAATCATTATCCCGGTCTGCTTTTACACAGCAACGTGCGTTGGTTGTCAAGGGGGAAGGTGCTCAGCCGTTTTGCAGCTTGCCTGAGTGAAATCCGGACTTTTCTTGAAATGAAAGGCGTCAAGCATCCTGAGCTAGACAACACTGACTGGCTCCTGCAGTTTCACTATCTCGTGGACATAACTGGCTATCTGAACCAGCTCAATGTGAAAATGCAAGGTATTGGAAATACAATCTCATCCCTTCAACAAGCAGTGTTTGCATTTGAAAGCAAGCTGGAAGTCTTTCTCAGGGACATTGAAACAGGTCGTCTTCTGCACTTTGAAAGACTGCAACAATTTAGAGATGCATGCTTAGCAAGTGACTCCACTCAACATCTGGATCTCCTGCAGCTAGCTGGCTTTACGTCCAATCTCCTGCAGTCATTCAAAGCACGTTTTGGAGAATTTCGTGCGCGCACTGGTCTTTTCAAGTTCATCACTCATCCACATGAGTGTGCAGTGGACAAAATCGACCTGACATGCATCCCCGGGGTCTCTATCGGAGACTTTGAGCTGGAAGTTGCTGACCTGAAGGCATCAGACATGTGGATGAGTAAGTTCAAGTCACTTAATGGAGAGTTGGAAAGTCTTACGCGACAGCGAGCAGAGCTGGCGAGGGAACACAAGTGGACAGAAATGAAAAATCTTCAACCTGAAGACCAGCTGATTCTTAAAACTTGGAACGAGCTTCCTGTGACATACCACACAATGCAGCGTGTGAGTATTGCCGTATTGACCATGTTTGGCTCTACATATGCATGTGAGCACCTACGCTCACGTTTAACTGATGGAAGCCTCAACGCCTGCATGAAGCTCAACTTCACCACGTATGAACCAGACTACAAGGCCATCAGCAAAACCATGCAGCACCAGAAGTCGCATTAAAAGTAAGACATATTTAATTTATTATACGTTAAAAATACTATATGGCTCTCAATGAAATATATTTAGAAATATTTGGCTTTTATGGATCTCCCAGTCAAAAAGGTTCCTGACCCCTGCTCTACGATTTTGTTTACCTTCTGTGATGCGCGAGCTGATGACGTTGTGTCATCATCATCATCACTTCACGTCAAGACGAGTTAACTTTTCTTTTTTAAAAACTTTGTGTGAAAAAAGTTATTTGATGCGAGAAATATGAGTTGTTATTTCAGATTATTTGTGCAGTGGATGTACATGGTCTTTAGTTTCCTAGTTATTACGAAGATTACTTCAGGAAATTGTACACATTCAACGTTTTCATGGTTGCTAAGGTGGTTGCCATGGACGCTGCTATCGAGTGCTGTTACAAACCTGTCTTCTAAAAATGACGTTCCCCCAGAACTAAACTGCATTCTCAATTACGTTTAGCTAGAAACGTATTTTCTCCCACGTTACGTTTGTTATGAACATATCTCAAATATGTTTATTTTCTACATATCTTCTAGAAACATATTTTCTCCCACGTTACGTTTGTTAGGAACGTATCTTAAATACGTTTATTTTCTACACATTTGAAATCGAGAATCGGGCTCGATATATGGCTAAATTAAAATCAGTAGGCGAGGCTGTAATTTCGCCAGCTGTTACTCTCATGAGCGAGGCAGAACATAATAGTTTTAACATGCCAAAAAGCTGCTGTGTCGTTTATTGCACCTCAAACATTAAAACAAATCCAGAGTTACGTGTTTCTGTACTTCCTCTAAGAAGAAAGGACAGTAACAGAAGATCTCTGTGCCTTCAGGCTTGATCGCCGTTCAAATGACAGCTTTGGTTTCCCCAAAAGTGGGCGGGGCTGTAAAGTGAAGTAGATTTTACTCTCATCTATTATTCAAAACCATTCTATTTATTCTAACGTAAATTACATGCCAGTGTTTTATCTTTTTATTTAGTGATTTTTAATTTTTTTTTAAATTGGGAATGTTTTCATGTTGAACCGGAAGTACGTCACTTCACTTTGTCTTCTTCGTCCCTTTTACGTTCCAGACAATGCATAGCTCAGCGTAACTGAACAGCGACCCCAGGTGTGTCTACATTGGAATTACATCTTCATTACTGAAGGAAAAATACTTTACCTAGTGTTTGTTAACTGGGTTTTTAATGCAGTTGGCTTTTCTTAATGGTTACAATATTGCTATGAGTTATATCTGAAGCAAATTATGTTTCTGAAGATGTGTAGTCAATTCCACCATTCAATGTAGCATAAATGTGAACTCTCATCACAGGAACAATACCGGAAATAGACATAGGAAAGATCCTCAGCCTGCTGATTGGATGTTTTAGTGCACGTTGGGATATGGTGTTTATGCGATGTGAAATCCGAAAACATTTATAAAAAGAAAAATAATACTTTATTCCGAGTTTTCTTGCTTTTTTCTTTGGAAGTCATCACATAACGGCATTTTAATACCCGGTTTGGCCGCATTAAATATTACACATCTGCCGTAGTTCTTTATTTATAGAGCCCAGGGGCCTCATTTATAACGCCTTGCGTAGGATTCACGTGGGAAGGTTGCTTACGTAGTACAAAGCAAAAAAATAGGTACAGAAATGTTCCGATTTACAAAACATTGCGTACCGGCGAGGGAAGTGCGGCACACCCTACGCCGGTTTCCCTTTATAAATCACAATCAACTCGAAATGCGGCGCAGCTTTTGCGGGCTTCACGTAACGCCCATATTTGCCTATAAATAGTCAAAGAAACGCCCATTCATTCATTCATTCATTCATTTTGACTGACTTTATGAAGAAGATCGCAGGAAATGACGACAGAACAGCTAAAACAGACATCTCACACCGTGTCAGATTTTGGTTATTTTGGGGAGGTGGAGATAAATCATATTGTTTGGTGGATGCAGTTTGAACCAGAGTAGCAGCATGGAGGTCGGATCGTCACCAAAATAAATAAATAAGTGGTCCGAAAAAAGTTAATGACAAAATACACATAACCCTACTCAGGCAGTGTGTCAGTGTGTTTGTGCCGGGGACAGGAGACCCCCCCCATGATGAGCAACTGTAAGAAGGTATCGGGGGATCCCTGCGGAGTGGAGTCAATTCATGTTTATTTTTTTATTTGGTGGTTTGTGTTCCAGTTATCAGCTGTGCGCAGCGTCTCCACTGCAGCAACTCTATATCCACCTGTTAAAGGATATAAAACTAATGTGTTGTGTTATATCAACTGCCAAATCTACCAAATATATGGTGTTCTTAGCTTCCATACCTCCTGTGTTTTATGAGCGACTTATCAAGTCTTGGCAAACGGCATAAAACACGATTAAACATGATATTATATAAAACCATGCTCGTATCTACAACGTATAGAAATGCAAAACGGCGTCAGTTTAGACGTAATTCTGTCCTCCTGCTTACCGCATCATGAGAAAACATTTCCTAACATTAACACAACATATTCGAGGTGATTTTAAATAACATATCCGTATTTATTTATTTCTCCAAGTTATGTTTTTGTGTGCACTGAGGAGTCGCAAACAGGCGTTTGTTTAATCATTGTTTGAAAATGAATTATTCGTATATGATAAATGAGAGGTAACATTTTATTTATGGTATTATTTCCACATATTTCTCTCCATTCTTCCTTCTGCCAACGGTGTCGCAGTTTCTCGTCTCTCCCGTTGTAGTGCTTAGTGCGTACGCATGGGTTAGAGTTTGCGTGAAGGACCGCACTTTTTCCCGTCAAGTTAGTATTTTATAAATCAAAAAACATTGCGTAGAAACTGGCGTACGCCATTTTTTGAGCGTATATCCCTTTATAAATGAGGCCCCGATGAGAAGACTTCTGGACAAACAGGAAGAAATGCAGCCGAAACTGAATACGTGACGTGGATCATAAATATATCAACAATTAAACAACATCTTACATTTCTTTTCACAAAATACGTCTCCTTGCAGTATCAATACTAATTCGGCTGACTTTTATATTTGATCCAATTGGTAGGTAGGCTGTATTTACACCATAACGGTGCATTTATTTATATCGATCCCGATTCTCGATTTCAAATGTGTGCTCTAAAATGATATTTATAAATGACTATTATCATAAGCAAGACAATAAATGGCAAAGATATGTAGAAAATAAACGTATTTAAGATACGTTCATAATAAACGTAACGTGGGAGAAAATATGTTTCTAGAAGATATGTAGAAAATAAACGTATTTGAGATACGTTTATAACAAACGTAACGTGGGAGAAAATATGTTTCTAGAAGATATGTAGAAAATAAACGTATTTGAGATACGTTCATAACAAACGTAACGTGGGAGAAAATATGTTTCTAGAAGATATGTAGAAAATAAACGTATTTGAGATACGTTTATAACAAACGTAACGTGGGAGAAAATATGTTTCTAGAAGATATTAATAGACTGGCCGTGCCTGCATTAATATAGGCACGGCCAGTCTATTGATAGCGTGAAGTACAACCGCGTGACTCAGTCATTTTGTACCTTAAAAAGCATTTAAATACCGCATTTAAAATCTGATGAACTCAGTGTGCATCTGGACCCGGTGACGACATTACCTATTGACGCAGCAACCACTGTAAGTTATATTCTTGTTTAATTAGACTTCTCTGTTTCATTTATTCGACTCTGTATAAATTGTTATTGTAGCGTAAACGGCTAAATCGCGTTTGAGAGATTTTAAATCTCAGATCTGCTCAGGCGAAACCTGCTTTACAGGTCTCAGCACTCAAGCCTGCATTAATATAGGCATGGCCAGTCTATTGATAGCGTGAAGTACAACCGCGTGACTCAGTCATTTTGTACCTTAAAAAGCATTTAAATACCGCATTTAAAATCTGATGAACTCAGTGTGCATCTGGACCCGGTGACGACATTACCTATTGACGCAGCAACCACTGTAAGTTATATTCTTGTTTAATTAGACTTCTCTGTTTCATTTATTCGACTCTGTATAAATTGTTATTGTAGCGTAAACGGCTAAATCGCGTTTGAGAGATTTTAAATCTCAGATCTGCTCAGGCGAAACCTGCTTTACAGGTCTCAGCACTCAAGCCTGCATTAATATAGGCACGGCCAGTCTATTGTCGCCCATCAGCTGTAGATAGTTAACTAATTAGAGGGCCGTGGCCCTACAGCTGTGAGAACTGAGCAATCAGGCGTCCATTTCGGGTAGCTCTTTCCTGGAGCGTCAGCTTCAGCGTCAGACAGCCGAAGACTGACAAAGACATTGGAGTCCTGCGGGAGTAAGACTGACAAAGACATTGGAGTCCTGCGGGAGTCACGAGGGAGGCAAAGAGGAGGCAAATCCTACTCTGATCGAGCTGGTGTCTTATTTCTTTTTTCTTTAGTTTTCTAGCCCCGCATGCTATAATCATGTGTATTTTCTCTATTCCTGTTCATGTGTCTTCTCGCAATTATCACTGGCCCCGTGTATCTCCTAATCGATATAACCGGCCTGCTCTCGTCTATCCTACGTGCTCCACTGAGATCCAACATCTAGTTTCTGGTGGCCTGTGGAATTGCCAGTCAGCTGTTCCTAAGGCTGACTTAATCTCTGGCTACGCCTCCCTGCAGTCTCTGGATTTCCTTGCTCTCACTGAGACCTGGATTACTCCATCCAACACATCCACCCCAGCAGCTCTCTCCACTGCATATTCCTTCTCCCATACACCCAGACCCACTGGCAGAGGAGGTGGCACTGGTCTCCTGCTCTCTCCCAAATGGAGCTTTTCCCTCTTCAAGCTACCTAACTTCACTCCTTCCACCTTTGAATTCCATGCCGTCACAGTAACCCATCCTATACAGTGCGGAAGTTTATGAAGAGTATTGTGCAGAAGATGTGATGCAGCATATTTTTGGTATATTCATTTTAATCTCACCAATATATAAGAGGTGTATTGCATCATGTTATCCCTAAATATATGTGTGGGTATATACATTCCTGTGTATTAATAGTTGAAGGAACAAAATACATTTTTCCTCTTAAATATAGAGAGGTTTTTTATAGATTCCTGAAACAATGTTCCCTTTTTCTTTAAAGTAGATTAGCGCAATAGTCTTTTTCTTTCACTTATACCCTTTTCATCAAAAGGCTATTTTTGAGGGGTAAAATGCAGAATTACTTGTGAGTTCTGTTTTGAGTGAAAAGATTACCCTTTTGAGTGTTTTTCTTGGTTAACCATTAGATATAGTGGCTAAATTCGTTCTAAGTTAATTGTGCGCATCCTGCAGGCCTTGAGAATTTAGTCACACAGTTAAGAGAGACAATGGTCCTTTTAGACTAAGGGTGAGCTTACTTCGGGTGAATAAAAGTTCAGAGATGATTGGGGGGGGTATGAAGACAGTTAGGCGTTGTTGGTGAGCTAGTTATGAGGATGTCATGGGATAATGACTGTTATATTCCCAACAAGTATGGCTTTCATAAAGAAACACATGACTTGGGTGATAAGATGTGTTTTGTTGTAAAATGGGCCCGTTTGGTTTTCTGCTGGCCAGCGCTGGGTCACTGTGACAAAGCATATTTTGCGTCTGCCAATGAGAGGACCTGAAAAGATGACCAGCTGACCTCACCCCTTCCTTCTGTCTTCTGGTATATATTCTGTTGATTCCTGAGTTCGGCCTCTCTTCACATGCTGTCAGGACCGGAAGGATCTCCGCAGCACGCGAACCAGGGCAGAAGTGGCCGGCTACTTCTTAAAACATTACAATATGATTTTAGTATATTGTATTATATGGTGTTGTAATGTATTATAGTGCATTGCATTATTACCTTTGATAATTAAAACAGATTGTTTAAACTGGTATCTGGGTGTTCTCTGTCTGATTTCCTTCCTGTTATGATTTTAAGCAGGACTCGTCAAAACGACACGCGGAGCCGAGTGGGGTTGTAAAAACCTCAAAACTCCAACAAGTGGTGACCCAGACGTTTACGAGTGGGCGTTCAGCGGGAGTCACATCAGCAGCCAGCGGACGAAGCTGTCCAGGGGTGACACCTCGAAATACTTTCTGACAACTAAAAACAGAGCTCTATACAAAATATCAGGTAAGCACGGATACCCGTTACACTCAAAATCTGTGATTTGGCTATATTCAAATTTTTTAGAGTTGTCAGGAATATTTCTCAGTGTCTAGTCTTCATGCTAAAGATAATGCAATGCATATTTTAGCATAGGTAGGTAACTAACTAAGAATAATAAGATTAATAAAGCAACGGTTAGGAACCTCGTGGATTTTTCAGAATCGCACGACTAACTCGTTAGCTCCATGTGAAGCGATGAGGACTGTAAGAAGAAGGTGAAAGGCCCCGTGCGTTTTTTTTCAGAACTCGACACGGCTAACTCGTCGGGGGCGTTCAGTGGTTTCTAATGATTCCATCCAGTGGTTTCTAATGATTCCATCCAGAACTAAATTGAATAATGCTTTCCAGTCTCATAGGAGCTGCAGTTGCATTATAAGTGAATCCAAGGGGAGATACGCAAATTTCAAATAACCATTTTGAAAGGACCGGAATCTCGTTCTCTTGTTCTGTGTGGTTAATCTATCTAGCCAAAGGTGACGATAAAGAGATTATGTTATCTGTTGAAATAAACATCGCACCATAAAGCTGGATAGACTGTACGGGGAATAATTTTCTGGGAATAATTACTAATAGATAAGGGAGAAAAGTCAGATAAAGAAATGCGTGGTCACCAGGGGTTAAAGAAAGCCCCCCTTTTTCTTCACAGCTTTCCTCTAATTGCTGAAGCAGCAGCCCGAAGTGTGACTGCTTGTGCTTCTTCTCAAAATGCCTCAAAAATGGCTGCTGAGCGTTGAATTTAAAACAAGGAGTGAATAATCAACGACTGGTCTGAAGTTGGAGTGAATAACATTGAAAATTAATAGATCAATGTGTCGTAGATATTTAAATAAATAAGAAACTATAATTTGTCGTTTTTAGCATAGTTTTTGTGGGATGCAGTTACGTCACATTGTGGTTTTCATGAGAAGTTTTGAGAACTGATTGTTACTATTGCATTGCATTGTGAATTTTGTGCTATTTGTCATTAGGTAGTTTTTGTAATATCATTAGTAGACATTAATTGTGTTTATGAAGAAAGAGTAAGTAAACAGGAGGGATCTGTTCATGTTTAAACATGACAGAGGTGCTGCACGAGGCTAAAAGCACACTGTTGGCTAAACACAGAGAGGTGATTGATGAGAGAAGCTTGTGCAGGAGCAGCTGCAGGGCACAGAGAGAGAGAGACAGGAGAAGTAGATGTTTTGAAGAGTTCAGAGAGAGTACAACTTATATAAAGTTAACTACTAGTCTGAAGAATGTTATATTGTTTTGTGAGTAAACATGAAGTAAAAATATAAGAACAACATGCTTATCTAGGTTAACAGAAAGCTGCTATTAACCAGTTTCAGCAGCTACTGTCCTATCTGTGTTCCAAAGAGAACATACGTTGCATTTACAATTCATATTAAGAAAGTTCACAATTGATACCATTAAAGGCCGTTTTGGATTAATAGGGCGTGTCTGTCATAAACATTCGTGCTCGGATGGAATAAAGTGTTGAGATGTTCTCAAGAGTGGGAGTTTTCACAACGCTTTTTAGTTTGTATTGAAACAATTAAGTGGTAAGGACAGAAAACTGTTCCGTGATGATTTCTTTAGGTTTTAGCTTTAGTAATGGAGATTACATTTTGTGAGGAAACTTTTCCACCAATAATAACTGTTCAAAACATATATTCAGTAACTGTAATCAGATTACTTGTTTTTCAAATATAGCGCTAAATACAGTTAGTTTTGTATTCTGTTACAAATCTAACCTGCTTGTAACACAACTTAGATAAACAATTTGAAAAATAATAGAATAGGCAAGTGGTTAAGGAGGTTTTCCTGTTTTGCTCATTTGATTTGGAAATCAAGTAAGGAAGAATAGTGTTTTATGAGAACTGTCATTCTTCATGGTTTTTAAAGATAAATCATCAGTTTGTTTGGACTTTGATGTAAAAATAGGATCGGGGTGGAGAAGGAAGACCTTTTTTGGTTTCAAATTAAAAAAAGATTTTAAAGATGAAGTTTATTTTATTTTTTCTGACTAGAATTTTAGAAGCAGGACTTCAACTAGACAAGATATTTTACAATGTGGTTTTACTACTTTTAATGGAGTAAATAATCTGGGTAGACTACTGCCATTGGTTTGTTTTAACATTCACATGTTTCAGCATTCCTGACCATATAGACATTCAGCCGTTTTATTTTGTAACCCTTTGGGGGAGAGATTTAAATTGAGTTTTTCTCCAGTTGCTGATTTGCTGTGATTATAGCAGCACTGGATAGTTGTGCGCCACCTTTGG
The DNA here is from genome assembly GCF_902827175.1 of Gymnodraco acuticeps. NCBI lineage: Eukaryota > Metazoa > Chordata > Actinopteri > Perciformes > Bathydraconidae > Gymnodraco > Gymnodraco acuticeps. The sequence goes on from NW_022989865.1 coordinate 482,883, forward strand.
GTTGTACTCTGAATCAGTGTGTTGGTGAAGAGTTGCTCACTACAGAAACAGAAGAACTGTGCAAAGAACGCATCTCTGAGGAGAGTTTGACATTTTGCTTGGGCCTCGTTGCCGAGGCAACAGTGGTGTGAAGAGGAACTGCAGTTTTTGGGGATTCCTGCTGTGCAGAGGACAACGTGTGTCTGCTGATTGTACCACATTGATCCAGAGGTTCCTTCCCCCTCAGGACATCCCAGTGCAAAACAAGAGTTTCATTGATCCAATTGACTACAGCTGCAGAAGACAACACATCACTGACTGTTCACATTATGACAAGATCTGAGACAGGCTTGTCTCAGATCGTTCAGACTCTGAAGAAATTATGCGATGATTTTACAGCATAACTGTGCAAGAGTTTTCCAGAGGGTGGTGTACAACAATAGGTTTAGTGTTTGAGAAGGGAGGCTGATTGTTTAAACGATGGTCTGGAATGCTGAAAAGATTAAAGTTTAATATCCTTGTTTAGCAAACAACACATCTGATTATTAGGTCACACCTAATAATCTTGACATATAAACTAACTATGAGTAAAAAGATGAATGGATTTTATATCCTAGAGAAGGTTGGTTATGTTGCGAATACTTCACAAGGTATTTGCTAATGTATTTTGAAGAACAAATAACAAGGACACAAGTCCAATTTTGTTTTGTTTTTAGGTTAAATTGTCCATTACCAAAACTGTTCACCTTATGTCTAGATTTGGACTTTGATGGTAAGGGAGTATTTAGGCTTATTTTTATACATCTGACATTTTCAAATATGTTGGCTATTCACTATATAGACATTGGTTAAGAACTTTTCTGAAGATTGAATATTTGTTCCATTTCTAAATATTCATATTTAAAAAGTAATTTTAGAGTAAAGAAGACTGATGCTGTAATTGGACATAATGTGAGGCCTTCAATCACCCATTGTAATGGTGCATATTATTGACGACTAATAGGGAGGAGGGGTCACTCGACCCACCCTGCAGTGGTTTTTAAAATCTTATGCAGCTTCACAGGAAGCGCACGGCACCAGATTATGAGTTTGGAAGACTAGCGTCACCACCTCATAATGGACATTAATTTAGTTAGTAATTAACTGACATTTAGAGATGTTAAAGAGTAAAAACATACCTACCATAAGTGATAATTCCTGAATTTGGCTACAAACCATTGATGAAATGACTTCTGTTTTTAGAATCCTTGATAAAGGAAGGAGTGATTGTTACATATTCGGACACCCAAGGTTCCACGCACTGTTAAAGAGGTTAACATTGTTCTTTAAGTGGACCAGATTTGAAGATAAATGAATATGAGTTATGAAATACATAGCAGAGCTTTACAGATCCTAGTAATGGTTTGACTCAAGATAATAATTATGTGCAGAAGTTTCTGAAATAGATCTATTAGACATTTGAATATAGATTAGGTGTTGATAAACTGCAGTAGTAGTACAATAAGGAAGTGACATTTTTTGGCTAAACACTTTTCGGGGAATGTGGGAAGCAGCTGTCTCAATGAAAAGTTAGAGATATCTTGAACATTATAGTTGTAATTGTGAATTAATAAATGATGGCGCTCCATATATACATATTTGTGTAGACAAAGGATACTGGCCTATGCTGAAATGTCAAAGTCTCTGCAGAGCACGACACATGGCCAAAAAAGACTGAGACCAACTGACCTTTGACCCTGACCGACAGTGTAACTTGACAAGGCACTGTGAATGACTGACTCTGGGGTGGACCTGACCAAACTTGACTTTACAACCTGACAGTGTGAGTGTGAATGTGAGTGTATGTCTGCATGTGATCAGTGCAACTGCATGATTTAAAACAATGACTAATCAAGCATGTTTTTGGACTAACACATTTTTCTGGGCCTCAATAACATTCCACAGAATTGGAAAACCGCACTTGTGCACTCCCACAGGAGGTGGCAGTTTGCAGAATGAGGAACTCAAACTAAAACATGAAGATTCTGTTTCTTTTAGGACTGAAGGATGGAGAGAAACACTTCATTTCACTGGAGTGTTTACTGTGGAAATGATGGATGTACATTTGGGAAAAAATGTTTGATATTTTCTTAGAATCCATTATTACCTGAAGGTTTTCTTCCCATACAGGATTTTGGTTACACATGAGTCATGTGTAAAAAGGGGGAGTGTACGGCTGCCCCAACTCGATTGTTCAATCTGACCATTGATTGACGGTTTTAGAATTGACCTGCTCCATATCTGGGGATAAGATACTGTTTGATGAATGTTGACATGTCTCTAATATTGATTGAGTTATAACAGGTAACACAGATGCAGAATCAGTGGCCAAGGAGCTACTGTGAGAGATGTGATTTCCAGAATGGAATACTGAAGAAGTTGACCTGTGAGTAATGTTTCAACAGGTATAAAAGTAACTGAGGTTTGAAATGTAGAAAGAACATATTACAGTTAAAGCTAAAACATAGTAATGTAATGAGACATAATTTAATTTAGACAACATCATGTAACTAGCCTGGTAAAGAAGTAAAAGCCATATACTTTATTGTTTAGGTCATTATGAGGATATACATTTCATCTAAATTTATAATAGAAAGACATTTGATGACAGTTTGTTGGAATTCTGTATTCATTTTTTCAGCGTGATAATATCTAAGCACTGACAGGTAGAAGCAGTATCACCAGGAAATCATTCACTTTGTTAGTATCGTGATTGTGGTTGTTTTTGAATCCATAACATTAGTGTGTTTCTTTACCAGAAACATTAGCAGTTCATATTATATTTGGATTTTAAATAGGATCTCAAGGATTTCATTTAAAAATAAACACAGATGCTTGTCAGAAATTCAGAGCTATTGAAATATGTTATTTAGTTTACCTAAAGATGTTGGGGTTCTTATTTAGTTGGCACAATCCAAGTACTAAGATTCTGAAGCTGTACTGGCAGATAGGAGGTCTACAATTAATTTAGAAAACCTGTTCACAGACGGCTGTTGTTTCAAGACACCCCACCAACAGGCTCCAAGTGGGTCAAAACAGCTGAGCGTAGGCTTGAGGGAGTTGTATCAGATTTCTCCACACAGGTCGCTGGCGCCAAAAGGGGGACCCGAGAAGCACGAGGACAAAGTGGCTCAACCCCAGGCTCTCCGGCCCCGACCGAGTGACCCAGCGGACCTCTTATGCCGTCTGCCTGGGAGAAAAGGGGGACAGCTCGTACCACGGGAGCCAGTGTGCGGCGGGGAAAACACCTGCGAGGACCCTAGACGACATCAGGACAGACCTGGCCCTCGTCAAGGCAGTCGACCCGGGAGGCATCATCAGCGGGCCGGAGAAGGAGAATCGGGAAGACATCTCTCCAGCATCGACCCGGAAGCCGCCATCAGCGGGCCGGAGGAGGAGGAAGACATCTCTCTAGCAGGCAGCCCAGAAGCTGCTGTCAGCGGATCAGGGGGACAAAGACACGGCAAGCCAGGACGGCACAGGGGACTTGTCGAGGCAGCAGAGGAGTCTACTTCTCTGATCAGTTCCACCCGTGAAGGGCTAGCCGCGTCTCCCCCTCCCTATCAGCTGCCCCTTGTTGGCGTATTCCTCTGAGGGGGGGGGGCTGATGATTCACCACACAAGGAGACTGCACTAGCACCCAGCTGCCCCCTCATGGTTCCTTCACTGCCATGGAAAGTGGTGTTCTGTCTCCATGAAGGTTTCAAGTACTCTAAATACCAGCTTCGGATGGATTTATACAATGTTTGGGGGACGGACACAGTAGAAAAGAATGACAGTGGGTATATGTTTCAAGTGCCTTGTGTAAATTGCACTCTTTTAAAAGAGTGCAAAAGGGGGAATTGCGGAAGTTTATGAAGAGTATTGTGCAGAAGATGTGATGCAGCATATTTTTGGTATATTCATTTTAATCTCACCAATATATAAGAGGTGTATTGCATCATGTTATCCCTAAATATATGTGTGGGTATATACATTCCTGTGTATTAATAGTTGAAGGAACAAAATACATTTTTCCTCTTAAATATAGAGAGGTTTTTTATAGATTCCTGAAACAATGTTCCCTTTTTCTTTAAAGTAGATTAGCGCAATAGTCTTTTTCTTTCACTTATACCCTTTTCATCAAAAGGCTATTTTTGAGGGGTAAAATGCAGAATTACTTGTGAGTTCTGTTTTGAGTGAAAAGATTACCCTTTTGAGTGTTTTTCTTGGTTAACCATTAGATATAGTGGCTAAATTCGTTCTAAGTTAATTGTGCGCATCCTGCAGGCCTTGAGAATTTAGTCACACAGTTAAGAGAGACAATGGTCCTTTTAGACTAAGGGTGAGCTTACTTCGGGTGAATAAAAGTTCAGAGATGATTGGGGGGGGTATGAAGACAGTTAGGCGTTGTTGGTGAGCTAGTTATGAGGATGTCATGGGATAATGACTGTTATATTCCCAACAAGTATGGCTTTCATAAAGAAACACATGACTTGGGTGATAAGATGTGTTTTGTTGTAAAATGGGCCCGTTTGGTTTTCTGCTGGCCAGCGCTGGGTCACTGTGACAAAGCATATTTTGCGTCTGCCAATGAGAGGACCTGAAAAGATGACCAGCTGACCTCACCCCTTCCTTCTATCTTCTGGTATATATTCTGTTGATTCCTGAGTTCGGCCTCTCTTCACATGCTGTCAGGACCGGAAGGATCTCCGCAGCACGCGAACCAGGGCAGAAGTGGCCGGCTACTTCTTAAAACATTACAATATGATTTTAGTATATTGTATTATATGGTGTTGTAATGTATTATAGTGCATTGCATTATTACCTTTGATAATTAAAACAGATTGTTTAAACTGGTATCTGGGTGTTCTCTGTCTGATTTCCTTCCTGTTATGATTTTAAGCAGGACTCGTCAAAACGACACGCGGAGCCGAGTGGGGTTGTAAAAACCTCAAAACTCCAACAACAGTTAACCATTGTTTTTCTCTACCGTCCACCAGGCGCCTTGGGGGACTTCTTGGAGGAATTAGATAATCTCCTCTCACTCATCCCTGAAACTGACCCTCCCGCTGTACTTCTCGGAGACTTCAACCTCCAGACGGGGAAGATAGACGAACTAACATCTCTGTTAACCGCCTTTGCTTTCTCACTGTCTCCGTCCCCACCGACTCATAAAGCTGGCAATGTCCTTGATCTCATATTCTCAAGGAACTGCGCTACTTCTAACCTCTCTGTAAACCCGCTCCACACATCCGATCACTTCTTCATTTCATTCTCTCTATCCCTTTCCAAACATAACAAACTAATCTCTTCTCATCCTGCACTTGTCCGCCATAACCTTCGCTCCCTCTCCCCCTCTAGCTTTGCCTCGTCGGTGCTCTCAGCCCTCCCTTCCTCTGATTCGTTCCATCTCCTGCCTCCAAACTCTGCTGCATAAACTCTCCTCTCTACTCTCTCATCCACTCTGGACTCGCTCTGTCCTCTCACATCTCGGCAGGCTCGTCAGTCCCCTCCTGCTCCCTGGCTAAATGATGCACTGCGTGCTAATAGAACCGTCCTTAGGGCAGCAGAGCGGAAATGGTGGAAATCCAAACACCGTGACGACCTCCTAACCTATCAGGCTCTCCTCTCCTCTTTCTCTGCTTCGATCTCTCAGGCAAAAAGCACTTTCTTTCAAGATAAGATCCAATCTTCCTATTCCAATCCTAAAAACTATTTTCCATCTTCTCCACCCTCTTGGACCCTCCAAAAGCTCCTCCCCCCTCCTCACTTCTGTCAAGCGACTTTGTTACCCACTTTGAAAAAAAGGTTGATGATATTCGCTCTTCTTTTTCTGACTCACCTTTACTCACCGCTGGGTCACCAGACCCTCCTTCCACCAACACACTTACCTCCTTTTCCCCTCTCTCTCCAAGTGAGGTTCTTACCCTCATTACCTCTGCCCGCCCTACCACCTGTCCTCTGGACCCTATCCCTTCAAACCTCCTTCAGACTATCGCTCCTGATATTCTACCGTTTCTCACCCATTTCATCAACACTTCTCTAACTTCTGGTCACTTTCCAAACAGTCTCAAGGAGGCAAGAGTAAACCCTCTCCTAAAGAAACCCACTCTCAACCCGTCTGATGTTATAAACTACAGGCCTGTCTCTCTCCTCCCGTTCCTGTCTAAATCACTTGAACGCGCTGTCTTTAAACAACTCTCCTGTTATCTCAATCAGAACAACCTTCTGGATCCGCACCAGTCTGGTTTCAAGGCAGGTCACTCCACAGAAACTGCTCTCATTGCTGTCACGGAGGAACTGCACACTGCCAAAACTGCATCCCTCTCCTCTGTCATCATCCTATTGGACCTGTCTGCTGCATTCGACACGGTGAATCATCAGATCCTCCTTCGCACTCTCCAAAAACTTGGAGTTTCAGGCTCTGCACTTTCCCTCCTCACCTCATACCTGAAAGACCGTACCTACAGGGTGACTTGGAGAGGGTCTGAGTCCGACCCTTGTCAATTAACTACGGGGGTCCCTCAGGGCTCTGTTCTTGGTCCCCTCCTCTTCTCCCTGTACACAAACTCGCTCGGATCAGTCATTAGCCCGCATGGTTTTTCTTACCACTGCTACGCTGACGACACCCAATTAATTATGTCCTTTCCCCGCTCAGAGACCCAGGTCGTTGCACGCATCTCTGCTTGTCTAGCTGACATCTCTCAGTGGATGTCTGCTCACCACCTCAAGCTCAACCTTGACAAGACTGAGCTGCTCTTCCTCCCGGGAAAAGATTGTCCCACTCTTGACCTAACAATCAACATCGGCACCTCAGTTGTTTCCTCAGACTGCAAGGAATCTGGGTGTGACCCTAGATAACAACCTGTCCTTCACTGCAAACATCGCTGCTACAACCCGTTGCTGCAGATACACGCTTTACAACATCAGGAAGATACGTCCCCAGCTGACTCAGAAAGCGACTCAGGTTCTGGTCCAGGCTCTCGTCATCTCACGCCTAGACTACTGCAACTCCCTCCTGGCTGGTCTACCTGCATGTGCCATCCGACCTCTGCAGCTCATCCAGAATGCAGCGGCTCGTCTGGTCTTCAACCTTCCTAAATTCTCCCACACCACTCCGCTCCTCCGCTCCCTTCACTGGCTTCCGGTAACTGCTAGAATCCACTTCAAGACACTGGTACTTGCTTACCATGCTGCGAATGGATCTGGCCCTTCCTACATCCAGGACATGGTTAAACCGTACACCCCAGCGCGTGCACTACGCTCTGCATCAGCCAAACGACTCGTTGCGCCCTCGCTGCGAGGGGGACCCAAATTCCCATCGGCGAAAACACGTGGGTTTGCTGTCCTGGCTCCAAGATGGTGGAATGAGCTCCTCATTGACATCAGGACGGCAGATAGCTTGCACATCTTCCGGCGCAAACTGAAAACTCATCTCTTTCGACTCCACTTCGAGCGTTAGAACTATTAACGAAACACTTTTATACTAAAGGACTGGCTTACCTAAAGCCAGTTGAGTAGCACTTGAAATGTTTGGCTCTATGAAACCTGATGTACTTATATGATTCTGTTTTCTTCAAGGTTGTGTCTTCCTGGTCGAATGTACTTATTGTAAGTCGCTTTGGATAAAAGCATCAGCTAAATGCAATGTAATGTAATATGTAGAAAATAAACGTATTTGAGATACGTTCATAACAAACGTAACGTGGGAGAAAATATGTTTCTAGCTAAACGTAATTGAGAATGCAGTTTAATTCTGTGGGAACGTAATTTTTAGGAGACAGGGTTGTAACAGCACTCGATAGCAGCGTCCATGGCAACCACCTTAGCAACCATGAAAACGTTGAATGTGTACAATTTCCTGAAGTAATCTTCATAATAACTAGCAAACTAAAGACCATGTACATCCACTGCACAAATAATCTGAAATAACAACTCATATTTCTCGCATCAAATGACATCAAAACGCATTTTAATGGCCAAACTAACCTTAAAATAGGCATTTTCCACCGAGAATAAAACGAAGGTCGGCCATGTTTTTTTTTTTCTGCGGAGAGAAAGTTGAAGATCACGTGACACAGACACCAGCCATTGGAAATGAATGTTGAAAAAAAACGTAGGGAACTTACAATTTCAGTGAAGTTTTTGTAGAAATACTACGTCCCAAGTTGTGGACCAACGTAGTTATTACACGTTTAGATGTGAGACTGGGTTGGAAATGAACGTTCATGATTGTTGTACCTGTATTCAATTGTATTGCTATTAAACTAAATATTAAGGTGAACTAACATCTTGTGGCATTGACTTGCATATGCTAGCCTTGATGTTAATGTCAAAGTGATTATTTGAATACATACATTTGAATACTGTAGCTTACGTCTCTTACAGTATTACCTGGGTGATTTTCTATTTACTCATACATGGTATGTAACTGATCACTAGAGAATGGTTGTTTATGTCAGAATGGAGTAGGTGTGATGTCCTGCTCTTGCTTAGACATGTGTAAGGTAAATATACAGTAGTGCCCCTACCACAGGTAGCTGCATGTGAGCTTTAGGCTTGCCAGATGTTGTTTGTGGTGTTATCACATGAGAGGGGTAGAATTCAACCAAAATTGCAGCATGCTTGTCCCATAGATTCAGAATGACAGATGGCAGTTGCTCTTCTTCAACCTGTTAAGCCCGAGCCTGTTTTCCAGGTCTCAGGCTCTAAAAAATGACATTCCCAGAACAAATTACTATAACTTCACTTTTAAAAGGGGTAAATTAACAATCTTTTTTCTCAAAGCAATGATAAACCTGAGTTGGATGTAAAAAGTCAGAATCAATATACATTTTTTTTATTTTAAATGAAATTCAGATTGAACATAGTAAACAATTTTAAATTATAGTGTCCGTCGAAAAAAAAAATTACTTAAAGTGAAAACCACCCTTGAATGATGGGATAGACTAAAAGCATATAATAAGTACCCTCTATCAAGATTGATGCAAAAAAAGTGACATTTTACCTTTTTAGAGAGATTTAGCAACAAAAAACCCACTTCTGGGGTCATTTGGGTGCATTTTCCATGTCTCCGGCCCCCGTTGGTCAATTTTGATGATTGACATCTCTTTTTAACCGTCAGAGCCAATAGAATCAAGGGGAAGTTCCTAAATCCACCTACACGTTACCAAATAAGGAGTGAGAGTGATGCGTAGCCAGAATCATGGATGTATAATAAGAACTGGATACAGCGTGGGAGGCGGGGCCTCGTTCATTCCTATGAGAGTTGCTCATTGGTGCATGAAGACAAAATGGCCCAACTTTTGAGAGAGCGAAACGTCACGAAAGTATTCATATAATCCGTTATTATTGTGCATTCATGGGTAAAGGTAAAACTCATGTAATACTGAACACGTCACATGAACGTTTTAACGTTCATAATGCAGAGGAAAATAACTCAGAATAACGTTATTAGCACATTTTACAACTTGAGGACCAAATGTTTTTAATAAGGGCTATACAAATGTTCATACTGGGTAGTTTATTTAGTTTAAAACAAATGATCCAATGATTTACAGACGTCTCTTTCCCAATGTTAGTCAATGGGAAAAAGTCTTTCCGGGCCCAGCGACTGATACGGAAGTGTAGTACCGCCGTTTGGCCACAACGAACATTTTCCTCAGAGTCCGGCACACTTCCTTGGGGCTTGAGCCAGAATACCAAAACAGGAAGCTGTCATACATTCTGGTAGATAATATGAAAACTCAGTTTTTGACATTACATTACCACTTGTTAGACGCTTTTATCCAAAGCGATTTACATACTCAATACAGTGGGCAATCCCCACAGGAGCAATTTAGGTTGAAGTGTCTTGCCCAGGGACACAACGATATGCTGACTGCAGTGGGGTTTGAACTTGTGACCCCCTGATCCAAACACCAACGCACAACCCATTGCACCACACGCTTCCCATAAAAATTGAATGATGGATTATCAGTAATAATCCCAAAGTGACACAGACACATTGGATTAAGCTATGGATTAACCTCAAGCCGCATTTTTCTCGTTTTAATGCCATTGAACACAACTTTTGATCAGAAACAGCAAAAGGTAAGACATTTCTCCCGTTTTTGCTCCATAAAGTTGTGATGTCTGTGTTTGCTTCTCATGTCGAGTTCTCATCGCTCAGTGATGATACTAATACCTATATAATCTGTGGAATATCAGCTTGCTAGCTAATATCTTGGTTGTGCAGATCCTATAAGTAATAAAGTATTTATACCTAGAGTTCTGTGCTAAGTGCGGAAGCATTTTTTCGCTCAGGGCTAATTTAGACGCTTCTTGTGAGACTTGTGTTTTGTTTCGGTAAAAATAGTTCGTATCATCAGTTAGCTGAGTTTCTTCCCGTTAAGTGAGTATGACACATTCATAGTTTATTAAATGTTAAGAAGCCCTGAGATACAGTTTTGTGAAAAAAAAGCCTGTAGCCCCCGCCGACGGGGTATATCAGGCTAACTCAGATTACATCCTCAATGCTGCCTGGGTTCATGAGCGACATGCATCTGCACAGCTGGAGTTAAATTCACATCAACACAGGAGGTGAGTTCTGTAGCATGCAGTGTAGAGAAACTTGCCTGGGCCGATACAGAAGCCAGCGATGATGCCCACCACACAGCAGACACTGATGTAGCGCATGAAAGGTAAGTGAACCTGCAGGGAGAAGAAGAAGTCAGTCTCATCACATTTACTTATTTTCTCTAATGGAACACTGGACCTTTTCCAACACTGCTCCGCACCTCAGCCCCCCACATGGTGTACCACAGGGCAGGAACAGTGTGTCCTGCCAACTGAGAGAGAGGCAGCTGTTCCTCCCCAAACTCAACCCCTCAATACATCTCCCCGAGCGCTGTACAATAGCTGCCGACTGCTCTTAGGGTGGGTTAAAAGCAGATGTCAAATGTCACTGTGTGTGTGCTGTGTGCATGTATGTGTAGGGATGGGTATCATTATGGTTTTAATGGTACTACTACTTTTATCGATACCGCTTATCGGTCTGGTCTTTTAACGGTACTTTTATTTGTTATTTTGGAGAAAAAAATAAGGTAAACTAACTAAACAAATTGTGAACAAAACGTTGGGTTACGTTACTCCAACCAAGGCAAAGAGGCGGAGCCGAGGCGGGACCTGCTGCCACCGAGCTGGAAGTTCCAGAGCTAGCTGAAGCTACCAAGCTAAGCTAACATGCTCCCCATCTGCACACTGCCGTCGCATTTTACATTTCTAAGGTAAGCGGACATGAAACTATTCAGCAAAACTATAAATAATAATCTAAGTTATTGAGTTTTTAGCATAATACTTCAGAATCTTAAAACCCCTTAATGTTTGTATGCAATTGTGCTAAATTCAACACTGGAATCAAGCAAATATTAATATGTTTGCATGACATTAGTTATTTGTATTTTGATATCACTTAACTATACGTTTAATACATTTAAGTCAAGCTAAGGTACATGTGATGGTAGCTAGTTAGTGCTATTACCTGTGAGGCCTCCTCCTAACAGCATAATAACCAGACTGTATCATTACAACTAAGTACCAGTTCTAGATCCTTGACTTTAGACAAACAATTCAAAAGACAACATGTATTTAAAGACCAATCTTTATTTGAATGTGCCTCTTAACCTGATATATTAGTTATACAGTAATAGTATTGACAATCTAAAAAAACTGAGCAACTCAACAGTCAACTTTATGTTTCTTATTGTCTAAAGCATTTATTATTTTCATTTTCCCCCTCTCATATTCAGTGTGGACGGATTGAGACAGCATGGTGTCCAGAGAGCTGCAGAGACTTCAGGGAGAAACCTACGTGTGATGGACGTCCAGTCCGTTGGTTTGGAGAGGACTGAGGGTCTTTCCTCTGTGAGGAGGACCAGGCCTGATTGAGGAGCCCATGCTGGGCAAAGCTGATACCAACTGCACAGGCCTAGTCTGTCACTTTATTTGACTAAATGTGTTTACTTATACATTTAATAGGTTTACACCTTCTGTCCATATGTGCTTTTTATTTAAAACATTTGATTAACTTTTGGTTCACATTTCAATAAATTGTATTTGTATTTGCACTCCTTTTGTCCATTATTCTTACTGAAAATGTTAGATTACACATTCACATCTGACTGAAGATTGGCCCCATTTATTTGTGACGTTGCAAACTCTGCGGTACAAGGCACAAGTGATGTGAAGCTCATAAAGTGAGGCAAATAGAAATAATCAGCTGATGGAGTGTCGATGTGGAAATAGGTGCATTCGATCAGCTGACTGTGTTTTCACAATAAAAGTAGTTTCTTAGTGAATGTCCTGTACTGGTCTTAAAATCTCATAACATCAGCTTTTAATGTTCCTCTTGGATATTCTTCTTGACCCTCAGAGAAGGAGAAAATGTCGTGTCTTTCGGGCATGTCTTTTCCTAACAAAAATGACAGGAAACATAAAACATATTATTGCAGAACAAGTGTGTTATTTATGAAAGCGGTGTGTTTGTGTGTTTAGGGGCTGTAGATATAATTATTTTGTAATTGTAATGTTTTTTTTTATTTCAACAGTGAGCTACAAAGACAATCAGATTATGAATGAACAGTATGAAGTTCATCAACATGAAATATATGTTATTATCAAAATAATATTGAACTGTTATCAAAACGTAGTGCAACTGTAGAAGCTTGCTCTGTTGTCTCACTGAAATAATAACTTTTACCACGTTTTTTACAGACAATATTGAGAGATAAATAGTAGCAGTTCTCACTATGTGTTAAATATCTTTGCCTTCAATACATTAAATTAGAAATCTGACAAAATCATAGTGCTTGTTAACATCTAAATGTAACTTTTTGCATGGAAAAAACCCTCAACTTAACTGATGTGTAGGTGATCTAGTATTTAGTATTGTTTAATGGAATGTATATTGTTAGAAATTAAAATCAATGTTGGTATGGCGTAATTTGAATTAAATACACTATTTAATTTAAATCAGTTTTATTCTGAAAAACCCGAAGTTCACTAACTATTTACTTAATACTTTTATTCTGAAAAGTATCCACTTCCGGTTAGCATTAGCATGTGGCGAAATGCTGCATTTTCAAACCGTGAATTAAAGGTGAAATTACATGTGATGTTGTACACCGAGCACACTGGGTTTAGCACTCATTTATTACCGCTGAATAACGTTTATTAGGGAATGTTTAAATAACCACAGACACCAGAATGATATAATTTAACAACAGAAAAAGGCAGAAATTGCATTGGACCCGCCCCCGACGTCGCCGGCCAATAGGAGAAGACCTCCGATGACAACAGGAAGAGCAAGCCAATAATTGACCTCTTCTACCTGCTGACCTGGACTGACCGGTCGGATGAGGAGAGCGCCTCCACTCGCACATTTCATTTTGTACTCCACCGCATCTTTTGTGTAATTAAATGCTGTTAACTTTTATAAGCTTCCCTTGACTCTTTTCAGTCTCTCCTGCCTTCGGGGTTCTAGAATACACTAACATTTGGCGTCCCTGGGTGGGCTCTGAAGCGGGATAGAGCTGGAAAAGAGGGGAAGGCTGCAAGCTAACTAGCATCACACTAGGCTGCAGAAAATGAGTTTTTGGCTGGGCCTAAACGAAAGGTGAGACAGTTACCTGTTTAATTCCGTGGTGATTGTGAGTGGTGTGGAGATTGTATATAGTTCTATTCGTCTCTGTTGTATCTTCGGCGCCGCCCGATTAATGTGAATATTACATAGTATTGAGACCTTCTGGGGAGGCACTATCAATCAATCAATCAATCAATGTTTATTTATATAGCCCAATATCACAAATGTTACATTTGTCTCAGTGGACTTTACAGTTTGTACAAAATATCAGTATGACAATACGACACCCTCTGTCCTTAGACCCTCACATCGTACAAGGAAAAACTTCCGAAGAAAACCCACAGTTTAAAGGGAAAAATGGGAGAAACCTCAGGGAGAGCAACAGAGGAGGGATCCCTCTCCCAGGACGGACAGACGTGCAATAGATGCCGTGTGTAAATTGAAAAGATAATACATTTGCAACATAGGTAGTCCAAATGTTTGGAAATGCATGTGTGTATAATAGGAAGATGAATCCACAAGGATATCCATCCAGGACCTATGATCCAGGACCACAGCCACGACTCAAGATCCAGGGCTCGCGATCCAGGACAGAGGAGCGCAGGATCATCCATGACTCCGGATCCCGGCGTATATAGACACCAAAAAGAAAGACATTTGGGGAAGCTGGGTTAATCGGAACATGAGAGTACACAAGTATAGACAGAGAGAAGGAAGAAGTAAGATGTCCCCCGACAAACTAAGCCTATATCAGCAAAACTAGGGGCTGAATCTAATCAGCCCTAACTATAAGCTTTATCAAAAAGGAAGGTCTTAAGCGCACTCTTAAAAACGGATAGGGTGTCTGCCGCCCGAACACAAACTGGAAGCTGATTCCACAAATGTGGAGCTTGATAAGAAAAGGCTCTGGCTCCCATTGTACTTTTAGAGACTCTAGGAACAACCAACAACCCTGCATTCTTGGAACGCAATGCCCTAGTAGGACAGTAGGGTATAATGAGTTATTTAATGGGCAGGCGCCATCTTACCTTAAGGGCTTTGTAGGCGAAAAGAAGAATTTTAAATTCTATCCTGTGTTCTATAGGGAGCCAGTGTAAGGCAGCCAGAACAGGAGTAATGTGGTCCCTTTTCCTAACTCTGGTTAGTACACGAGCTGCAGCATTTTGAATCAGCTGAAGAGACTTGACTGACTTCTTGGTACACCCTGATAATAAAGAGTTACAATAATCCAGCCTTGAAGTAACAAATGCATGGACTAGTTTCTCTGCATCGTTTTGAGGCAAGATATGCCTGATTTTTGCAATGTTACGTAGATGGAAGTAGGCGGTCCTTGAAATTGATTTTATGTGGGCGTTAAAGGATAAATCCTGATCAAATATAACACCAAGATTCCTTACAGTCTCACTGGAGGCCAAATTAATGCCATCCATAGTTAATATATCCTTAGATAATTTGTTTCGTGGATTCTTCGGGCCAAGTACAATAACTTCAGTTTTGGTCGTGTTTAACATCAAAAAGTTTAAGGTCATCCACGTTTTTAAGTCCTTAAGGCAGTCTTGAATTTTATTTAGATGATTAATTTCATCAGGCTTGATTGATAAATATAGTTGAGTATCATCCGCATAACAATGAAAATGTACAGAATGATTCCTTATAATATTGCCTAACGGAAGCATATATAATGTGAACAAAATAGGTCCGAGCACTGAGCCCTGTGGCACTCCATGGCTAACTTTGGTTTGCGTGGAAGATTCATCATTGACACGTACAAACTGAGAGCGTTCAGATAGATAGGACCTAAACCAGTCTAAAGCAGTTCCCTGTATGCAGGGGCGGATCTAGACAAATATTCATGGGGTGGCAAGAGGGTGGCAGGAGATTTTGAGGGGTGGCATCCCCTGACAGAAGTATATGCTGATTTAAATCGCAATCATATCAATCAATTAGGGGTGTAACGGTACACGTACCCGTACTGAAATTATTCGGTACGGGCCCTTCGGTTCGGTACACGTGTGTACCGAACGAATATAGCGTTAAACGTAAAAAATTGAGAACATGAACAACTTTCTGGAAGTAATCTATATCATAGAGCGACCAAGTCATTTCATTGGACGAGAGGCATACTATGAGAGCTGGTCACAGGGATGCGTTCAAATGTAGTCAGTAATTTGAGGAACTGTCGAAATGGCGAACGCAGATAAAGTTGAGCTCGAAAATCCTCCGGCATCATTGAGGTCTCCGGTTTGGGAACATTTTGGTTTCGCAGTTACGTACAAGGATGACGGACAAAGACAGGTGGACCGAACCAAAGCTGTTTGTCGGCATTGTTCAACTAACATTGGTTACGCGGCTGGCAATACATCACACTCATTTGAAAAGGCATCACCCGAATGTGAATATTACCGGTACCAAAAGAAAAAAGACTGAAGTGCAAACCCAACTCCCACTAGCATGTAAGCCTCCACCACTCGCAAAGAGTTCAGACCGAGCCAAAGCTATTACAAACGCCAAATATCCTTATGTTGCCATGTTAGCAAAGCGCTACCTGGCTGTATCTGCTGCCACTGTCCCTAGAGAGGGTGTTCTCCACAGCAGGAGACATTGTTAGTGCCAGCAGATCTGCCCTTTCAGCAAGCAATATGGACAAGTTCATCTTTCTTTAAACAACATGAAAATACAATGACAAGCAAGTCCTAATGTCAAGCTGGCTGCTTAGGTACTAGTACAGTTCAAATAAAGATTATTTCAGTTCATCGAAATGCTTCACCTTAATGTTTATTTTACTATATTTTGTATTTATTTGAATACATTAGTCACAGTTTAATAATAATTAAAAATATATATTTAATGTTTTGTGATAATTTTTTCTGCTGTACCGAAAACGTACCGAACCGAACCGTGACCTAAAAACCGAGGTACGTACCGAACCGAAATGTTTGTGAACCGTTACACTCCTACAATCAATGTTAACTTGGAAAGCCACAATATTAATATTTTAACTCAATCACATAGGTGATATTATTGTGGCACATCAGTAAAGCCTTACAAGGTGGCAGACGTAATTTAATGAATTTTAACTGAACAATAACTGAATGAGTTTGGTACCCCTGCTGGTCTAAGAGTGAAACAATCTATGCAGACTGCTGCAATAAGTACATTAATTAACTGTCTCATCGATGTTTGTCTGAATGAATATGATACTATTAACAATCATATTATTCCTATCAGCTGTCAATCACTGTTAATAAATAATAATAATAATAGATTTAATTTGTTAGCGTTTTTACAGGTGCTCAAAGACGCTTTACAGATATAGTGAAGAACTGTTATGATTCACATATTCATTTATTATTGAATAAACTATATTTTTTGGAGGAGTTAATGATGAATGTTCATCAAGATGCTTGCTCACCCTCCTTCAAATTTGAAAAACAAGTAATTATATCATTATTGATATACAGTTACAACCTTGACTTTACATCAGAAAGAACAAACATTAAAGAAGTGACTAACTGCATCAGTTAGGGTTAAAAAACGTGTATTCAGCTAAAACATAAACATCGCTGCAGTTATTATCCAGTGGAAGGTCCTTACCTACTGGCCTAGTTAAATCAAAGTGGTTACTTTCTGTTGGCTGGGCAGTGTAGTTTTACACACCGTCTTCTTTTACTTTCTCAGGACTTAAAACTGTTTTTTGGGGTTGACCTCCTCAAAGAAAAATATATATACACGCATACAAGGTCATCATCTTAACAGTTTGTTATTCTCATCGAGTCATCCGTGAGCAGAGCATCAAGTTGGCATGTCTATTGTCTATTGTCTAATGCGGCGATTACTATTTTGTTAAGCAAAACGCCTCACAAACGTATTAAGATCAACAGCTGTAGTGCGTTTTGATTCAATGCTGAATACAGCCAAACTTGACATTCTCTTCTCTGTCATTGTAGACCGCAACTACCTCATTCCTTCAGTACTTGGGTCCGAAAGGCTTCTCGTTTTGCGCCGTTCCCACGTTCAAGTGAATTCGCCACCAATCATATTTCCACTCTCGCGCCAGGACCGGGGGAGGGGTTACATGACGTGCATCTTGTGCTGCATTCACTTGCACTGGGACATTAGAGACTTTCTCTCATAAATGTCCGATGACCCACAACTTTTCTTTCAAAACAAAGATGCCAACTGGGGTGGCAGCTGGGGTGGCAAGGCTATTGTTTAGGGTGGCAGTTGCCACCCCATGCCACCCCGGTAGATCCGCCCCTGCCTGTATGCCAACTAAGTGCTCTAGTCTTTGCAATAGGATATCATGGTCGATAGTATCAAATGCAGCACTGAGATCGAGCAAAACAAGAATAGAGACACGTCCCTTGTCAGAGGCTATTAGAATGTCATTTGTGACTTTAACCAGAGCTGTCTCTGTGCTATGATGTGTTCTAAAGCCAGACTGAAAATCTTCAAATAAATCATTGTTTTTTAAGTAATCACACAACTGTTTTGCGACCGCTTTCTCAAGAATTTTTGAGAGGAACGGAAGATTGGAAATAGGTCTATAATTGGCTAAAACCTCTGGATCGAGGTTGTGCTTTTTAAGAAGCGGTTTTATCACTGCTACTTTGAATGATTGTGGAACATAGCCTGATAATAAAGACATATTCATAATATTTAATAAATAAGTGCTAATTAATGGAAAAACTTCCTTCAACAGCTTAGTTGGAATTGGGTCTAACATACACGTTGATGGTTTAGAAGAGAGAAACATTGAATTTAATTGTTCAAGGTTTATGGCTGAAAAGCATTCTAGTTTACTATCTAGTGTAATATTAGAACTTACGTTTCCGGGAGCTGTTGATAACACTATACTGGTCAAAGGCAAGAGGTCATTAATTTTGTTTCTAAGAGTAACAATTTTATCATTAAAAAAGCACATAAAATCATTACTACTGAGTGCTATGGGAATAGAAGGCTCAATTGAGCTGTGGCTTTCTGTCAGCCTGGCTACAGTGCTGAAAATAAATCTTGCATTATTCTTATTCTCATCTATTAATGAAGAGTAGTAGGCTGCTCTCGCTTTACGCAGTGCTTTCTTATATTCATTGAGAGTAATATGCCAAATTAAACGAGATTCTTCAAGTTTAGTGGAACGCCATATCCTTTCAAGTTGTCTCGACTTTTGCTTTATTTTGCGGGTTTCGGCATTATGCCATGGAGCTAATCTATGTTGTTTTATTTTCTTCTTTTTCAAAGGAGCAACAGAGTCTAATTTTATTCGCAGCGCATCTGTAGCACTATCAACAACATGATCAATTTGGGGTGGTGTACATTTTCTATAAGTTTCCTCCCTTACATGCAGACATGCTATCGAGTTAAGTATTGGTGGAATCTCTTCCTTAAATTTGGCTATAGCACTAACAGATAGGTTTCTGCTGCAGGAGCTTTTGACTAATGCTTTGTAGTCTCGTAACAGTACTTCAAAAGTTACTAAGAAATGGTCGGATAAAGCAGGATTATGCGGTTCGACTAATAGTTGCTCAATTTCAATACCATAAGTCAGAACAAGGTCGAGAGTGTGATTATAGCAGTGGGTTGGTTTATTTACACTCTGACAAAAACCAACAGAATCTAATATAGAGTTAAATGCAACAGTAAGGCTATTTTTATCGTCGTCAACATGAATATTAAAGTCACCAACGATAATTACTTTATCTGTTTTAAGAACCAAAGTTGATAAAAACTCAGAGAATTCAGATAAGAATTCTGAATAAGGACCTGGTGCACGGTACACTGTAACAAATAAGATTGGCTGCAAAGTTTTCCAGGTCGGATGCGTAAGACTAAAAACGAGACTTTCAAAGGAGGTATAATTTAATTTTGGTTTAGTATTGATAAGTAAACTTGAGTCAAAGATTGCTGCAACTCCACCTCCTCGGCCCGTGCCTCGGGCAATATGAGTATTGATATGGCTGGGTGGAGTGGCTTCATTTATGCTGACATATTCTTCATGTCTCAACCAAGTTTCAGTGAGACAGCATATATCAATATTATAATCTGATATTAAATCATTTACCAATATTGCTTTAGATGCTAGAGATCTTATGTTTAAGAGACCACATTTAATATTCCTGTTTTGTTGCACTGTAGTAGTTGTTACATTTACTTTTATTAGGTTATTATGTATGACACCTCTATTAGGTTTTACCTTAACTTGTCCTTGGGCAGACACACACACCGCTAATATTGGGTATTTTATTGGGTTCGGGATTCCTATGGATGACAGCCTAGGAGAGAGCGCAGAGAAGCGTGTAAGACTGCGACTCCGCCTCCTGGTCTCAACTCCAGTTTGTCATGGATTAAGTCCACAAAGCCCTGAAATGTTTGCCGAACTAAGATCTGCACCTTCCAAAGTAGGATGAATGCCGTCTCTCTTAATCAGACCAGGTTTTCCCCAGAAGGCTGTCCAATTATTTACGAAGCCCACATTGTTTGCTGGGCACCACCAAGACAACCAGCGCTGAAATGATGACATGCGGCTATACATGTCATCATTGATCAGATTGGGGAGGGGACCAGAGAAGATTACGGTGTCCGACATTGTTTTAGCATAACTACACACCGACTCCACATTAAGTTTGGTGCATTCTGATCGGCGTATACGAACATCATTACCACCGACGTGAATAACAATCCTACTGTATTTACGTTTATTTTTAGCCAGCAGTTTAAGATGCGCCTCAACGTCGCCTGCTCTGGCCCCCAGAATGCATGTGACTGTGGAGGCTTCGGTCTCTAATTTCACGTGTCTCATAATAGAGCTACCAATAACCAGAGTTGGCTTCTCAGCGGGTGTCTCGCTGAGTGGGGAATATCTGTTAGATATGTAGTTTTGGACTATGAGAAGATCTCTAGTCATTCTGAGAAGTCTACTGGATTCAGGTCTGTTCTGCCACCCGCAGTGGGCATCCCCTGCAAAGGTTCGGATGTGTTGCTCAAACAATTACCGGTTGCCTTGTCACAGACAATCTGCTCGACAAAATATGTTTGTCTTTTTGTTTTCCTGCGATGATGGTTCTTCAGGACTGCTTCTTAAGCTCAAATCACCCTCTCGCAGACTTTTCCGGTGTTTCTAAATTAGATGACAATGTATGTGTGTCGCTTAAGAGGAAAAGATGCCTGTTTTTTTGTTTGTTATTACTGTCAGGAAATGTACAACCTAACCCTGGTCCGCCCAGTAGTAGTAGTCAGATCACTACTCCTGCTGATTTTAAAGCTAGGTCTGGGTTGGGTTTCATCCACTTGAATGTGCGCAGTCTGTTAGGTAAACTAGATTTTGTCCGTATCTGGGCGAGCTCGACTGACGCTGACGTCATTGTTTTATCAGAAACATGGCTAAACAAATCTATTTTGGCCTCTGACATTGCCTTAAATGGTTTTAATGTGTATCGTACCTACCGGCCTAATAAAGGTGGTGGCGTTGCCATTTATGTTAAGAACAAGTTCAGTGTAACCACATTAGTTTCCAAATCGATCAGTAAGCAATTTGAATTTTTAGCCATATATATAGAAGTGGCAAAGGGTCAACAGGTCATGGTAGTGAGTTGTTACAGACCCCCCTCAGCTGTCAAAGACTCCTTGTCTTCACTAGCAAATCTTTTATCACAACTAGACTACAAGGAAATAGTGAAATAGACTTATTATTATTATTTCTTACTTAAGAAAATGACTTATTTTGTGGTGGAGCTAAATCAATGCAAATTAATCATTTATTCATTTCCCTGTGAATAATTCAATTCTTTGCATTTTTGTTTGGGGTCCGTGAGCTAAACAAAATCATAAAAAAGTGGAGAATGTGAAAGTTTATTGGCCATTGGAGGAGAGAGATGACCTCGCTCATCAGTGACAAAGACTCCTTTATGGCTTTGGTGTGAACCCATGACGCAGGCCTATTCCACTCTGACTGACCAGCACCACAGGACATCCAATATGTGCAAAAACGGTGCCTCAGTAAAACCAACTCTTTTTAGACGCATAATGGAGGTTAGAAAACCGAAAAAAGCCGTAATCTTTGCCCATTATTTAGTGCACATACTGAGGGTCGCGGTGCAGGCTGTGTGGCAGCCTGTCGAAGACACCAACATATTTATTATAAATGTTTCGTTTACAATACTATTACTATATATGAAAGCAAAAAATAAAACACATTTTCATTTTGTAATGGTTGTTTAATTGAAAACACAACATTCAACACATTTTCATAAAAAAACACATTACATTTTACCAAGTTAAAGGTGGGGTAGGTAAGTTTCAGAAACCGGCTCGAGATACACTTTTTGTTATATTCCATGGAATGCTCTTAACATCCCGATAGCAATGAATATCTTAAGTGCTTTGACAAAAAATCCATAAAAAAATGTCATCTGTGGAAGCCGTAATACTGTAAAAAGCACGACCAATCCGTTTAGCCGGGCCGGCTAAACGGATTGGTCGTGCTTTTTACAGTATTACAGATTGCCGCCCTGTCTGTCAGCCTTCCATTTCGTGCACGCACAAATGTATCTCGTGCCGTCATTGGGCGTGCATTGCAGCAGTACTTCAATGACTCGCCAGCAACAGGCGGCCACTTTCACCAGTCTGCTGACGTCATGTGCGCGTTCATGTGTGTTGGAGGAGGTGCTCTGTAAGGAAGTCTGAAGAAAGGGGCGGATTCTTTTCGGCTGTGTACTTTCAAATGTTAGTGCACTCAAGCCGGTTTCTGAAACTTACCTACCCCACCTTTAATGTCGTAGTGCATACAAGGTAATAGACTTAACGATTTGCACTGCTGCTTCTCTCCGCGTTTCATTGACAGTGATCGGTTTATCGTTCAATTCACATTGCCCCAAGTAGATGTTTAGGGGTCTCTTGGAAGTATACGAATGCATTTTTTATATCAGATAAATGCATTAACATCACATGCAAATTCTCTATCCTTTCACCCGCAACGATTATAATCTGCTTTGCTTCTTCTTCGGTTTCACCATTATTAGCTCTGAATGTAATCCTTTCTGGAGCTTCTTGTGCTTCTTGTGGTCTGTTGAATACCTGGCGTAGGATTTGTTTAGCTGTAAGGACAGGTTCCATATAATTGTCTTCAAAAGCTTTGTCTATGTCATCACACGTTTTGGCATATCCTTCGATGTAATGACAACCGATACTAGAATAGAGATCCTCCAACAGTCTTTTAGTGCATGTTCTGGCACTGTCGCCAATTTGGGCAATTCCATAGTATCGTGCTTTTTCTCTCATTATATTGAAGCAAAGCTCTGCCATTGCTTTTGGTATTTGTTCAACACATTCGCAGCAGTCGGTTAGCGGTAGATGATCTATAAGATTATTATGATCCGGTAATGGCTCTACAACACCATCAGCATCCTCTAGTTTAAATTTCTTCACTTTGTTCCTTTTTCTTTTCACCTTCCTTCGTTTTGTCTTTTTGGTTTTCCGTCCTATTGTCCCTTTTCTTTTCATTCTCATTCTGCATTTGCTTTTCATTTTTCTTCTCCTTTTCATTTTTCTTTTTTTTCGTTTTTCTTTACTTTTTCTTTTCTTTTCTGCTAATTATCGTTTGCGATCTTGACGAGTGGTATGAGATATACTGTTTCTATAAAGGTTATCTATAATACCATCTTTTAAAGAAAGAAAGATATTCTTCATATGTCATGTTATCATGGTCCTCTTTTGTCCTAAAGACCTTAAATGGATATGATATAGAGGAGAGCTCTTCTTCGGGTACATCCTCTCCCCTACTTTGTAACATCCAGTCATTAAGCCCATATCCGTTATCCTGGTGATAATAAGGGGAGGCTACATCAGACTTGTTTTTTTCAGATCCATGGCTACTTTTCAACGGTCGTCTTAGTGGGGGTCCTTAGTTTTATATGATTTGCTGAGTGGGATGGGACTTATTGCGTTGAGTGGGAGGAGTCATCTGTAGAAAGTACTCTGTTTTATTAGATTCCGTAAAAGCATCTGACTCTTAATGGCATTTTGAGGCTATTTCAGTGAAACAAGGCTGTTTTGAACATTTGACAGATTTATGCTTAAATTCTCTGAGAAAAGTTACTGAAAGATACACTTTTGTGTATAAAAGCTGAAAAGTAGATAATGAAGTACTTTGTATTAGTAGATTTCGTTAAGATTCTGACTCTTAATGGTCCTCTCTAAATTTGATTCAGGGTTTGTTTTAAATGATTTGTGCTTTGTGTGTACAGACACACAGAAAAACACTGAAAAACACAAAAAAGAAGGACTGTAATACACATGTATCAGACACGTCCCCCTTGCTAGAATGAAGACAACAGTTTTTAAATGTAAAAAAACACTTTTTTTATTTTTTCACACACAAAAATAAAATAGTTATACTGATTGCAACATCCGCAGGACCGTCTCCAGCTTAGAATTCCCCATATTACTGGAGATATCGTGATGGAGTTTTTTCACTTCAGTCAGAATATTCATGTGTATGCTGCTTTCGACACAAAGATGCATTACATCTACCAAACAGAGCATAGAATGAGAGCACATGATACACTTTCGATGTTTGTTTCATTTCTGAGATAATGTTACAGAATGTTTCGGAAAATGAAGATTCCAGGACCACTTTACATGTTTCGTTTACAATCGTTTCCCAATGACCCGGAATAGTACTGCCAGAACGAACGATAGCCAAAATGTCTTCTAGTTTACAAACTTCAGCCATTCTTTTTACACAGGGGTCACTACTCGTTCTGTTTTCAATCGTCCTCGTCACCACACTTATTAAAAGGGTATTGACTACATTCTGATCAATATATACAGAGCGTTTTGCATAGTAGTTTCCCATTTTTAT
Organism: Gymnodraco acuticeps; assembly: GCF_902827175.1. Lineage (NCBI taxonomy): Eukaryota > Metazoa > Chordata > Actinopteri > Perciformes > Bathydraconidae > Gymnodraco > Gymnodraco acuticeps. The sequence continues at coordinate 507,362 of NW_022989865.1, forward strand.
TTTAAAGAAAAAAAGTCAATGTATCGAACAAGTCCCTGGCTTCAGTCAACTGCTGGTTATTATGCTTCTTCTTCTCCATCCAACTCGGCATGGATCTTTTCAAACACACCATCCCTGAGAGCCAAACATACTCACCCCCTTTTCAACGCCCTCCCCCCGCAGCAGCTCAGGTGTGAAACCCCCATACAGAATGTCAGTCCCTGTGTAAAACTTTTTAGTGACACTCTGCAGATTTGTGTGTAATTCTCTCACAAAGGAACTGTAAGATACACTTTTTATTTATGCAAAACCTTAAACATTTCTGAAAATAAAATACTTTATTTACTTAATTTGTAAGGAATTCGTTTTCTTTATGTCTCTCTAAAAGGCAAGTTTGTGATTTTAACACTGTTTCGATGAAACACAGCAGTCTTGATAACTTGACATGACTAACATTACTTTTCTAAAATATATGTTTTTTAGAAGCGTTACTTTGATTTCTTTCATGTTATTTTAAACACATTACTTTTTCATATTTTTTCAACATACTGTGATATTTAGTTTTTTGTCTTTCTCTCCTTTTTCCATTATACTTTACTGAAAGATACTCTTTTCTTTTTTAAAAGCTGACCACTACCATGAAAGTACTCTGTTTTATTAGATTTCGTAAAGCATCTGACTCTTAATGGCAGTTTGTGATTTTGAGGCTATTTCAGTGAAACAAGGCTGTTTTTTGAAACATTTGGCAGATTTATGCTTACATTCTCTGAGAAAGTTACTGAAAGATACTCTTTTGTGTATAAAAGCTAAAAAGTAGATAATGAAGTAGACTTTGTGTCCGTAGATTTCGTTAAGATTCTGACTCTAAAAGGCAAGTTTTGTGATTTTAAGACTTTTTACAGACACTCTGCAGATTTATGTGTAATTCTCTCACAAAGGAACAGTAAGTCTCTTACTTTTTTTATATGTATGACAACTTACAACTGGTAGAAAGTTAAGTACTTTTTCTGAACAGATTTTCTTTAAGACTGTAACTCTTAACACACCATCCCCCGAGAGCCAAACATACTCACCCCCTTTTCAACGCCCTCCCCCCGCAGCAACTCAGGTGTGAAACCCCCATACAGAATGTCAGTCCCTGTGTAAAACTGTTTAGTGACACTCTGCAGATTTGTGTGTAATTCTCTCACAAAGGAACTGTAAGATACACTTTTTATGTATTGTAGAGTTATATTTGTATTTATTCATGTTAGCAAACTATGGATAAGCTTAAAATGAGAATAATTTGGGTAAAACTGTGAGCTGCATTTGGGGCCTGTTGACATGTGTTTTTGAGGACAAAGGAAGATGGGGGAAGGTGAGAGCATGTCCTGATTTGCATTCAACTTAGATCTAGCTGCAGTGTTTGTGATATTAAGAGAGGTCCCTTGGGTTTCTCTGGTGGTTATCAACAGTAGCAGTTAAGTGAATACTGTTCAAACAATACCTGTGTTTGTGTTTTATATTAATTTCTCTGTTTTATCCTTTCATAAATGTAAGGACTACAAATGGCTATAAACATTCTGGGCTGGTTGGAGTAAACAGGGTTTTATTGCTCTGTGGGGGAGGTGTAGGTATGCAGGCCTTGAGACCTTTTGTTGGAAAGTGAGCCGGTTTGGTTTCCTGCTGGCCAGCGTTGCGTCTCCCAATGAGATGACCTGAAAAGATGACCAGCTGACCTAACACCAAACCCCTCCTTCTTACTCTGGTATATATCCGGTGGATCCCTGGCGTTCGGGCTCTTCTTCACATGCTGCCCTCGGGTGAAAGTAGCTCTGCAGTATGCGGACCAGGGCAGGAGTAAGCCGGCATTACTCCTTAAGCATTACAATATAACTGTAATATATCATGTTGTATTGTAATGATTGTATTGCATTGTCATATTGCCATTAAAGTAGATTATTGTTAACGGTTACTTTGTAGATATGGATTCCTTCCTGTATTATAACCAGCTTCATAGGAACGCGCGGAGATTTGAAAAGCGGACCAGTTATCCCTCCAAATCTCTAACAGTATGCAAAACCTTAAACATTTCTGAAAATAAAATACTTTATCTGAATACATTTTCTTTAGAGGCACTTTTTGATTTTAACACTATTTCAATGGAGCAATCCAGTTTTGTTGACATCAATGCTTTATTCTCTTTTCTTGTGTTACTAAGATACTTTTAGTTACACTTTAATGGATGCAAACCTTTTTAACCGAGTAAAATATTCATTAATTTGTAAGGAATTCGTTTTCTTTATGTCTCTCTAAAAGGCAAGTTTGTGATTTTAACACTGTTTCGATGAAACACAGCAGTCTTGATAACTTGACATGACTAACATTACTTTTCTAAAATATATGTTTTTTAGAAGCGTTACTTTGATTTCTTTCATGTTATTTTAAACACATTACTTTTTCATATTTTTTCAACATACTGTGATATTTTGTTTTTTGTCTTTCTCTCCTTTTTCCATTATATTTTTTGAAAAACTACATAGTGATTTCTAGCAAAAATACAACATGCAACTAATACATTATACAAATTACGACTTTTTGCGATATTTTCAACACAATATACTTGTACCTTTTTTTTATAGGGCTTCAAGATATTTTGCATGTCATGCATAAACATTTATCTTTCTTGAAACTGACGTACTGTCCGTTTTACAAACAAGTTATGTTTTCTGCTTCTTCATCCTCTGAATTTTCCTCCCCCGTCACTCTTCCTTCACCCCTCACAAACAACAATCAAGGTGGATCTGTTAAATGAAACACCTCTTCCCAAAGCGTGACTTCCCTAATGAGGGCATGCGTCTAGGGCAGTAGGGTCTAAATCGATTGGCCAGATATACTAACATGCAGAACGTACGGTATGTTTGAAAAAAAAACTAACCATTTATCCAGTTCAAGCTGTCTTTAAGATGTGACATCGCACACTGACTATTTCCCGTAAAATCGTGACAAACTATTACTTATTCTTAAATTTGATCTCTTGCTGCATGGTTGAATATGATAGATGAAAAATAACTTTTTTTAAAAGAGTCAAGTTTTTCAAAATCAGATACAGGTCAAGAAAATGCATAGAGGAGGTATGGTGCTGGCTCATTAGCCCTCTCACTCTTCTTAGAATGATCCTGTGTAATTTTTAAAAGTTGAACTCCTATCCCCTTATAAAACAAAATAACAATAGCCCTTAATTAACACTAATCATTTAAAAAAACCTTACATCTAATTTAGAGAGGACAACTAAAAGTGTAAGGTTTCTTTTTTTAAAAACTAACTTCATCCCTCTCTTCTCATCTCACAGAGAGTGTCTTAATTAACATAGTCATTTACACCCCAGGCTTATCTCAACCCCCCACATCAAGGGGGGGCTCCAACGTGTGTGTGTGTGTGCGTGTGCGTGTGCGTGTGTGTGTGTGTGTGTGTGTGTGTGTGTGTGTGTGTGTGTGTGTGTGTGTGAGTGAATTGTTCTTAAAGGTAGGGGTTAGATCATTTGGAGAAAGTGAGAGTCTTTTGCAGTCAAACCGGGGGAAAATATGCCACTTCCTCACAGAGCCCCTCCTCCAACACACATGAACGCGCGCATGACCAAAAGAGGGCACGAGATAAGTTTGTGCACAGGGTATAGGCGTCTGACCCCCGCACTGCTGCTGCATTCGTTTCTTGACTGACGCTACGGACGGATGGCTGTAAGTTGTCACAGGCTGATTAAACCCCATTCGAGGCGTCTCTTGCCATTTTTCTTTTTTGAAAAGGTGACTGGGTAAATGGAATTGCTGTCTTGTTATTTCGTTTGAGCGTATTTCTACCTAATTCCACCCCCCACTATTTGTTAGCGTCATAGCCCCGGAAGGAGTAGAAAAGGGGGGGAGGCTGGGAGGGGGGCTGGGTAGACAGTCTCACACATAACTTCAAAAGAGACACCTAGATTAACATCAAAGGTTTATAGCACACCAGTGTGAAGTCACACCGGCCTGTTATAACACTTCACATCAAAGGGCAAACACCAAAGGCTAATTAGATTAGACATCATAATTAGATTAGACGTCATAATTAGATTAGACAACAAAAGGGCTCTGAGGGGGGCCATACAATACAACTTCAAAGAGACTTAATCAACACATCAAAGAATTAGACAACAAAGGCGCTAGCCCGGGGGCTTTTCACATAACACACATCAAAAGGATCTCGAACAAAGGCGCTACACAGGGGGGCATTTCACCCCTACGGGTGATGACCCCTCACCCTCACATCAAAGGATCGCGAACAATGGGAGGCGGGACTTCGCTCATTTGCATAATTGGGGGCGTGTCCACCTGTCACTTGTTATGCATACTAATGAGACGAAAGCGGCATGTGTACTACTACTAAGGAACACTGTTTTCATGACATCCAACAATCCGGAACCTGAACCAGGGCGTTATAGACCATTAACAACAGAGGATTTTAATATTCCACCCACCCCTCCATCAAACTTATCGACACACCATGAACACCGCGAAAATAAAAGAGCTAATTGGTTCCTGACCCCTAGCCTGGAAATTCTTGTAGTAGGGGACTCTAATATCTCTCGCCTTCCACCAATTTATGACAACAAGGTTCAAGTAGACAGTTACTCAGGGGCAAACATACTTGATGCCATTCACTTAATTAGATACAAAACCCCGACATCTGCAGACACAAAAAAAGTCCTACTCTGCTTCGGATTCAACGATAGAGACAGAGGAAATACTACCATCCTAGACACAAAAAAAAAAAACTACAGTCCTCGGCCAGAGACACATTCCCAAATGCCACTATATATGTTCCTGGCATCAACTTCTCAACAAAACTACCACCCACAATCATTGGAAACATCAAAAATATTAACAAACTCATTCAACAAATCCCAGGACACGTACCAAGACTCAGTGCAGAGAATTTCACAACGGAATGGGATAATATCCACTGGACTTTGGACACAGCCATACAAATGTGGAAACCTTTGGAGAACTTTCTTAGATCTCAAAACACCCCTAAATGTAATTCCAAAAAAAGATAACTCGGTCATTAATCTGTCCTCCAACTTCCAATTGGGACCAAAACTTCTACAGAGAAGCTTATTCTTCGTTCCAACCCCTTCCACTCGGCAAAATTACAGACAAGCACTCCGCAACGATGTTGCCCTCTACCACTGCCGTTTAAAACTCCAGGAGTATTTTAAAGACAAACCCCAACAAGACCCTCCCCCGTTCCGTGAAACATCAAAATTGGAACCAAACCTAGAGTATTTACCCATTAAACTCAAACAACTAGTACAGAAAGATCTCCTTTCATACAAGAACCACAAACCTACCCTTGAAATTCCTAATCTCTCCCCGGAAGAACAACAAATCCTTAGGGAACTTCAACAAAATACTTCCAACGTCATAAAACCTGCAGATAAGGGTAGTGCAGTGGTCATCATGGATAGAGACCAATACATCCAATAAGCTAATAGACAGTTGAATAATACAGACCATTACCAATCTCTAAGCACCCCGATCTACAAAACCACAGCAACACAAATCCACAAGATTTTGGAAAACATGACTAAAAAACAGTCCATCTCAAAAAAACAGGAAGCCTATCTAAAAGGCAAACCTGAACCAAAACAAAGACAATTCTACCTCCTACCTAAAATCCATAAGACTCCGGAATCATGGCCAACCCCGTACAAAATGCCTCCCGGAAGACCGATTGTGTCTGATTGCGACAGTGAAAGTTACAGAGTGGCGGAGTTTTTGGACTATCACCTCAACCCCCTCTCTACCCGACACAGTAGCTACCTAAAAGATACCTACGATTTTTTAGAAAAGATAAAAACTAAAGCTGTGAAGACGCGTTAACGCAAAAAAAAATTAACGCCACTAATTATTTTAACGCGATTAACGCATGTGTATTTTTTGTCCTCGGCCGCCCCGTAGTTTCAGAGCGCATCGAGTTTAAAATACCATCTACGAGCTGACAGCCCCGCTCCTTCCGCCCGCTTGTGGCAGACCACACTTCCACGCTCACCGGCAGGCACCGACTGGCTGTTGGGAGGACCGGGAGGGTGTGTGTATGTGTGGCCCAAGCGAGCGAGAGAGAGACCTTACGTGCATTGTTGTTGTTAGCATCTGGTGCTAGCTAGCTGCGCTAACGGATATGGAGCTGTTTAAATGAAAACAGAGGAGCGACATTTCGCCACAACTGCGCCGAGCACTTGACTTTATGCAGGAAGCCGGACAGTGGGACATTGTACGAAAAGTCAGCACACTCAGCACGGATAGTGCGCAACATGATTGCAGCGTCCAGGCAGCACCCGTTCGAGCATATGCCTTGAGTTGCACATAGCTCCAACGATCCAACACACACACACACACACACACACACACACACACACACACACACACACACACACACACACACACACACACACACACACACACACACACACACACACACCATTTGTATTGTATTATTGAATGAGAGGTTCCAGGTTGAATTGAGGTGAATATTTGTAATGTTCAGAGGTTGTTGTGTTTAATATTCATGAGAATATTTGTCATTGTTCAAATGATAATAAACATTAGCATAAAGCATATTTGTCCACTCATATGTTGATAAGAGTATTACAAACTTGAAAAATATTCCTCTAAGGTACATTTCGAACAGATAAAAAATGTGCGATTAATTGCAATTAACTATGGACAATCATGCGATTAATCGCGATTAAATATTTTAATCGACTGACAGCCCTAATAAAAACACTTCAACTAAAAGAACCATGTATATTTTTTACTATGGATGTTGAGAGTCTGTACACAAACATCGACACTAAAAAAGGCTTGGAGGCAATAAAGAATATTCTTACCCAACATCCGGACCTGTCTCGTCCAGACCACGACATTCTGAAACTTCTACACTTGAGCCTAACCAAAAACGACTTTGCGTTTAATGACAAAACTTATCTCCAAATCAAAGGAACAGCAATGGGCAAAAAATTCGCCCCGGCCTATGCAAACATATACATGGCTAACTGGGAACAGACGGTTCTGCCCACATGCCCTCAGTCCCCGGAATGTTATTTCCGTTTCCTCAACGATATCTGGGGTATTTGGACCTACACAATGGAAGAATTTAAAATATTTACAAACGTACTCAACAATCACCACCCTTCGATCAAAATCACGTCCGAAACCAATCCCCAGGAAATTAACTTCCTGGACGTCATCACCTTTAAGGACCTAGACTTTGAGGTCACAGGACGACTTAGTTCCAGAGTCTATTTTAAACCCACAGATTCACACAATCTTGTACACCAAGATAGTTTTCACCCAAAACACACATTTAGTGGTATCGTAAAATCTCAAGTAATTAGATTCAAACGGATCTGTTCAAACACAGAAGATAAGCAATCCGCAACTAAAACCCTTTTCGGCATACTCAAAAAGAGAAAATACCCCCGATGCATGCTCCGAAAAATACAAAAGGAAGTATTTGAAACGACAACACCACATCCACGTGAACTAACGACGGAAGCAAACACTAAAATGATCCCTTTTATCACAACCTACTCCCCTCACTCAACAGTCATGAGTAGACAAACAAAACGTAACTTTCAGGAAATGATGGGAGAACAATTGATAAACCAACCAACCAAAGTCATTTCAGCGTTCAGAAGCAACCCCAATCTAAAAGACCTATTAGTCCGGGCCAAACTTCCCCCTGTGGGTACAAGCATCCAAATACTTCAGGGTCTGAACACAGCGACAAACCCCAGATCGAAAAAGACCTATACACTGCAAAAGGGCATTACATTGAACCACACAAATTGTGTGTACCTACTCAAATGCAAACGGTGCGGTATTCTCTACGTTGGTGAAACCAGGAACGCATTAAAAGTACGCCTGTCACACCACAAATACAACATTCGACAGAAGCTAAAAATAACAACCCATTTGGTCCAACACTTCAATCAGCATGGACTTCAAAACCTATTTCTCCAGGGAATCAAACACAATCCTCTCTGGACAACCGAAGATAGACAAAAAGAAGAAAGAAACTGGATTAAAAACCTGGGAACAATACATCCGGGGGGACTTAACAAAGCATATAGGGGATATATAAGGGATCTCCCCAGCATAAAAACTTTTTAAATATATTCCGATAATTGATATTAACATCAGAGTTCAACATTAAAATATTTGAAATCTAAAAATATTTAAAATAATCCACCTCTTTACCTCTCTATTTTCTAGCACAAACCTTTTCCCTCTCGGGCCCCCTCGGGGGTCCCGTTAGAGGGGAACAGGTTAACAGCAAGCCTAGACCGGCTGCGGAGTGTGGAACGTAGACACTGACCTACTCTTGTACAATGTACTCTCTATCCTCACCCTATTTCCTTACCATAGTTATTAGCAGATTTACTATTTAAACCTTAGTCGGACCACAAAACTAGATAGTTAGACTAATTAGTAGAAGCAACTAACTAACCAATTCTACTGAGTGAAGGCGTTTAAATGCCCGTTTAGATTCACTCTTAAAAACTTAGAATTTCTCAATACGCCAATAGAAATCATTATTGATATTTACAATTACTTACGTTATTTATATATTTCTCTATACTCCTTTCATAGATTTCCAAAAAAACAACTCCAATATGGCTGCCAGAAAATTAACAGACTTCCAAGTGCTAACCAGGACCATCTTTGGTATGCTACGAACCTACCACCACCAACAGACCATCAGAAAAACCATCCAGGGCTCAACAAAGATTCTCCCACGTGTGATTCAGATGAAAATCCAAATAGCAAACACATTCAAACCCTGCATTCCAACAGTAGACACCTCCCACCTCCTACAAGGAAATGCCAATAATTGGCTTCAAACTGGATTACAAATATCTGACGAGCACTATACCCGCACAATCTCGACTCTACTCTCCAAATTTACAAAATTGACGAAGGAGGATGAACAACGGGCCTGGGTGGTTGCCGAAAAATGGGCAAGATCTAAATACCATAATATACAAAAGGGGATTTTCATCCAAACAGCCGAGGATCTTGACATGATGGGTATCAGGATCTCTTATCAAATAATCTTAATTCCTGACACCACCATTTTTACCACCCGACCCAAAAAGGTTAAAACCCGACGTCCACAACGTCCAACTAGTCGACAGTCCCCTTTGGGTGATATCATGCCCTCACTGGCGCCCATTGTTTTGCCTAGTACTAACTTACTTTTGGTGACTGGGCCTCAACACTCACAAACACTAACTGTGGGGGTGGCCTTCCAAAACCTGGGCTCTTCTCCCATAATACCCATAACCCCAACCATTCGCCGTCCTGGAAGTGAGGCTATAAGGAGAACCCTTGTCATCAAAAAAACCCCCAATCTTCCTCCAACCTATCCAACAAACCTGGCCAAACGCCACGAACATCATGGAGATAAAACTGGTTTTTAACCCCTAGCCGAGAAATCCTAATCATAAGGTCTTCCAATATTTCCCGCCTTCCGCCAATAAACAACGACAAAATGTAAGTGGACAGTGATCCAGGCTACCCACCTTATTAAGTACAAGACCCCGACATCTGAGGATACCAAAGAGGTCCTTCTCTGTTTCGGCGTGAATGATCGAAACACAGAGAACATTGCAATCCTGGACAATAATCTGAAACAATTATTGTCCTCAGCTAAGAAGACTTTTCCCATGTACAGAAGACCACAGAGGCCTCTTTTGAATGTTGTAGGAGCAAATACAGTGGTGGTGGCTTAAAGCCCACCTCCGCTCCGCGCCGTCCGTTAGATGAGCCTGGTCAGATTAATAAAAGAAGGAGTTCAAAACACTGGCATAAAAGTTATAACAATAATCTGATTTTACTGGTAAAAAACACCAATACAAGTTACAGAGTACTCTGGACTCCCAATTCTACCGCCGTGCGATACAGATATCGGGACCAGCCAGTGAGAAACAGGGGGCCTCGTGCATGAATACACATCAGTATACACAGACATATTTGGGGGCAGAGTTGTGTTGGTTGCTCCGCCCCCCCAAATCTCTAATTGGTCGATTTCACTCCTAAGCGAATCAGAGAGTCCGTGGGGATGAGTTGTGTCGGTTGCTCACTCCCCTAGGTGTTCTTACTGGTTGGATTCACTTCTGGTCGGGCTCAATACAGCGAATCAGAGTTCTGGGAAAAAGTATTTTACTTCTGAACAGAGCGTGAGAGCTTCGGAAGTAAACAGTCAATCTTTATCTTGCACCTGAATACTTTCCCAAGGAATATTTCACACAAACTATTCTTTCCCAGACAATCAAACATTGTACACAGATATATTGGTGCCTGAGATTATATTGGCCCCAGAAAGAACCTTGAAAATAATGTGTGTGTGCTGGTATCTGGGTCAGTGAGTGTAAGTGAGAAGGTTATATATATAGGATTACTTGAAAACAGTCCCAAATAATACATGTTCACTTCAATACAGTTTAAAATAATACATGTTCACTTCAATACAGTTTAGAACAATATCTGTTAACTTTAAAGTATTTTTCCTACATTTTCAAACTTAAAAAAGGGTCAATTTAACCCTGAATGTAATAGGAGGGATAATACATACAATTAAGATGTGCATACCACTCAAGCTATGACATAAATATGGTTACAGTTTTCCACGCCATGACAAAGCAAGGATGTGTCAATGGGTCAAGAAGATCAATCGCAAGAATTGGAAGCCAAACTCCAACTCCCGCATATGTGCTCTACATTTCACCGATGAGTGTTTTCACACATTCAGAAAACTGAAATCATCTGCTGTCCCGACTGTTTTTGCCTTCCCCTGCGTCCACACAACATCCAGGACACAGGTGGTGAGTATGGCCCCGAAGGTAAGTGACACTGTTTGCGTATCAGAGGTTAATGACAACATTGTGATGGAGGAGGTGCACGAGGAAACACCTGTGTCAGATGTAATCCTTCATCACAATGATGATGAACATTGTGTTGAGGACACAAAGGTACAACATTTTGAAGTGAGTGACAGCATTTCGGCCTCTGCTGACCACACTTACCATAAATTAAAGCACCGCACCACCAATGAGACTACAATACAGGAAGGTGCAAGTGTCAGAGAGTTATCGGACGATAATGACAACATTGTGATGGAGGAGGTGCACGAGGAAACACATTTTGTGTCAGAGGTAATCCTTCATCACAATGATGAGACACTGGAACCGTGTGTTGAGGATTCACATGCACAAAACACTGCAGATCACAACATCATTTCAACCACTGCTGACCACAGTTATTTTGCATCTCCCAATAAGCTGAAGCGCAAATTAGGTGTTAAAATAAACAAAATGGGTAAAAAATTGGTCAATTGTGGCAAAAAACTCAAATTAGGCAAGGCAAGGCAAGGCAAGTTTATTTATATAGCACTTTTCAACACAAGGCAATTCAAAGTGCTTTACAAAAAATGAAAGAGATTAAGAAAATGGCATTTAAAATCAGTCATTAAAAAGAAAAGCTAATAAAATAAACATTAAAAGAAAAAAAAATACATGGCAGTCAATTAAACATTAAAAGAAAAAATACATGGATAAAAGTTACAGTGCAGTCTAAGATATGAATAGTTCAATTAAAAGCAGCGACAAAAAGAAAAGTCTTCAGCCTGGATTTAAAAGTAGTCAGAGTTGCAGCGGACCTGCAGGTTTCTGGGAGTTTGTTCCAGATATTTGGAGCATAATAACTGAACGCTGCTTTACCATGTTTAGTTCTGACTCTGGGGACAGAAAGCTGACCAGTCCCTGAAGACCTGAGAGACCTGGATGGTTCATAATTTAGCAGGAGGTCAGAAATGTATTTTGGGCCTAAACCATTCAGTGCTTTATAAACCAGCAGCAGTATTTTGAAATCTATTCTTTGACACACAGGAAGCCAGTGTAAAGACTTCAGAACTGGAGTGATGTGATCCACTTTCTTAGTGTTAGTGAGGACTCGAGCAGCAGCGTTCTGAAAAACAAAAGACCACACGTTTAAAAATACAAATTAACTGTTTAACTGAGGTTATCAGTGAGCTGAAGCAGAACATGCTCATCTCAACAGGTTGTGCTGGAAGCCTGTTTTAGTGGAGTACCAAAAGAAATACTCATCAGAGTTAAACAGAGGAAAAAGCAAAAAGTGTCAGAGGAATTGCGTTCATTCGCAATGACTGCATTTTTATTCCGCTAAAGCTTATGCTTATGTGCGTGAATGCTTTGACCTTGTTTTGCCACATCCCGAAACCATCCGGTCGTGGTACAGCAAAATCTCTGCAGATCCTGGATTCACACAACCAGCCTTTTCTGCCATCAAGTCTCGTGTCGAAGAAAGGAAACGTGAGGGAAAGGAAACCTTGTGTGCTCTCATGATGGATGAAGTGTCAATACGTAAGCATGTGGAATATGCTGCTGGGAAATTCCATGGATACGTGGACCTAGGCTGTGGCGTCGTCAATGACAGTTTACCACCAGCCAAAGATGCCTTGGTCCTTATGGTTGTTGCTATTGACGATTCATGGAAGATCCCAGTAACATACTTCTTAATTGATGGATTGACAGGAGAAGAGCGCGCTAATATCATCAAGGAGTGCCTTCTACGACTCCATGCCATCGGAGCTCGTGTATTGTCATTGACATGTGATGGTCCATCATGCCACTTTGCAATGTTGAGAGCCCTTGGAGCAAACATGGATGTACTTAACATGAAGCCATCATTTCCACATCCAGCTGATCCCTCAGACACAATCCATGCAGTACTTGATGTGTGCCACATGCTCAAGTTAATCCAATATACATTGGCTGATCGAAGTACGTTGCAAACTCCAACAGGAAAAATCAGTTGGACATTTCTACAAGAGCTGAACAAACTGCAGGAGGCACAGGGACTGCGACTTGGAAACAAGTTGAAAATGGCACATACGGTGGGAAAAACAGAAAATGAAGGTTAAGCTTGCAACCCAGGTTTTCAGCAGCAGTGTGGCAGATGCTTTGGAGTATTGCAACACACAGCTCCATCTATCACAGTTCAGAGGATGTGAAGAGACGGTTGAGTTCCTGAGAACTATTGATGCTGCCTTCGATGTCCTGAACAGCAGGAATCCCCTAGGGAAAGGTTACAAAGCACCTATGAGGACATCCAACAAAGAGCGTGCAGAACAAATCCTGCTGAAGGCACAAAAGTCTCTCCTCGAACTGAAAGATGAGAAAGGCATACTGGAAAACGGAAAACCTGTGTGGTTGGTTTCATTGCCAGCTGCATAAGTGTATGGAATGTTTTCCAGGAAGCTGTGTGTAAGCCAAATGCCCAGTGCCGTTACCTTCTCACTTATAAGCTGAGCCAAGATCACCTTGAGTTGTTCTTTTCGGCTGTCAGAGCACGTGGTGGATTTAACAACAACCCCACTGCAAGACAGTTCACAGCTGCATACAAGCGTCTTCTAGTGAAGTTGCAAGTGAGGACTGGAACAGGCAATTGCATCCTCCGCGATAACGGAGTGTCCACAATACAGCTTCAAAAAAAGCTTGGAGCTGGGCGTGTCTGAAGCTTGGGGATTTTATTCGAGCACCGCGACCAACAACCAATCACATGAATGTCCCGCCCCGGACATACAAAGTAAAAAAACCCGGTTCTTCTCCACTATTGCTAAAATGGATGCCGGTGTTGTAGCAAGGGTAAGAAGGGTAACATGTGTGTGTGCAAGGTCGCATAAAGTGTATACATTGTCTCGCAGGAAGCCATTTAGTGTGCGTCGCTGTTGGGTACATCCTATACTCCGAAAACATTTGCAATGGGGGGAACACCAACCACGTTCTGGTCCAAGAGCTCCGTCTGGATGACAACCTCTTTCAGAAGTACTTCAGGATGAGCAAAGACGTGTTCGACGAGTTGCTCGGAAAAGTGGGTCCACTGATTACAAAGGCTGACGCGTTTGTCAATCGGACCCGCCGAGCGACTCGCCATATGCCTACGGTACGTTTTGTGTATTTCTACTTCTTTCATCTGACTCTGTATAGAAGGAGAGAGAATGCATGAATGAAGTCTGTGATTTAGTTCAGATGTGTAGAGGAAACTTCTGTGTAGCTATGCAGTGGGAGTCACCGACTCAGGAAGGAGACACGGGAAGAGCAGTAGCTTTGATGTCAAACACATGATGGTTTATTTGGAGTTAACGGCCGGAGGATTCACATCACAAGTCCAAGAGTCAGAGGTTCTGACTTCACGGTAGAGTTGCCACGTCAATTCTGGAGAGCCTCTCTCTTGCCAGCCCATCTAACTGGTTTCGCAGAGAGTAAACAACATATTTGAGAAGATAGCCTAAACAGTGTGGGAACACTGAGCTACTTGCCTCGGACACCTATGACCTCGAAGATTTCACCTTGGAGTCCACAAATACAGAGAAGGAAGTGTCCCAGTGTACCCACAACACAGACCATCTGTGACCCAGTATTGACCGGTCACAGAATGGGAATAATAACATTATTGGCTAAGCAGCCTGTGTCCTTAAAGAAGGTAAACAGACATCAAGGTTTGTCCTGTATGTTACATCTTGGCGTCTATGACAATTATTTCCATAACAGTCCTCTCTTTTTATCATTTATGATAACCTAAAAACATTAGTCTAATAATAATTTGGTCAATAATTAACTCAATAGGCGTCTCCAGATTCGAGTGTGGTCTCACCTTACATTAATTACATCACAAAGTAGAATAAGATTGAAACATTCAATCACAATGATTGATACAGCCAATCATAATAGGAAAAATCATCTCTCATCAGTGTTTGATCATCTTTTGTCAAAAGCATAATAATGAACACATAAAACACAGGTGCACAATGGCTAAATATTTGTTTTAAACTAATATATTTTATCATTTACCATTAGTTAATTTCATTCATCAAACTATAAAATCAAAACCAGCTTGCCGCTTTAAAGATTTACTTCAAGGCAATCACTAGTCAAAAGCATTTTTAAAACTCAGGATCGTAAGAGATCCAGCTACAAATTCACAGTTAGAGTATAGAATTCACAATGGTGATTTGATCAATCTGTAATCTGCAAAAGTGCAGTGTCCTCAATTTTAGGATTACTTTTACGTTTACTTAAATACGCTTTAGTCAAGAGTAAGGCACTTAGTGAAATCAATACATTCATTTTAGTCAAGTACATTGTTCAAAATCTGAAAAGGAAAAGTTAGGCAAATATTCAAAGACTTTTGTAAAAAACCTGGAAAGGAAGGATTAAACATTTTTAAACCTTGAATTATTACATTTGTAAATGCTACCACTGATCTGTACCAAATTAAGTCTATCAAGTATTCCTATTAGCCATACTTACCTGAGCTACTTATGGTACTTGGAAAGGATTCTTCTGTGTTTATCTAATGTTGAATGTATAATATCAATTTCTTTAAATTATACTTCTCTAATTTGAGGATCAAATATGCTACATAATTGTTATATGAAATATTATAAATATTTGTTTTGGGCCAAAACTGAAATTAATCCAGTACTTGAAACATCATGGATAATACATTAAAGAGTAGTGTTGTTAAGCCTGATTGCTGGACTCAAATCCACTAGAGTGCATGTACCTATCCAGAGGGGAGCCAGAACTTGATAGAGCTTGTCTCCGCACAACCAAACGTAATCTTGTGGCGAGCTAAACCCCACATCACTGGGCCAGGCCAGTTGTATTGCTCACGGTTGCGTTGTCCCAGGCGAGCCGTCATCACGAGGTGGGAATGCTCCATGGGGTGTGTGTGTGTATTCCTTCGGTCGATTTTGTGACACGGACAGTCAGACTCCGCACACCGGTAACACAAACGAGGAACCAGAGGGCATATGGAACCGCTCAGCTGGCACTCGCTCGTGATACCTTGTGTGTAGTGTGTTTTGGTGTATGTAGTGCAAGTGTGGTGCAAGTTGGTGATTAGGACACATCACTTGTTGTCATCTACTTCTGTTGGTGATTAGGACACATCACTTGTTGTCATCTACTTCTGTTGGTGATTAGGACACATCACTTGTTGTCATCTACTTTTGTTGGTGACTAGGACCTTGCAGTGGCTGGCGTGGACCCACGTAGCTCTCTCTCTGACCCTTGGCCTTCAGAGCTGTCCTAGTTATTGGGTTAACACTTGATAGGGATGTTTTCCTGAGTGCAGACAACTCAAGGTAATGGATTAGCACATTATCATTTAAATACAAAAATAGGATAGGCCCCTCAGAATTATTTGGGAGCCTTCCTGAGACATGCACATGCATAAATGTAAGGTTTGTGTTAGTCATTTAACATGCAAGAATCATAAACTCATCAGTCCAAAGTAGAGAAATGTTATTGTAATTTAAAGGTGAGCTAGTCCCTGCGGATATCACCCCTTCTCAATGATTCTAAATGTTATATTAATTCACCATTTACCGTTTGATAACATATTAGTTTATCAGAAATATTTTCCTCTTCCATAAAACAGGTTTGAGAAATAAATGTTCCAATATAAAATCAATTACTCAATATAATTGACTCTTCCCTCCCCTTTCTTACATATGTCTCATATGAAATAATAACTTAGGAGTCTATTTAAGCATGGTGTAATCTATTAATCGAGAAGACTCAGTATCACCTGTGTGCAGCTTACAAACAAAACAATTGTGAGAAACATATATTATGCAGGAAATGCATACCTTTGTTAAAAAAACAAAGCATATCTGATTTGGGAGGAAAAGCTTCATCCCCCTTAACATCTGAGTCACTACTGAAGGCATAGCATGAATGATAGTGGGTGTCTGAGGGTGTTATTACTGAGAAATGTCAAACACATTCAAAACCTTACATTTGAAAACAGGTTTGCATTCCTCCACTTAAAATGACGTTATCATTGGAAACAATAAAAGCTAATTGTTTTGATGTAGAATCTATCAATTGAATCGTTAGAGCAGAACAGAATGGTCGTATTGTAGCCTGAGTACCGTGCAGCCTTCAGTTTCACCAGGTGGAAACATTGTCCATATAATGTGAATACATGTAGAACTAGACATTAAGAGGCTCCTGACATTTAGGCCTATTTTAAAAAATAGTGGGGGCTTTTAACAGCTTGCCAACCTACAGGCATCCTCTGCATAGCAGTATGAATAGCCTTAAAAAAACAACCCACTCTGCGGTAACGAGAGTCATATTTCTGAACCAAATGCCCTAAGTTAAGCCGTTAGTCCCATCTGACTGACCCAAGGGTTGGTGCTGGTGTGACTGGGAGGCTTCCAGGTGTTCTTTCAGTTCATGGCTTGGTGGGGGGAGTGGCCCACGTGAGACAGTATTGTTCAGTCTGAGGAGCGGCATTGTCTCTGGAAGCAGGTAATGGTGTCCATTCTCAGACCAGACCATTAATGTCATTTCATGTAGAGCAGCCATAGCATCTCTGTGACTGCACTCAGAACTGTGTCAGAACTGGGTGATTCTTAGTGAAGCCGTCCAAGGCCATAGACAGAATGGAACCACGTACCAACAAAAGGGACACAAGGTCATCAATGTCTCTCTTTACCATTGGCCTAATTGCACAACAAATTAGTGGGAAAAATGTGGAGCACTAGTCCATCATGTGAAATGTTGAGTTAATCTAAATAATTCCTTATGGGTTGAAATCAAATTAACATTAGAACTAAAGTCAGTCATAATTGGACTTTGCACGGATCCGAATCTAATCAATACACCATTTTCCCAGCTCTGTAATGAAAAGGATAAGAAGATTAGGTACATTACAGGAGTGTTAAAATACCCAAACATGCACACTTATCTTATTCTAGTAGAGATTAGAGGACAAGGTCTAATATTGTGAACAAAATGATCAATTCAAAGTTATTTTGTTTATTGTTATGTACCACATTTAATTTAATAATTAATCTTGAATTACTAATAACTTTAAAGAAGGCAACAATTTACAATTTGGATGAAGTGATTACTCATCCAAAGTGTGTGTGTGCTTGTCTGCCCAAGGTTTAAAACATTTGGCACAGCACAGCAGTGAGAATGTTATGAGAACCAATCTGTTGTTTATATTAAACTCGAAGGAAGCTAGACTGGAACATTTTAAATAAATCAAAACACTTGCACATTAATTAAATACATTTCACATTTAGCTCGAGCTGGGTTCAATACTTTTCTTTATGGTATTTAAAATTGGGCTCGAGTAGAACCCCTGGATTTGGCTTGCAACACAAAGTGATACTGATCTCTGTAGGACTTGGAAGTGTTATGATTCAAAGTGTGGGCCTGTGAAAGAGAGGCCCTTGGAAAACAACACCTATTTTGTAACTGTAATTACTTATTTTAAAGAAATTGCAACATTATACTTTTAAAGAATTGCTCAATTAATTTAACACATTTATTATGCACACAATAAAAACTTCAACAAATATATTGATCCTGGCTTAACCAGCAACCTTTACTCTGTTGTTCATAAGCTCGGTTTCAGAAAACTTGTCAGTAGTTTAACAACTATTTTAATTTTAGTATTGTCTCTGGAGACCAATTGGTTGATACTACAAATAATTTGAAGCAGTTTAATGTTAAACTATTTTTAAAACTGTAATTGAACTTCAACTTATATTAATTACCTGATTCCAGTGGCCAGTTGGAACAGAACAATTAACACAGTTTCCATTTTGCTGCAACAGCGCAAAAGGTTTCAACAACAATTAGTATTATGTCTGAGTCTTGTTCTGCTTATCTGCTTTATTTCGGAATGTGTTCAATACATTACGTTTTTATTCATTATTACTATACAATACATAGATTAAGAATAAATGAAACAAATAATACAACATTGACCTAAAACCAGATTTTGCAACCCTGATCTCCTCAGGCAGGTCTCTGAGGGTCTGGGGGCGCAGGACGGGCACAGGGTTTATACAAGGTCACAAAGATATCTTAACATACCAGCAATACCATTTAAGAATGGATTCTTAAAGCAATATAATCTTATTTTCTTCTTACACCTAGCGCTCACCCTGAACAGTGGGCTTCTTGTTTACATTTCCCCCTGCACACTCAGAGGCAGGACATAAAAACACTTTTTATTTTTCTCAGGTCATTTACTTTTGGTGAGATAACTAATGTTTAGTTCATTTTACCCTGTCTATGGACTGATTCATTATTGTTACAAAACATACACAAGACGGCGGGACAAACCAATATAGACCCCCATACAAACAATCAGACAAACAAAACATGAACTCTTAATAAACACCAGCGCGACAGCAAAGCTCATCCAGCTCAATTTAGTCCGGATTTTAGAGATCTTAGAGGGGGGGGGGGAATTCTCTCCAGTGCGGCGTCTTCTCACGCCTCACCCTTGCATACAAGTGATTTATCGGTGCCTGAAAGCCGTCCAAGAACGATAACTAGCTTATCCTCTTGCGACAACCACTAGGCTATTTGTTTCTAGTGGCGCTGTGCCCCCCGATCGGAGCCCACAGACTTTTTCCCTGCCCTTTCTCTCCAAACAACAGCTCAGTTGACTGTAGTCCGTACGACCAGCCTATATATACTTGCTATCGAGTTCACCTCAAGGTGAAACACAGTTTGCCTATGCTTGCTTGCCACTACACACCTCTGATCAATTAGCCTATAATTGTATGTATGCACTCCTGACCGCCACCTGCTCCAGAGAGCCGTAGCGCATCGGGTGATGCACGCACTTCGCGCTGGCCCGTCTAACCATGAGAAAAGCGGTCCTAAACAACGAGTGCTTTTAGACCGTCCCGTTTGAAGGACGGCGGTGCCGTGAGTTAAAACCTATAGGCAATAGGCTGTGACTTTCTCCCTCTCAGCCTGCACTGCTCCAGCCCCACACACACACGGGGAGGTTTTACACACACACACAAGGCTGCAGCTGGAGCCGTGTTTTTACAGAGAGGTGATAGCAGTAAATATCTCTGGCTGCTTATTTTCAACTGCTATGTTTGGCCGCTAAGACCCTCAAAATCCGGCGATTTGTCCAATACAAATCTTTTACATTGCTTTCAATTCACACAGAAGCTCCACTTCACTGATGCCCTTTCTTTAAGGTATCTCTAAACATGAGCTGTGTATGCCTGTATGGCCCTTCCGTCCCGAGCAGCACACACAGAGGAAATAAGCCAGGACTGAGTCCCCAGACACTGATCTCCTGGGTTTATCATCCCCAAATGTTCATTAACCAAAAGGAAACGTAGCCGATCAGTTTCACAGGTAATTTTAGGATACCGTCAATCACAGATTCTGGTAAGGCAATGTCCAAATGTAGATTTGAAAATCACACTTACCAGCTCTGTAGATTTATTGGCATCCTGCCGACAACGCCAATTTGTAGAGGAAACTTCTGTGTAGCTATGCAGTGGGAGTCACCGACTCAGGAAGGAGACACGGGAAGAGCAGTAGCTTTGATGTCAAACACATGATGGTTTATTTGGAGTTAACGGCCGGAGGATTCACATCACAAGTCCAAGAGTCAGAGGTTCTGACTTCACGGTAGAGTTGCCACGTCAATTCTGGAGAGCCTCTCTCTTGCCAGCCCATCTAACTGGTTTCGCAGAGAGTAAACAACATATTTGAGAAGATAGCCTAAACAGTGTGGGAACACTGAGCTACTTGCCTCGGACACCTATGACCTCGAAGATTTCACCTTGGAGTCCACAAATACAGAGAAGGAAGTGTCCCAGTGTACCCACAACACAGACCATCTGTGACCCAGTATTGACCGGTCACAGAATGGGAATAATAACATTATTGGCTAAGCAGCCTGTGTCCTTAAAGAAGGTAAACAGACATCAAGGTTTGTCCTGTATGTTACATCTTGGCGTCTATGACAATTATTTCCATAACAAGATGGATAACATTAATTAAGATAGCTAGGTAAACACAGTATGTGGGGGGGGGGGGGGGGTTGTGTGTCTGTGGTGTGTGTGTGTGTGTGTCTATGATCTGTGTGTGTCTGTGATCTGTGTGTGTCTGTGGTCTGTGTGTGTGATCAATGTGTGATCTTAGTGTGTGGGGGGGGGATCTGTGTGTGTGTGTCTGTGATCAATGTGTGTCTGTGGTCTGTGGGGTCTGAATAAATATATTTTGTAATCATATATATTTTTTCTAAGGTACCTGGCAACCGGTGACTCGTACAGGACCATAGCATTCAGCTATCGGGTCTGGCATGCAACAGTGGCTGTCATCGTGAAGGAGGTTGCGGGTGCCATCTGGACCGCCCTGGTTGAGGAGACCATGCCGGTACCACAGATGGAGGACTGGAGAGCCATCGCTGCTGGGTTCCAGGAGCATTGGGACTTTCCCAATTGTGTTGGTGCCATTGATGCACGTCGTGATCCAGGCTCTGGCAAATTCTGGGTCCCTCTACTTCAACTACAAGTCCAGCCACTCCTTGGTACTGCTGGCTGTCGTGGATGCTGAGTACCTTTTCAGGGTAGTGGATGTCGGAGGCTTTGGAAGGAGCAGCGACAGTGGGAGCCTGAGGAATTCCGCTTTTGGAGAGAGCCTCAGAGATGGCAGTCTGCAGCTACCACCTGACACCGTCATCCCAGGAGCAGAGCGGCTCGGCCTTCTTCCCCATGTGTTGGTTGGAGATGAGGCTTTTCTGCTGCTGGACAACCTGCTGGGTCCATTCCCTGGACGTCACCTCACCCGTGAAAGGAGGTTGTTCAACTACCGCATCAGCCGGGCCAGGTTGGTGGTTGAATGTGCGTTTGGCATCCTCTCATCCCAGTGGAGAATGCTCAGGCGTGTCATCACCACCAGCCCCGAGGTAACAGAGTTGTGTGTGAAGGCCACCTGTGTGTTGCACAACTTCCTCCGCAGGAAGACGATAGGAAGACCATCACGCACACCTATCGCAGAGTCCACGGGTGAAGCTACTCCAACCCTGTGTGATGCACCGAGGATGGGCTCCAACAATGCCACACGCAGATCCATCCAACTGCGGGAGACCTTCAGCTCCTATTTGAATGAGGAGGGTGCAGTGAGATGGCAGCATAGAGTGGTGTAGGGTCACCATTGTCTCCAAACCAAAAGCTATTTTAAGAGCTACCCATATTTTCTTTAAAAAGCAAATATTCCAAATGAGCCATTTTAAAATCAACCATTCCTAATAAACATGTTTCCTGAATTGATATTATGATATGACTAACAACCTTTTTCCTTCAGTCCTGTTTTTAGTGATAAAAATTACAACAGGTTTTCACCTGAACAATTACAGAAGACAGCACATTATATATCGACATACATGAAGCTTCTGGTATGTTGCAACTGACAAACCACATGAACAAGTCAAGACACAGTATAGCCATAACATACTTTAAATAACTTTTATTTATGTAATGTTGTGAGTGAAGTGTGTGATGAGTGTAAAAACATGTCATGTGGATCAGTATCAGTATGTAATTAATTAATTTTCCAGCTCTGCTGCCTCCAGGACCGTCTCGTGTATGGTCAATCTGAGCCTGAGCCTATTTCTCCTGCTGATGAGCCTCATGGTGGGCAAGAGACTCCGGAAAAAGAGCAGGTCTTCGTCCTCCTCCACCACTGGTGGTGGTGGTGGTGGCATATCCAGCATTGGACCTACGGTCAAAAGCAGATTCTCCTCAAAGGGGGACATCTCCCTTCCCCTTCTCTTTTTCCCCCGGAATGCGACTCTCGCCTGTGCTGGCTGACTGGCCGGCTGACTGGCCGGCTGACTGGCTCCTGGTTGGCTTTCAATGCTGTCATCCAGGCTCTCTTCCAGGCTGTCTTCCTCTTCTATGGATGTGGATGGAGGCAGGGCTTGCCGGGGGAAATTGCTGGACGTCTCTCGGTCAAGCATGAATGGCTTTAAAAAGCTCATGATTGCCGCGAGACACCAGGGCTTAGATCCCCCGGAAGACCCTGCCCCGCTCCTTTTCCCTTCCTTCTCTAATATCCTCTCCTTCCTGTATTTGTCCCTGAGGGACTTCCACCGCTTTTTGCACACTTCCTCTAATAAAATGAAAGAATACAGTTAATTTCTTGAATTTAAGAAAATGATTCCTGCATTAATGAAAACCAAATCCCTTTATCACTGTCAATTGCATAAAAGGTTTTACATGTTACACTTTATCAGAATCAAAATCAGAAACAGGTTTATTGCCAGGTAGCTTTGCACATACTAGGAATTTGACTTGATGTCATGGTGCATATATAAAAAACAAGGAATCTAATATAAAACACAAAATGTTTTACACCGTAATAAAATACAGTTAAATTGCAAAAAGATAACAATTAAATAAAGCAGTAATTTACATGTAAATAGAATGCATTTTTGCATATATATTAGGGCTGTCAAGTTAACGCGTTAATAACGCAAAAAAAAATTAACGCCACTAATTATTTTAACGCGATTAAAGCATGTGTATTTTTTTTCCTCGGCCGCCCCGTAGTTTCAGAGCGCATCGAGTTTAAAATACCATCTACAAGCTGATGCTGACAGCCCCGCTCCTGCCGCCCGCTTGTGGCAGACCACACTTCCATGCTCACCGGCAGGCACCGACTGGCTGTTGGGAGGACCGGGAGGGTGTGTGTATGTGTGGCCCGAGCGAGCGAGAGAGAGACCTTACGTGCATTGTTGTTGTTAGCATCTGGTGCTAGCTAGCTGCGCTAACGGATATGGAGCTGTTTAAATGAAAACAGAGGAGCGACATTTCGCCACAACTGCGCCGAGCACTTGACTTTATGCAGGAAGCCAGACAGTGGGACATTGTACGAAAAGTCAGCACACTCAGCACGGATAGTGCGCGCAACATGATTGCAGCGTCCAGGCAGCTCCCGTTCGAGCATATGACTCCAATGATCACACACACACACACACACACACACACACACACACACACACACACACACACACACACACACACACACACACACACACACACACACACACACACACACACACACACACACACACACTGTATGAGAGAGGTTCCAGGTTGAATTGAGGCGAATATTTGTAATGTTCAGAGGTTGTTGTGTTTAATATTCATGAGAATATTTGTCATTGTTCAAATGATAATAAACATTAGCATAAAGCATATTTGTCCACTCATATGTTGATAAGAGTATTAAAAACTTGGAAAATATTCCTCTAAGGTACATTTAGAACAGATCAAAAATGTGCGATTAATATGCGATTAATCGCGATTAAATATTTTAATCGACTGACAGCCCTAATATATATATATATATATATATATATATATATATAATAAACATTAGCATAAAGTATATAAAATATATATATATATAACTAAGAAATGTGAAAGCAGAATATGAGCAGAAAGGAGTATGACATTGTGTGCATTAATGTAATGCAATATAGTCTATGATGTGGCAGAGGTAAAGTGTCAGCGGATGATGAACATCTATGTGATTAATGTCTATGGTGCTATTTTATGCTAAATATAGTGGCTAATGGCTATGCTTGCTAGCTATGTTAACACTACGTAAACTGGATATACAATCCCCAAACAGGCGAAAACCTACCAGTTTCACCCACTGTCTCTGCCACCTCCCTCCATGCCTGGTTCTTCCGGTTTGTATCCCGGTAGGTGAAGAGGGTCTGGTCATACAAAACCGGGTGATTTGCTACGGCGATAATTAGTTTCTCCTCCATCTTTTTTTTAAATATAGGAATGACCGGCGGGATATCTCTCCCAACTTTTTCATTGGCTAGCGCTTGAGCTGTCAGATTTTCAGAAACGGGATTTGATTGGCTGGCGCTGGCTACTCCGGCGTCTCCGGCGTCAGGAGTTGAACAATACGGACCGCTATGCTACCCACAATTCAGTTCGGCGAAAAGCGAGGCAACGTGACGTCACCCCATTCAAAGTGAATGGGCAGACGCGTTGGAAACTGTTTTTGAAGCTGTCGACGCTGTAGTGTGGACGCAGCGTAACACATCCATCTTGGGGGCGACACCTGCAACACCTTGCGCAGGTATGACTTGAAGCCTGTTGAGCATGCAGAGCCAGAGCATGATTAACACCTATGCCCAAATGTTGATGCTGTTTCTGAGTACAAGGAAGCTGCCATCAACTACATTGCTGGCTTTGTTGTCAAGAAGATCAAGCAAAAGCACAACTGCATGCCTTGTGCTGCCATCACAAATCAAGTGTTGATGTACAGTGCAGACAAAGTCTTGTTCCCAGAGTTGCATTTCCACATGTTCGAAACCACTGTTGAGGACAATCACGTACATGTACTGGTGAAAATGGCATCCTCCATATATTGTCAAGTAAGGATGCACCACTTAGCCAGACGTGAGACAGAGAAGATGACCAAGGACATTGTCAGGCATCAATATACCAAGTTGATCCATTTTCATCACCAGTAGTTGAGTGTTGCTTGTTGTAATATGTTAATTTATTTATGTCTGTGTGTGTATGAGCTCTGTACGTGTTTCTTCTCCTTATGTCTGTTGTAAGCAGTGGTCGCGTTAACCGAATATTTTCCGTTTATGACGGATTTTTTTTAACAATGACAAATCTGAAAGCAGTCCGTCATTTTGACAGATTAGAACAAACTCGGAACAGCGCCAAAATTTCCCCGCAGCGAGGCTCCGGTGTTATGCCGTGTTATGCATGCCCTCCAAAAAGGAAATCATACCGTTTCCAAACCTAACTGTGCCGTACATATCATTGAAATGTCTGTGAGTTTTGGCTTTACACTGTGCATGCTCCCGCGAGGTGCAGCAGCCATGCATAACACGGCGCATGTGAACTGTCGTCGTCGTCCCCCCCCGTTGACAGTTCACGAGAGCATACTTCCCCCCCCCCGTCAGAGTTGTGTAAAGGCCGACGGGTAATTCTGGATTTTGACAGAAGTTTTACGATCCTGTCCGTCAAAATGACGGGCAGCGAAAAAGTCTAGCGCAACCTCTGGTTGTAAGTAAACTTTTTTTATTATATATTTCCTTCTATATGTGTATGAACTCTGTACGTGTTTTCTTTTCCTTATGTCTGTTGTAAGTTAACTTATTTATTCTATATTTCCTTCTATATGTGGATTTGAATGTATGTCACAGTCCTCTGTTTATTTATTGTTAAGAAACGCAACACATGGTTTTCAACAATGGAACGATTTATGTGAATGTCAACAGCAACATCCCAAGCTTTTTTCTAGCCAATATTCATTATGTTGTATCTGTACCTTCAACTGTAACTGAAAGTTACATTTGGTGTATTTTATTTGCAAGTCTGTGATCAACATACTACTTGGAGTACGCTTAACAAGTCTGTACTGAACATGGACACGCAAAATTCTAAACATGTATTTTTTCATATCTGATACCAAATCTTGCAGCAATATTGCCACACTGGAGATGTATATTAGTTATTTAGAGTTTAGTTATTGTATATTTCAATTGTGTTATTTGTGTTAAATGCATTCCTAGTATTCAATGTATTCAATATATTCAATGTGTTAAATGTATTAAATGTATTAAAATAACTACCCAAACATTTTATATGCAAGTTATTTATATGTATGTAAGTGTTGTCTCGTGTGTATGTACTGTTTGTGATCGTTGTTGTTTCCTCACTCGTGGCCTGCACCTTGACGTGGTAAGTGGGCTTTAAACTAAGACAGGCCATTTATGTTTGAAATATCATGCTAACAAACCTGCAATTACAGAATTGAATGATAGTGGTTATATATGTCCATGTGTTGCTGACATTATTACAATTTTTTAAATGGTTCTCCTCTCTCCTGCAGTCAGCTGTGATTCCAGGTGTTCATGCTGCCGCCCGCCTCCCCCCCATCCACCTCCGTTCATCATGTCCAGTGCCAGGAGAGCTCACCCAAAGAACTCATCACACCTCCTCTTCATCCCATCTCCTCATCAAATCCAGATCTTCAGCATCATCACCAGTGTCTAGACCCCGGGGGTTTCCCTATATGCTCACGGCTTTTCCCCCTTTAGCAGCAATGGCAATTCCATAGTATCGTGCTTTTTCTCTCATTATATTGAAGCAAAGCTCTGCCATTGCTTTTGGTATTTGTTCAACACATTCGCAGCAGTCGGTTAGCGGTAGATGATCTATACGATTATTATGATCCGGTAATGACTCAACAACACCATGAGCATCCTCTAGTTTACATTTCTTCACTTTGTTCCTTTTTCTTTTCACCTTCCTTCGTTTTGTCTTTTTGGTTTTCCGTCCTATGGCCCATTTTCTTTTCATTCACATTCTGCGTTTGCTTTTCATTTTTCTTCTCCTTTTCATTTTTCTTCATTTTTCTTTTCTTTTCTGCTAATTGTCGTTTGCGATCTTGGCTAGTGGTATGAGATATACTGTTTCTATAAAGGTTATCTATAATACCATCTTTTAAAGAAAGATATTCTTCATATGTCATGTTATCGTGGTCCTCTTTTGTCCTAAAGACCTTGAGATATGATATAGAGGAGGGCTCTTCTTCGGGAACATCCTCTCCCCTACTTTGTAACATCCAGTCATTAAGCCCATATCCTGGTGATAATAAGGGGAGGCTACATCAGACTTGTTTTTTCTCAGATTCATGGCTACTTTCAACGGTCGTCTTAGTGGGGGTCCTTAGTTTTATATGATTTGCTGAGTGGGATGGGACTTATTGCATTGAGTGGGAGGAGTCATCTGTAGAAAATACTCTGTTTTATTAGATTCCGTAAAAGCATCTGACTCTTAATGGCAGTTTGTGATTTTGAGGCTATTTCAGTGAAACAAGGCAGTTTTGAACATTTGACAGATTTACGCTTAATTCTCTCAAAAATATACTGAAAGATACACTTTTTATGTTTAAAAGCTGACCACTACCATGAAAGCACTCTGTTTTATTAGATTCCGTAAAGCATCTGACTCTAAATGGCAGTTTGTGATTTTGAGGCTATTTCAGTGAAACAAGGCTGTTTTTTGAAAACATTTGGCAGATTTATGCTTAAATTCTCTGAGAAAGTTACTGAAGGATACACTTTTGTGTATAAAAGCTGAAAAAGTAGATAATGAAGTACCCCCATACAGAATGTCAGTCCCTGTGTAAAACCTTTTAGTGACACTCTGCAGATTTGTGTGTAATTCTCTCACAAAGGAACTGTAAGATACACTTTTTATGTATGCAAAACCTTAAACATTTCTGAAAATAAAATACTTTATCTGAATACATTTTCTTTAGAGGCACTTTTTGATTTTAACACAATTTCAAATGGATCAATCCTGTTTTGTTGACATCAATGCTTTATTCTCTTTTCTTGTGTTACTAAGATACTTTTAGTTACACTTTAATGGATGCAAACCTTTTTAACCGGGTAAAATATTCATTAATTTGTAAGGAATTTGTTTTCTTTATGTCTCTCTAAAAGGCAAGTTTGTGATTTTAACACTGTTTCGATGAAACACAGCAGCCTTGATAACTTGACATGACTCACATTACTTTTCTAAAATATATGTTTTTTAGAAGCGTTACTTTGATTTCTTCATGTTATTTTAAACACATTACTTTTTAATATTTTTCAACATACTGTGATATTTTGTTTTTTGTCTTTCTCTCCTTTTTCCATTATACTTTACTGAAGGATACACTTTTCTTTTTTTAACAGCTGACCACTACCATGAAAGTACTTTCTCTCCTTTTTCCATTATATTTTTTGAAAAACTACATAGTGATTTCTAGCAAAATACAACATGCAACTAATACATTATACAAATTACGACTTTTTGCGATATTTTCAACACAATATACTTGTACCTTTTTTTTTTTTTACAGGGCTTCAAG
Source organism: Gymnodraco acuticeps (assembly GCF_902827175.1). Lineage (NCBI taxonomy): Eukaryota > Metazoa > Chordata > Actinopteri > Perciformes > Bathydraconidae > Gymnodraco > Gymnodraco acuticeps. The sequence continues at coordinate 536,202 of NW_022989865.1, forward strand.
ATATTTTGCATGTCATGCATAAACACGGTGTCATCTTTCTTGAAACTGAAGTGCTGTACGTTTTAAAAAACAAGTTATGTTTTCTGTTTCTTCATCCTCTGAATTTTCCTCCCCCGTCCCTCTTCCTTCACCCCTCACAAACAACAATCAAGGTGGATCTGTGAAATGAAACACCTCTTCCCAAAGCGTGACTTCCCTATTGAGGGCATGCGTCTAGGCAGTAGGGTCTAAATCGATTGGCCAGATATACTAACATGCAGAACGTACGGTATGTTTGAAAAAAGACTAACCATTTATCCAGTTCAAGCTGTCTTTAAGATGTGACATCGCGCTCTGACTATTTCCCGTAAAATCGTGACAAACTATTACTTATTCTTAAATTTGATCTCTTGCTGCATAGTTGAAAATGATAGATGAAAAATAACTTTTTTTAAAAGAGTCAAGTTTTTCAAGATCAGATACAGGTCAAGCAAATGCATAGAGGAGGTATGGTGCTGGCTCATTATCCCTCTCACTCTTCTTAGAATGATCCTGTGCAATTATAGTTAATAAAAGTAATTACACATTAGTTCACAAATCCATACAACTAAAAGAGAATATCCTTAGGTATCACTATTAAAACCTAAATAAGATTTTTTGAAAATAACCTCTTTGCAAAACAGATACTTCTTTAGCAGTTTCACAAAAACTTGAAAAGAAACATCCTTAGCCAGCACACACCATTTAAAACAAACCCTGAATCAAATCTAGAGAGGACAATAACGTTTTTAGATGTCTTGGTGAGTGAAAATTAATGGCTGTTTTTATTTAATTTGAGTTTATTTCTTTTTTTAAAACTAACTTCATTTCTCTCACAGAGAGTGTCTTAATTAACATTTACACCCTGGCTATCTCAACCCCCCACATCTGGTTGTGTGTGTGTGTGTGTGTGTGTGTGTGTGTGTGTGTGTGTGTGTGTGTGTGTGTGTGTGTGTGTGTGTGTGTGTGTGTGTGTTTTCCCCCTCCCCTCGGCCGCCATATGGCTGTAGAGGCTGTCAGGCTTTTATGGTTTCTCCCACACATGTCCTGACTTGTCTCAGGCATGTCCAGACTGTTCACAAAACTTTTCACGGAACTCTTTTAGAGCAAAGAGGGGTTAGAGAGATTGACAGAGGCTAACATTACTTTTTTTAAATATATGGTTTTTAGATGCTTTACTTTGATTTATTTCATGTTATTTGCAAGTATTTGTAAGTTACAGTCAATACTGTATACAGGATTAGGGGGCACAGGAAGTGGTTAGGAGGCGGGACATAGATCCTATGCATACTAATGTGATTGAAGCAGCAGCGTTTTATTTTCTCATTTTTAAATAATTTTTTTATTTTATTTTGTAAAACCGGAAGGGGGTGGGGCGTATACCGAAAGTGGGGTCGGTAAATCCGCCGGAAGGGGCGGGGCTTATACCGGAAGTGGAGCGGGGACATCCACCGGAAGTGGAGGCGGGGCTTATATCGAAAGTGGGCGTGGTTTATGGGGGCGGGACTTCCGCCGGGAGTGGACGGGGCTTATGGGTGGGACTTCCGGCGGAAGGGGGTGGGGCTTAGAGGTGTGACCTGTCACTTTCTATGCATACTAATGTGATTGAAGTGGCATTAGTATAACTACTAGTGTGAAAATGATGCAGCTAGTTATTTTTGTTGAATTGATATGATTTTTTGAAAGGTATTATTGCCTCTATTAATATATTATACGTTTTTAGCCAGACCTTCATTTGAGCTTCAATCTGAAATGATATATTGATGGCGTAAAAGTCATTATTGCCTTCTCCTGTAGCACATTCACAGCCATGCCGAAATGTTCAGTGGAACCTCTATTTAAGCCTAAATGTTTATAAACATTACCTAGTCATTATTTATTGTACTTAATGCCAGACTTTTACTTGCAATAATGTGTTTCTATAAATACAAATATTCTAGGCTGTATATCAGGCCTGTTTATCAGACTTGATAAGTGAACAATATTGTCCTGTCACTCTGTGCCCCCCATCGCCCCTCCCCCCTGCACCGGCCTGCTGCAAAAAAAGTGCAAAGTTCATGGATGGGCTTTTTCTAAAGTGCATTTTGATGCATAAAATGGCGGTCAAAGCATGTAAAAAGCCGAATTTGAATTTCTCAACAGTAAAGGCCCTGTCACACTGTCACAAAATTGACACCCGATGGACACACGATAAAGGAAATGTTCAAATTCGGGCCATTCGTGAGGGCATCTTAAGCCATCGTATGACCGCCGGTGGAGTTTCTCAGGCTCCGGCAGCAACTTAGTGAGGGGCAACTTCGTAAGGCACTCGTGAGGACATCTTGTCAAATCGTGTCATCTTCGTGTTATCATCGGTGCCATCGGGCATTCGCCCTCACTCTGATCGGGGCGAATGCCCGATGGCACCGATGATAACACGATGCCCTCACGATGGCCTTACGAAGGGCACAATTGACACACGAATTCAACACGAAAATGAACCTTCGCAAGGTCCTTCGGCAATTTTTTGGCATGCCAAAGATTTTGCCACCGCTCACGAAGTTGCTGCCGGAGCCTGAGAAACTCCACCGGCAGTCATACGATGGCTTAAGATGCCCTCACGAATGGCCCGATGTTGCTACGATCACAGCCGAATTTGAACATTTCCTTTATCGTGTGTCCATCGGGTTGTTTTATTGCACAACAAAATCATGTAAATATATTATGTAAATAACCCAATTTGTGTTCTGTGAAACTAAAAAGGATATAATATATTATTTTGAAGGACAGTTGACAGGAAGTTGTTGTTGTTATGGAAACAACATTACGGAGAAAACGTAATATTTTCTACATATAACAACGGATAAAGTAAAGAACAAAGTCTGAAGATATCAGTACAGTATCATAGTACTGTAACACAATTGTTTTTGGTACTTTCATTGCAGTTGTATGTCTTAAATGTAATGTAAATGTTGCCTTCGTGTGTGGTTCGGGGCCATCATCGTGCGAAATTCACAATTCCATATTCGTGTGTCCATCGGGTGTCAATTTCGGGACAGTGTGACAGGGCCTTAAAGCACAAGTAGATGATGCAGTGTGAAAATGATGCAGCTAGTTATTTTTGTTGAATTGATATGATTTTTTGAAAGGTATTATTGCCTCTATTACTATATTATACGTTTTTAGCCAGGCCTTCATTTGAGCTTCAATCTGAAATGATATATTGATGGCGTAAAAGTCATTATTGCCTTCTCCTGTAGCACATTCACAGCCATGCCGAAATGTTCAGTGGAACCTATATTTAAGCCTAAATGTTTATAAAAAATACTTAGTCATTATTTATTGTACTTAATGCCAGACTTTTACTTGCAATAGTGTGTTTCTATAAATACAAATATTCTAGGCTGTATATCAGGCCTGTTTATCAGACTTGATAAGTGAACAATATTGTCCTGTCACTCTGTGCCCCCCATCGCCCCTCCCCCCTGCACCGGCCTGCCGCAAAAAAAGTGCAAAGTTGGAGAAAGGACCCCATGTTAATGGATGGGCTTTTTCTGAAGTGCATTTTGATGCATAAAATGGCGGTCAAAGCATGTAGAAAGCTGCATTTTAATTTCTCAACAGTAAAGCACAAGTAGATGATGCAGTGTGAAAATTATGCAGCTAGTTCTTTTTGTTGAATTGATATGATTTTTTGAAAGGTATTATTGCCTCTATTAATATATTATACGTTTTTAGCCAGGCCTTCATTTGAGCTTCAATCTGAAATGATATATTGATGGCGTAAAAGTCATTATTGCCTTCTCCTGTAGCACATTCACAGCCATGCCGAAATGTTCAGTGGAATCTATATTTAAGCCTAAATGTTTATAAAAAATACTTAGTCATTATTTATTGTACTTAATGCCTGACTTTGACTTGTAATAGTGTGTTTCTATAAATACAAATATTCTAGCCTGTATATCAGACTTGATAAGTGAAGAATAAATGCAATGTTATGAATATTGTGCTCCACCCCTCCGTGACACTGTGGGGGGATTGACCCTGCCCCCACCTTTGCGCTTGACCATGGCATGAGCTGAAGACTCTAACTGTTCATCATTCTGGCTGGACATTTGAAGACTTCACCACCAAATTGTGAGACAGCACATGAAAATTCAAAGGTAATGATTCTTTTTATTTATTTGTAATAGTTTACGAACAAAAGGTCTATTTCTGTACAGTTGACAGTGAAGGAAAATAGGCTAACCCCAGCAAACAGAGCTGTCCTCAACACTTAATGTATTATATAATATAGCCGTTATGTATGTTGTTTTTTTAACTGCAGTTGTTTTTAATAAAAAAAGATGTACTTTTTAATGGTATAGGCTACTTAATATAATGACATATTAAATGATGAGTGATATACAGCCTATAATACAAACACTTTACCCAGTTTTCTGTACAAACATGCAGCAGCTGTTTCAAGTGTCATGTCACAATTAAAGCAGTATAATTAATAACATAAGTAACATCCAGGGGACACCTAATAATGAATGTGGTAACAACAGTGCATTAGAAGGTGCTACACCATAGACTGTATATAAAAATGCATGTAGTGTCCGTGACGTCACCCATAGGATTCTGCAGAGTTGCCGTGAAGCCCTTAGTAGGCGGAGTCGGCCACTAACGGCTCGACTGTGACGTCAGAGTCTAATCCCGCCTGCTCCAAATAAGGGCAAAGAGGCGGAGCCGAGGCGGGACCTGTTCCCTCCGAACTGGAAGTAAACAGAGCTAGCTCAGGCTAAGAAGCTAAGCTAACATGAAATACATGCATACCAAGTTACTGCTAACAGTGTAGTTCCCCTATATAAACGGTACATTCATAATCAAATGAGACAATCTGCAAGAGAATGCTTGTCATTCACACGTTGAGAAAAGACGGACTCCACCGCCCGGACCTAACGGAGCCGCAGTGGGCTAGCTCCGGGACGCCGGCTGGAGCTAGCCCCCTGCGGCTCCGTTAGCTCCGGCGGCCACCACTGGGATAATTGGGTCCCCTATTAACATTTGCTCCCGTTTAGCATTATGGGCGTCATAGCCATAGACTATAAAAGTCTTACCCAAGGCTGAATCATAAACTAAAATGTATATGTATGCATAAAGGGTTACGTCCTTAGCTGGCTAATAAGTAGCAAGCTAAGCTACCAAGCACACAAACACCTGCGAATGGGGTTAACATGTATAATATTATAATTTTAGACTTCTTGGAAGTTCTGTTAGTACATTCAAGCGCACAACAACATTTTAATTGTCTGGTATTTGTAACAATATTCCCTAAAAGGCACAATCACCACGAACACGGCTAAAGGTCAAGTACAGTAACTACTGTCACTACCCGGTCTGCAGCTCTGCTCGATCTGCAGTGCGCATGTGCGAGATGGTCCGCAATATTGGACAATTCCGGACGGCAACCCAAGTAGGATAACATTGACACAGTGGCTTTTGGCAAAGCTCAAAAATAAAACGAGAGAGAGATGAGTTATTGTTATTACAACGTGACTTCACTATTATTTAACAACTCTTTTTATTGGGTTCTTTTATTTGGGTTTAAGTACATTGTCAGAATAAGTGAGAAATGGATTTAACTTCTGTTAGACAGCTATCATACTGAATAAATATTTACTGTGAATGTGTGCAAAAATGTATGGCATATAGCTGTCTAACAGAAGTTAAATCAATTTCTCACTTATTCTGACAATGTACTTAACCCCAAATAAAAGAACCCAATAAAAAGAGTTGTTAAATAATAGTGAAGTCACGTTGTAATAACAATAACTCATCTCTCTCGAGTTTTCCTTTTGAGCTTTGCCAAAAGCCACTGTGTCAATGTTGTCCTACTTGGGTTGCCGTCCGGAGTTGTCCAATATGGCGGACCATCTCGCACATGCGCACTGCAGATCGGGCAGAGCTGCAGATCGGGTAGTGACTGTCACTACCCGATCCGTCCCCCTGCCCGATCGGTACTGAAGAAATGTTTTTTAACGCTTATTCAAAATAGCAGAGAAACATGCATTATGTACTATGGAGGGGACTTCAGACAGGATTAAGATAAAATGGACTTTTATTAATCCCTTGTGGGGAAATTGTTTCTCTGCATTTGACCCATCCTAGTGTTAGGAGCAGTGTGCTGCCATTTTGAACGGCGCCCGGGGAGCCGTGTGGGAACGGCGCCTTGCTCAGGGACACCTCGGTAGCACTTGGTCTTGCCGGGACTTGAACTGGTGACTTTCCAGTTGCCAAGCCAAGTCCCTATCGACTTCGCCACCACCGCCCCACCAATTACTCAACAAGTATACAGTAAAAGTGCTTCATTTTATTTCTGGTAGCAGTCAAACTAGTAGGCTACTGAGTCCAACAGTGTCAGTTTTATTAAGAAAGGCACCTTGTTTTCCCTTGTCTATAATATTATCATCATTCCTTCAACCGGATACTGTAGTGCTTCAATGCAAATGTATGTTAGCATCAGAGTGCCTTTAAAAAAAATCACTTCCGACAGTTTCGCCCCACCCCTCGCTCCAATGGCCGTTAGACCATTTAGTAAGATAAAAAGCAAAAAAGCCTCTTTTAATAAAGAAAAACAAATGTTCCGTAGATACACAGACTCATGATCAAATGTGTGATCAAACTTTCTCCCTTACTTGTGTGTGTAGCACCTAATGCACTGTTGTTACCACATTCATTATTAGGTGTCCCCTGGATGTTACTTCTGTTATTAATTATACTACTTTAATTGTGACGTGACACTTGAAACAGCTGCTGCATGTTTGTACAGAAAACTGGGTAAAGTGTTTGTATTATAGGCTGTATATCACTCATCATTTAATATGTCATTATATTAAGTAGCCTATACCATTAAAAAGTACATCTTTTTTTATTTAAAACAACTGCAGTTCAAACAACATACATGTTCATAACGGCTATATTATATAATACATTAAGTGTTGAGGACAGCTGTTTGCTGGGGTTCAGTTGGTGTGTAGGGTTTGAGATACACATGTGTGTCCAGAGAGGTGAGGGAAATTCAAAATGTATTCAGTCTCTGATAGTGTTTCTGTGATTAATAAATATATTGTTTATTTCAGAATACTCTATACTTGTGTTTTTATTTAATGTCTGAGGCTATTCTATGTTTAATTCATTTTATTTAATTGAGTCATATCATCATGTAGCCTACATTTTTGTCAAATCAAGCCAAGTTGTAAATTTAATTAAAAGTAAATATATAAGTTGTCATAAACAGTGTTATGTTCTTCTGAAATCATAACATCTAGCTGTATAAAAAACAATGGACTGCTGATGCCTCTCGGCCTCCTGTCATATTTAATTGACTTTTCTTTAAAATGACCACAACGAGGAAAGCAGAGCAGCTTACCCAGCTAGACCGGACCGTACCCTCCCCTACATTCATTTCGCCTCTTTTATCCACACTATCTGTAGTTATACTGTCACAGTCTGTTACAAATACAACTTTTTTTTCCCCGCCCGAACCCGTACAATTTTAAAAAGAAACCTGCTACTTGTAGTTTTATATTGAAGATACAATTGAAAGGGACTTACAATTGGTGGTCTTCACAGGCAGTCTGGAAATGTATACCTTTATTTATGTGGTGATGTAAAGTATAATCAAGTAACTTATCTGCATCATTTAGAAAAAAAGTCATTTGCTGGGTGAAAAAAATCTTTTTTTTCCAGTTTTTTCCTCCAAGGTGGAGTTATCTCATGGAGGAAGTTAAAGTGGATCCGACAAAGACCACCTCCACTCATCAGCCACTGAACTTGAAGTGTTCCCTGTGAAAGTGGAACTTTTAAAACAGGACTTGACTAGGGAGATGGAGTTATCCAGCCGTAGTGGATCAGACAAAGATCAGTGCCCTTCATCGGATTAATATGATGCGCTCCTTGATGAGACAATGTTTTCCAGCAATAGTGGATCTGGGGAAGAGTACTGCCCCCCATCACCATCATCCAGTGAAAATGAGCTCTTTGAGTCAACAAGGAATAATGTATCAGAGACAGACTGTCACTCATCATCCACTGAACATGAGGTGCTGGAAGCTGGAGACCAAGAAACCAAGTCAATTCAGATAGCTGAACAATTTAAAGGAAGAAGGAAGCAGCGAATGGATACAAAGAGGAAGCAAGTCACTATTAAAACAAGCAAAAAAAAGGATGGTGGAAGAGCTTGGGACAAAGCCCATTATTGTTTGTATTGTAAAAAGTCAAATTTGAAGATGGCACGACATTTAGAACGAAAACACAGTGATGAAACTGATGTTGCCTATGCATTTAGTTTTCAGACTGGCTCAAAACAAAGGAAGACACTTTTGGAATCTCTTCGCAATAAGGGGGACTGGCAACACAATTTCCGAGGAAAAAGGACATGGGGAGATTGTTACATGGAAACAGCCCTCTGAGAAAACATCTGTAAAGGACTACCTACCATGCCAACACTGCTATGCAATGTTCAAGAGGACTGAACTCTGGAGACATGAGAAGTCATGCAGAGATAGGACAGAGGAAAGGGAAAAAGGCAAAAGAAGAAGAGTTCAAAAAGCCTCCTCACAACTCCTTCCAAATCTGGTGGAATCATCAGAGGGAATTCAGAATGTAATACACAATATGCTGCAAGATAATGTAACCTCTCACATCAGAAGCGATGAGATGATATGTATATATGGAGATGCATTGTTTGCAAGGAAAGGCCGTGAAAAATCTCAACATAGGTACATAGCACAAAAGTTGAGAGAACTGGGACGGTTTGTGTTGGCTGCCAATAAGATTGACAAGCGTGTCAGAAATCTTAAAGACATTTGTGACCCAACACTTTTTCAGCTTGCAATTAACACTAGAACCGCCTTTTTTTCAATAACATATTAAAGTCTCCCAGTCCGTGACTTTTCCTGAAAGTGTGTTATGTAGCACCCTCTGTTGTTAGCAATTGTCAATAGGAAGTCAGATTGAAAAAATCGGCAAAAAAAATGCCATTTATACCTATATCCGCCAGCGGGTAATATTTACCTCATAGAAAATGCAGCGTAAACATGACGTGTTGCTATAGCAACGCCTTTTGTCTACTGCGGTTCCTTATAGATAGAGAGATAGATTGAGAGAGATAGATAGATATATTGATAGATGGATAGAGAGAGATATAGACAGATAGATAGTTATAGATAGTGTAACATCTTGGAGAATACAAGATCTTGGATCACTGAGCTCACGTTGAGGACGTAATGCATGTGTGCAGGTTACGTGCAAGTTGAATAAAGATGGACACTCGGAATGAGAGAAGTAGTCCGGGTCGTCTGTTTATGTAGACAATTATATGAACATAGAACAGAACATTACGGATAGATCGATAGATAGTTATAGAGAGATAGAGAGAGAGAGAGAGATTTGTACCTAAACAAAACACAAGTCTAACACCAAGTGTTTAAATCAGCACTCTTAGCGATATTTTATACTTCATGCTATCTGCACAAACTATATCATATGAAAAGCTGAGAGTCCACAGATTATATTGGTATAGGTTTCATCCCTGTGCGATCAAAACTCACTGTTTTGTATGATAAATAAAAGAACATTGTACCTTGCAAATCAATAGCGGGTACATTTTACCCGTTGGCGGTTTTAGGTATACAGCGACCTCTGGCGGTTCTAGTGTTAAAGCAGCAAGGAGTGTCTCAAACTACAACAATACCACCTGCGAATATGGAAAGCCATCTACTGCAGTGAAGATTGGATTTTCACTCAAAGGGGCAACAGAATCCTGGATTGGACATTGTTTGATGACATCAGATGTTGTAACTGAGAAGAAAGTCAAGAAGTTTAAGCAGTTGCTGGATAACTCTTGGTCCACCTATGTGTCAATGAATGCAGATAGTACAATGGAACAAAGGAAGTGGAACAATGAAGATAGTGTTCCTTTAACAGAGGATATTGTGACTCTGCAAAACTACTTAAGGAAAATTGAGGATGAAGCAAAGGCAGAGATGAGAGAGCATGTGAGCGCCACAGCGTACACAACTTTAAATGAGAGCCTTCTTGCACAAATGATTGTTTTCAACAAGAGACGTGAAGGAGAAGCGTCACACTTGATATTAGAGACATATCGGAAAGCAGACACAGGCCATGTGAACCAGGATATTTACGAGACCTTATCACCAGTCGAAAAACAACTGAGCCACAGGCTAACACGAATAGTCACACGTGGGAAGAGAGGTAGAAAAGTGCCCGTTCTACTAACTGAACGCACTAAATCGTCTCTCGATTTCCAGATCGACAAACGAAAGGAAGTTGGCATACTCGAGGAAAACCAATTTCTATTTGCCAGAATTGGTACAATAACAAATATTCGTGGGTGTGACTGCCTCAGGAAATTTGCTGAGCAGAGCAAGGCAAACAACCCCGAACTCCTGAGGTCAACAAAATTAAGGAAGCATGTTGCTACCTTATGCCAGCTTCTGGACTTGGATAATCAAGAGCTGGAACAAGTAGCTCGCTTTATGGGACACGACATAAGAGTCCATTGTGAGTACTATCGCCAAACGGACAAAACCTTTCAGGTGGCCAAGATAGGAAAACTACTTTTCGCAATGGAGCAGAAGCACAGTCGCTTAAAGGGAAGAGTCTGAAAACACTGGACTCAGTGGATTTTGGTATGTAAATGAACATTGATAAATTATAACATTTATATTAATTAGTATAATATTTCTGGTATATGTATATATTTTTGTAATTGTCACTATGCACTACTTTTTTGTAACTGGTATCTTTTGTGATTTAAATGCTGCAGCAACAACAACATTCTTCTTTGGGGATAAATTACTTATCTATCTGTAAAATGAAGTCTCCTAATTCCACCGACTGTGAACATTTTAAAAGGTAAAAGACATGAAGACACCTCAACCAGAGGTTCGAGAGCAGTCAAAAAGAGAGGAACATCAGATGCAGACAGACGACCAGAAGATAATGATGGTAAGTAATATCATGTCCAATGTTAAGTGTTGCTCTGCAGTGCAGCGTAACTCGAGGCCAGTTTGAACATTCCATTATAAAACATTCTAATCAAATTGATTGTGTTGCCAATGTTAGCTTTGCATTCATTTGGGACAGTTACACCTTAATCTCATTGAAACACGCTGTCTCATTCTCAAGAGAGACATAATATAAATAACAAAGGATATTTGATTGTTAACTTTTGTGACAAAAAGCCATCGGGCATTGTTAATGTCGAACCTGCCTGCCCTCTTATCAGATGGAGAACAGCCACAACTGTCCACCACAAGCTCCTCCGTTAAGAGGCAGAAGAGGAGTACTACTCAAATAAATGATGATGATGACGATGGTGGGGAGTGATAATGATGATGTAATGTCCAAATTCTGAGTTCAGTTTTTTCATTGTACTATTGTAATCTTTATCAGATGGAGAACAGCCACAACTGTCCACCACAAGCTCATCTGTTAAGAGGCGGAAGAGGACTGCTACTAAAATACATGATGATGCTGACGATGGTGGGAGTGATAATGATGATGAGGGTAAGTCAAGGCATTGTAAACACAAGTAATGTCCCGCAGGAGCTCCAACAAGGCATGGAGGACAGAGAGTGAACAAAGAAACACTGTATGAGAAGATTTTGAAACATTGAACAATGTAAATCTATTCTCGTAGACCTCAACAATGGAATTATGATCAGTAGAAATGGCCATGACATGGGACCTTTAAAAAACTCTGAGTCTAATCTTAAAATCTGAGTTTACTAAACTTGAGATTCAATTCTAGGAAATCTGATTGTAAAACTAAGTGAACTTACAAGCATCATAAATGGAGCTGTGAGACTTTGATTCAACATGGAAATTGTTAAATAAAAGATAGAACCACCGTTTTGATCCAGTAAAATGTTTGTCTCTGTAAACTGAATTTGAATTCTGCGAGCTGAATTTGGAAGTATAAAAACGAATGTATAGGCTTCATATTATGAGTTGAATTTCCTGTGAGGCTCAATTCCAGTTTCAGAGTAACTGAATCAAATTTCATATAAGGTTCTCTTTCAGATTTATTGGAATCCAGTTCAAAATGTTTGCATTCAATTTCAGATTATAGAAATGTATTTATTAAGAGAGGCACCATCTCGTTTTCAATGGGGTCCCAACAAGAGCAACGCCACACAGACAAACAAAAACTAAATAACAGAAAGCAAAGCACAACAAACAAGGACAAATCATGTACAGTCTGTTACATTTAATTCATGATTATGCTATTCAGATTCAGTCCTTCAATCCAATTATTCAAGTTAAACATTATAAATTCAAATAATGTACCGAATAACCCTTTCTTTATGAATTATTTAAGGTGATTAACTCAAATATAATAATTAAGTTTTAATAGAAGGAATATAACAGATATGTTGGCAATACCTGTTATGCTTTAAATGGTTTGATCTTGGTAGACCCGTTTTAACCTTTCTGAGGCTCCATTGTTTCCGTTATAAAGCTGGATCTACTGTAGCCCTGTAGTCTCGTGTCCAATATCTACACATTCATTATGTTGAGTAACTACTGTAATGATAGAAATAATGCACAAAACTATCAATTTGACACTGATGTTGTAAACATTTAAATATATATTTTTAGCCACTGCAAAAGTCCGCCTCAAGCTTCCAACAAAACTTTAACTACAAAGAAACATGATAATAATATTCTCTGAATCTGAGTCTTTCTATTTCACTTTACTGATGTCTACTTTGTCAGGTGGAAAGGAGCAACTCATTGCCAAAAGACACCCTGTTAAGACGCAAAAGAAGGCTGCAACTGAAAATGGTAAGATCAGTTTCTGTAAATACAATTTGCTAGGTGGTTGCTAAAGTGCTAGGGTTTTTTTCTCCTCTTGACTATACACAGTTTAAAATGGCGATCTGATAGCCTACAGTCTGCATTGTGTTTTGATGATGGCGGTGGACTAACGGCCAACAGTTAGACTACATCAAACATCGGCATTTGAATAAGGTCATACACTGAACACAATTATAAATGCCACACTTTGGTTTTTGCTCCCATTTTTCATGAGATGAACTCAAAGATCTAAAACATTTTCTATATACCGTAATTTTCGGACTATAAGGCGCACCTGAATATAAGCCGCAGCAGCTAAATGTAATAATGTGTACATATATAAGCCGCACTGGACTATAAGCCGCTGGTGTTTTAATGTTTAATTACCATATGTAAGGGTTCGTGCACAGAGGGGATTGTCAGGAAAGAGATGGCTGTTTGAGGAAGCTCCCATTTATTAACATTTCAACAAACAAGTTGCATATTTGCATAACGTATTCAAGTGTTACCATTTAGTGCAATAGTAGCTACAGAACATGTACTGTGCTGTGTAAACTGTACTGTATCACATAGCGTTTCAGACACACAAACTTTTCAACTTTCAAACTTAAACGGTGCGCTCCCAGCGCACGTACCGGCAGTGATCTACAGCAGTGGTTTTCAACCAGTGGTTGTTTTCCATAATGAGGGTTTGTGCATGAAAACTTCCTTTGCACAAACTGTCTCACTCTCGTAATGTCTGTCTGTCTTGGTCTCGTTCTGTCTCTCGTACCACTCTCGGTTCCACTTTTACATTTGCGCGCTACCTGTCTCACTCTTTTCCGGCCTCCAGCTTTTCCTGCTGGAGCCCGCCGCTTAAAGGTGGGAGGCGCGGACCGGCCATAGAGCCCATAGAGTTAAAGGTGGTGGACTGTAACCTGTAAAATACATAGATTTAGGAGGTCCCCTAGTGGCCGTTAGCTGTAAAATCCATAGATTAGCCGCACCGTTATATAAGCCGCAGGGTCGAAAAATGGGAAAAAAGGCGCGGCTTATAGTCCGAAAATTACGGTACACAAAATAACCATTTCTCTCAAATATTGTTCACAAATCTGAAAAAATCTGTGATAGTGAGCACTTCTCCTTTGCCGAGATAATCCATCCAACCTCACAGGTGTGGCATATCAAGATGCTGATTAGACAGCATGATTATTGCACAGGTGTGCCTTAGGCTGGCCACAATAAAAGGCCACTCTAAAATGTTCAGTTTTATCACACAGCACAATGCCACAGATGTCGCAAGTTTTGAGGGAGCGTGCAATTGGCATGCTGACAGCAGGAATGTCCACCAGAGCTGTTGCCCGTGAATTGAATGTTCATTTCTCTACCATAAGCCATCTCCAAAGGCGTTTCAGAGAATTTGGCAGTACATCCAACCGGCCTCACAACCGCAGACCACGTGTAACCACACCAGCCCAGGACCTCCACATCCAGCATGTTCACCTCCAAGATCGTCTGAGACCAGCCACTCGGACAGCTGCTGCAACAATCGGTTTGCATAACCAAAGAATTTCTGCTGTCAGAAACCGTCTCAGGGAAGCTCATCTGCATGCTCGTCGTCCTCATCGGGGTCTCGACCTGACTCCGGTTCGTCGTCGTAACCGACTTGAGTGGGCAAATGCTCACATTCAATGGCGTCTGGCACGTTGGAGAGGTGTTCTCTTCACGGATGAATCCCGGTTTTCACTGTTCAGGGCAGATGGCAGACAGTGTGTGTGGCGTCGTGTGGGTGAGCGGTTTTCTGATGTCAATGTTGTGAATCGAGTGGCCCATGGTGGTGGTGGGGTTATGGTATGGGCAGGCGTATGTTATGGACGACGAACACAGGTGCATTTTATTGATGGCATTGTGAATGCACAGAGATACCGTGACGAGATCCTGAGGCCCATTGTTGTGCCATTCATCCACGACCATCACCTCATGTTGCAGCATGATAATGCACGGCCCCATGTTGCAAGGATCTGTACACAATTCCTGGAGGCTGAAAACATCCCAGTTCTTGCATGGCCAGCATACTCACCGGACATGTCACCCATTGAGCATGTTTGGGATGCTCTGGATCGGCGTATACGACAGCGTGTTCCAGTTCCTGCCAATATCCAGCAACTTGGCACAGCCATTGAAGAGGAGTGGACCAACATTCCACAGGCCACAATCAACAACCTGATCAACTCTATGCCAAGGAGATGTGTTGCACTGCGTGAGGCAAATGGTGGTCACACCAGATACTGACTGGTTTTCGGACCCCCCCAGACCCCCCCAATAATGCAAAACTGCACGTTTCAGAGTGGCCTTTTATTGTGGCCAGCCTAAGGCACACCTGTGCAATAATCATGCTGTCTAATCAGCATCTTGATATGCCACACCTGTGAGGTGGGATGGACTATCTCTGCAAAGGCGAAGTGCTCACTATCACAGATTTTTTCAGATTTGTGAACAATATTTGAGAGAAATGGTTATTTTGTGTATATAGAAAATGTTTTAGATCTTTGAGTTCATCTCATGAAAAATGGGAGCAAAAACAAAAGTGTTGCATTTATATTTTTGTTCAGTGTAGATTTAAAATTGTATTCTTATCCTCTAATGAATTCCTTCTGTTTTCTGATTTATACAGTAGATGCTCCAAAGATCATGAAGAGACCATGGAGTGACCAGGAGAGGAGAGCAGTCCAGAGAAGCATGGGCAAGTATATTGCTCTGAAGAGGGTGCCAGCCAAAATGGACTGTCTGCTGTGCGTTGGAAAAGAGTCTCCAGTCCTACGCACACGGACCTGGAAAGACGTTAAATATTTTGTCCATAATGAAATTGTAAAAATTAAGAGAAAGCTTGCATTCCGTTAGAGCAGCATATTCAGTTCATTATTCATACTCCTAGTACTGTTGTACTTGCGAGAGGGAAGCTACAAATTAAGAGAAAGCTTGCATTCCGTTAGAAAGCTTGCATTCCGTTAGAGCAGCTTATTCAGTTCATTATTCGTACTCCTAGTACTGTTGTTCTGTATTGATATGCTACTGGACGTTGTACTATGTATATTAAAATGAGTTTCTAGTCCAAGGGTATGGTTGTCAATGTGTTTGTTTTTAAAATTCTGCAACAGAGAGTTTCTTAAAAAGAAAGTTTAGAATTTGAAACTTCACAGCACAGCTACAGGATAGTGATGAGACAATAGAGCAATTAGCCACAAGAGGCTGTATATTAAAGAGATTTTAAGAAGAAAAACTGTTGTTTATGGTTAGGTTTGAAGCAAAGCTTTAATACATACAATTATATATAGTTTTACAGATTAACCCTGAAGAAGGCCGCATAACTCTGCAAACAATGTTTTATATTCTTTATTAAATAGATAAATAAATAATTACACTGTTATTACCGCTGTCCTGTCCGGATTTAATTTGCTGTTACTCTGTTTTTGTTGTTACTTGGTTTAATCTAGTGTATGTTTTAATTGCTCAGGTCTATCTTGAAAAGTGAGCTCTTAATTGTGGCTTTAATGCTGTTATTCTGACTTATAAAGTATTATAGGCATTCTAAGCATCATGGTTTTGTAATGAATAGTTAATGAGAAAAATGGCTATGCTAATAGTCCTGCAGATATTTTAGGTGAAAAATATAATTAACCCAGATTCAATCAAATTGAATCAATTGTACCAGTGAAATACTGTGACTCGATTTTAGGACAAACTGAGTACCTGGTTCTCACTTTGTTGGCTAAAAACTTTTACTGCAAACTTTTGAACTAGCACTGTTTTTGGAGATTTGAGGGAATGTATTTGATATGTTTGTCATCTAGTGTCAATAATTGCTGTTTCAGTCTTCATAAACTGTTATAGAGAGGGTGGTCCTCACTTTGTAGGTCTTTTGACTCGGTCCTCACTAAGCAGAGAGAGAGAGAGAGAGAGAGAGAGAGAGAGAGAGGAGAGAGAGAGAGAGAGAGAGAGAAGGAGAAGAGAGAAAGAGAGAAGAGAGAGAAAGAGAGAGAGAAAGAGAGAGAGAGAGGAGAGAGAGAGAGAGAGAGAGAGAGAGAGAGAGAGAAGAGAGAGAGGAGAAGAGAGAGAGAGAGAGAGAGAGATAGAGAGAGAGAGATATATATATATATATATATATATATATATAATGTGCCAGGCAGACAGGCAGGTCTCAGTAGCTTATCTGACATAATTGGTAAAAAAAATGGTACATTCTCCGTTAGCCTACGAGCTCCCCGTTGGAGCGAAGGACTATTCCTTCTCAATGTAGCATGACATTGGATATGCGCTGAAGTTGTCCTGGATTGGAATTTTTCCGATCATTAGGAGGAGTTTACAGAAATGTCCTTAAAATGCATGAAAAACGCACATTTTGTAAAATGACCGACTTTCTGGAGGGCGGGGCTAATAAAAGCAAAGTTGAAATATGTCCGCAATCATAATAGCAATGTGTATACAGCGTTTCGTGAACATCATATCTTGACGTCTGTGAACGTTAGTTCTTTCTCTCTTCGCATGCAAAGGGTAAGGTGCTCTTATTTACTTTAGCGTTGCAGCCTCCACTTGCGCTTAGTTATGTATAATTAGCATGAATTACATAATAATAATAATAAAGGGAGCATCTCTCTCCCTCTCCTGACAGGCTGTCAGTATCACTCATGGAGCTGGCTGTGCTTGCTGGCTTTACTTCAGTTGTGATTTTGCGCTTTATATTTAAAAACAAAAACATCTTCAATTTCAGGGGTGGCACTGGGGTTCCCTTAGGGGGGTGCAGACCCATGTCTCAAAAATCACTGGTCTAAATGGTTGTTAATAGTTTTCTGATTTATGTGTAAATGTGTTGTTTTTTTATTTGCAGTATTCCATCTTGGATGTCGCGGTGGGCCGCCCGGCTTTGTACGCCCGAGGGCTACAGGTGTTGTGGCGCTGCTTCCAGCTGCTGGCGCGGCAGCTGAGGCTCCGCCATGCAGCGGAGCAGAAGGTGGCGACCCTGAAAGGGGAGGTGGCCCTCTGGAAGAGGAAAGCAGACGAGGAACCGCCTTCTTTGCTCAGGACGGTAACGGCCCCTACACACGGCGGCGTGCGTTGCCGCTTCAATGCTTCTGCCCATTCACTTTGAATGGGGTGACGTCACGATTTGCCGAACTGCATTGCGGGAGCAAAGCGTAGCTTCACTCGCGTTGCTCGCTTCAAAAGTAGAGCAATGTTCTACTTTTGACGCCTCGCGCTAGCCAATCAAACTGCGTGTATGCTGGGAGAGACAGACTGCAGTTCATTTCCTCATCCAAAAAATGGAGGAGAAAATTATCGTGGCGGTAGGGAATCACCCGGTCCTATATGACCAGTCCCTATTCATCTACAGAGATCTAAACCGGAGGAGCCAGGCATGGAGGGAGGTGGCAGAGGCAGTAGGTGAAACTGGTAGGTTTTCGCCTGTTTGGAGAGTTTATATCCAGTTTACTTCGTTTGAATGGACAGCTAGCATAGACAGTATATTTAGCCAGCATGTAATGTTGCATTAAACAGCACCAGACATTAATGTCATTAATGTTCATCATATAAAGTGTGACATGTCAAACCTTTTATGCAATTGACAGTGATAAAGGGATTTGGTTTTCATTAATGGAGGAACAATTTAGTAAATTCTTCAAGTAATTCAAGAAATTAACTTTATTATTTCATTTCATTAGAGGAAGTATGCAGGACAAAGTGGAAGTCGATGGGGGACAGGTTCCGAAAGGAGAAGGCAAGGGAGAAGGAGACAAAGAGAAGCGGGGCAGGGTCGTCCGGGGGATATAATCCCTGGCGTTTCACGGCGGTGATGGTTTTTTAACCCCATTTCTCATTGACCGTGAGACGTCCAGCAATGTCCCCCGGCAAACCCTGCCTCCATCCAACCTGGTGCCAGAGGCAGAGAGCCAGCTAGAAAGCCAGCCAAGTGTCAGCCAGCCAGCTGACAGTCAACAAGCCGAGGCAAGGGAGACAGGACAGGACAGGAGGAGGAGGCGATTGTTGAGGACCTGGACCGGGGAAAGAGGAGAAGGGGAAGGGAGATGTCCTCCTTCGAAAAAGGCTTGATGTCAGCCATCAGTCCTCTGTTCGTGCCACCACCTCAACCTCATCCTCCACCACCCCCACCAGTAGTGGTGGAGGATGAGGACGAGTTATTTTTAAGGAGCCTCTTGCCTGCCATCCGAAGAATGTCGCTGTCACAGAGGGCAAGAGTCGGTTTTCAGTTCCACAAAATATTTTTTGAGTCAGAGCAGGAGGTGGAAGAGAACTGATTTTTTTTTTTAGTGGAGGGGCTGCAATCACACAGGCCCTGTGGGACCTCAGCCAGTATGCCCAGGCCAATAAGGTCATACTGTAGTGTTTGTACCTTGTGAGGGTGGATCTGGCGGGGAGAGAGGCAACCCTTGATCATAGATTCAGGGCCCTCAGTGACAGCATATCTGCCCGGTTTGATGCCTTACACAGCCTGATCCCCCAAGGACCTACACGAGCCGCAGCGCCACCTCCACGACCTGCATCACTTTCCTCACCTCAATCCCCTCCATCACCACGTGCCCAGAGAACCAGCCCAGGTTCGCAAACGCCATCGGGAGCTGAAGCTCCATCGCCAATGGTCCAGAGCCCAGTGGCCAAGAGCCTGGAAGAGCTGGATGCAGACCTGGCTATGGCACTCCGCCCTCACTATTCTGAGGGGGGTGCCTCCAAAGATAAACTCTCCTCTCTCCAGCGGGCTTTCTTCCTCTGGAAGCTGGATGTCCTGCAAATCAAAGGTAACTAACAAACACAAATGTGCACCTGCTTATTGGCAAAGGAATGACATCGGGTACTAATTGTTAATGTTAATTCTCAGACACCAAGGACCTGAAGCTGAAGGCGGAGGTCATAGCCATTGATGGCGAGGCCAAGGGCATCTGGATTCCCGGGTGGAGGCCAAACGGAACAAAATGTCTCCCGTCCTACCTTGGGGAGAGGATAAAGACTGCCCTGAGGAAGAGGCGCCGTTCAGACAAACAGAAGAATGATTTGGACTCAAAGTTCAGGAGATTCTTGAACCAGGAGTAACTGATTCTGGGTTGAATAACTTTGTATATATTTGTATAGATTTGCTGTGTGTTTATTGTGTGGTGTTTGATTAAAGAGTTCAACTTTATTTTGTACTTTTCCTATATTTATTCATTTTCAATTTGGTTATAAATGCAACTATTTACAAAAGTGAATCAACAAAGAATATAACATGAAGTCAACTCACCAAAGTTGTTTTTTTGTCCCAGTTTTGCATAAAGTAAAAATCTCTCTTATCCCTTTTATCTCATATTAAAACATTGTTTAAGGCAGTGTTTCTCAAACTTTTTCATACCAAGGGCGACTTAACCAATAAAAAAAACACTTTGAGAAGCACTGGTTTAAGGTGATGCTGTTATAGTTTGTGGATGACATTCAGTTTAATTTGCAGTGCTCCTGAGAGTAGATCACTGCTGTTTTCTTTAGACATTTAGTACAAACTCCAGGTGAAGTGATTAAAAGGACACGTGACTAAGCTGGGTGTAGCATGTGGAATAAGCTTACATTTTAAGGTTTGGATAATATTATATTACTATATTGGAGGAGGGCCCCTAATGGGCCCCTCCTCTTGAAGGCCACGGCCGAAGCCACCACCTTCGCCCCCCGGCAGGCAGCCGGCCAAGCCCCGTACAGGGCAAAGAAGCCAGAGGAGGTGGACGCGGAGGCCTGGGCCCACGTCTCCCACCAGAAGGAGAGAGGACAGGGTCTCAGTCCCCGCTGATGGCCAACAAGGTGGAGTCCTTCAGTCTGATTCACAATACCATTAAAAGAGTGACAACAGTTTTAACCTCTTTACCTTAATTTACAGGACACCTTCATCCGCTACTCCTCAGCGTACCCTGACTTTGCGGAGGCAGTCAGGTTCCACTGGTCGTTTGAGGAGGTGCGGGGGGAAGTCCCTCCTACCTGGTCAGGAGGGACAAGCCCCTCCTGCCTGGTCAGGAGGGACAAGCCCTTGTGGGCTTCGGGGACTTTACATTTGAGACCCTGGACAGCCTGTGCGACTCTGTGGACCCCAAAAAAATCTGGTATGTCGTACTATCTATATATATATATATATATATATATATATATACACATGTGGATTCAAATTCAGTTGATAAGAATCACGTGACAAATCGTCTGATTTTTGTAGATTTGTCAACTACCTCCGGTGGAAGATGCCCATACCCGGCACGCAGATGGAGAACGCCGTCCGCTACACCAAGAGCCATCTGGCACCTGATGCGACTGGGGCGTCAGCTTCGGCGGGCAGCAGACCAAAAGATTGTGTCCCTGAAAGGGGAGATGGTCCTCCTGAAGAGGAAGGCGGACGAGGCCCTGCAGGCAACCGCCTCGTTTGCTAAGGATGGTCATTTGTGACTACTAATGTGTTGTGTTTTTTTGTCTTCACCTGTGCAGAGCAAACAGAGACAGGGAGTCAGACGGAGAAGGAGGAGGAGATGGAGTAAATGTTGTTTGTTATGTATGTTGTTAAATGTGTTAAGTTAATTTGTTTCATGTGGTTATTGGTTTGGAATGTTAAGAGGGGGGGGGGGGGGGGGGGGGTGCTATTCAGGGTGTTGTAAATTTCCTTGTTTTCCTTGATCTGCGTTATATCATTCGTGTTTTAGTCAGGCACATTTAGGAACAGCTAAAGTAGCGCAGCTGCGGGTCCTAGAGCTGTTTACACATGTGCGTTCATGACAGGACATTATTGCGGTCCCATCGTCACAGAGAATGCGTTCGTGAAGAATGTGAGGAGATATGCAGATCTTTAGTGTTGGTAATGTTATAAGATTGTATGCATAGTGTCCTCCCATGTAACTTTCGTGAAGCCTCCGTATGTCACGGTGAGCAGGTGAGTATCCATAGGTTTTTATTAATCCTGTTTTTGACCTTTCTGACCCCAATAAAATGTTCATTCCAAATTGTTATGTTGTCTCTGTATTTATTTACAATTCACGTGTTCTCTAAAGTGGGCCTCCATTTAATTATTTCAGGCATGCAGAGGAGTACTGTTCTAAACAGTTTAAAAGTGTCAGACATAGGCCGCGGCCGCCTTGTTGCAATTGCACTGGTTTCAGTTGGCTTTAGGGGTGTAACGGTATCCGTATTCGTCCCGTACCGTCACGGTTCAGACGTCACGGTTCGGCACACGCAGTCACACGACGAATACGCCTTTTTTTTACGAGTGGGAAAAAGGTCTGTCATTCAGGGCAGTATCCACTACACTATTTATAATCCAGGGGGCGGTATTGCGCCTAAAAGCTGTTTGCCAGCCGCCCTTAAACAACAAATGAAGAACAAGAAGAAACACAACAACAAATGAACAAAATACAAGAAGAAGAAAAGTTAGTATGGCAATTTCAGATAACACACAGGAGCTAGAACCCACCTGCTTCTTTTAAATCAGCTGTGTGGGAACATTTCGGGTTCCCTGTGGACGATGGAGTGCGAGTGGTGGATCGGACGAGGACGGTGTGTCGGCGTTGTTCTACAGCGGTGCGGTATACTAATGGGAACACACGCCAAAAATGCTAAATCATATCAGAAGGCATCAGCCAGATTTGCCAATCACCGGAGCCCGGCAAAAGACAGCAGCAGTTCAGCAGCTGATCCCCGCTGTTTTAATAAACCAATAGACATGAGAGCCGAGAGACCAAAATAAATAACGGAAGCTTTTGGCATATGTTTTTCAACGACTTTGCGCTCTTGAAACACTTTCTTATTATTTATGATGTCATATTTTCAAGACATTCTTTTTAGTTTTACAGCTTGATGAAACCTTTTTGTTTGACATCAACCATTATAGATAATATGGCCATCTGAGTGTACTGTGTATGGTTTGTTTTTAACTGTATGGTTTGTTTTTAACTGTTTAATACAATTCTTTATTTTTAAACTGAAACTTACACTACTGTTCAAACATAAATAACAACAAACCTGGAATTATGCATTTGGGACTTTTTTTTGCTTTTTCTTGTTGTACCGAACCGTACCGAACCGTGACCTCCAAACCGAGGTACGAACCGAACCGTGACTTCTGTGAACCGTTACACCCCTAGTTGGCTTCAATTTGTTTTATATCGTCAGCCATAATGACTGTAACATTATGAAACCAAATAAATGCACGTGATTGTTGCATAACAATATGATAACGTTCCGTTTTTAATAAGTCACGTTTTTTGGGAGGGGCGGAGGACCACCTAATTAATATGTGTCTACATGAATATAATTAAATGGAATGAACGGCATAATTTAGGCATTGTATTTCCTGGATTAGGCTACCTTCGTTTTAAAATATACTATGCTCATGAGGTGAGCATGAGGCCTATAGGCACACTCCTGTTTGTGATAAACAAATGTAACAATCCAGATTATTTAACACATGCATACATTTCAATATTGATAATTGTATACACATGTAATTAAACAATTACATGACCCACACCTTATATTTTCCTTCAAAGGTCCAGTTTCAAAAGTCCGACATGTGCTTCATATTGGAGGTAATATCTTTTCAGTTAAGCAGTAACTGTTTTTTGTTTAAAAAATGACCTGTGATCACGGCAGAATTTCCAACTATTATGTCTCACTGCTTTTTTTAACTTTATTGATAGCTGTTTTTTACCTCAAGGAGAAGAATAACAAAACATAAGAAAAATGTGTGTGATATATTCAACATTAATATTAAAAATGTGTATTTTTGCTACCTGAAGCCCAAAGAATCTTGGTATTTCGATTGTGCTGGCAACAGTCTAGTCAATGTGTTGTTAAATATGTTTGATCTAGTCTGACCAATACTTCACAGCTGCCAAACTGTCTTCTTTCGGACATTCTGATGGAAATTTTTCTCCAGGAAGGTGAAGTGTACTCAACACTCACCTGATATATAAGAAGTGTGTTCAATTTGAAGGGACAAAGTACATTTTTTCCTCTTAATTATAGAGAGGTTTTTTATATATTCCTGAAACAATGTCCCCTTTTTAGTAAAAGTAGATTAGCGCAATAGTCTTTTCTTCCACTTTTATGTATAAACAAAAGGGTGGGTTTTTGGCTATTTGTGAGTAGGTAAGGTGCAGTATAACCTGTGATTTCTGCCTTGAGTGAAAAGATTACCCGTTAAGTATTTTTCAGAAAGTCTTGTTGCAGTTTCCAGATATCAGGAGGGGCCCATGAGTCTCTTTGTTAATCATCAATGGTCTTTGCAATTAACAGGGGAACTCCAAGAGAGATCTTCCTCAGATATAATGCAGTTAAAGTCTTGTTAGTTAATGATTCATTCCCTGCAAGGCTCATGAAGAGGCCTGGAGACAATAGTCTGCCTGAATTATCAATAAATGTATTCATTCCAAGTACTAAATTGCTACAACATTGTGGAGTGGTTGGCTTAAACATGCTTAATTACTCTGTATGAAGTAGGAGCAGTTTTGCATGACAGGAGACTAGAGATGTGGGAGAAGGAGACATTATGTATTACTTGTATTGGCCAACTATAAACAGCTATGTCGTAAACATATCTTTAAGATACCTAAAGTATGTGAAACTGTGTGTGTATTGAACTGATGGGGGAGGGGGCCGGAGAGAGGGAAGTCTATGCAGAAAATGTGTGTGTGTGTGCAGGCTGCAAGGAATGTGAGATAACGGACACTAGATGTGTTTGTTTTGCCACAAACGTAAGAGACTCTTGTTTCCGGGTCATCTCGGCTGGCTCGCGCTGATTCGCTGCGACAGGCTGTCGTTTTTATATCGCCCAATAGATGACCTGTATGGGAGGAGCATCCACACAACTCCTCCTGTTGTTTTTGCATGTAAGCCTGTTGTGTCCTTGTGTCCGTTCTCTGTTCCTCCTGCCGTCAAGATAGTAAGGTCTCCCAGCACTAGGACCAGAGCAGGGGCGCCCCTTTAAAGTGTATTGTTGTCTTTTACCATTAAAACTGATTGTTGTTTAACCCATTATTCTGGTGCTTTGAATTCCTTCTTTTATAATCTGACCAGCTCATCAAAGGACACGCGGAGCCGAGGTGGGTTTCAGACCACACATTGCTCCAACAACTCGCTCTAGTGCAGAGGTGCCCAGTACGTCGGGGGCAATGCTGGTAGATCGCGAGTCATTCATAAAAAAAAAAATCCAGCTCCGTTAAAATAGACAAAACAGGTTTTGATCCCTCCTCCCTTGGCCTCCCTGCCACTTAAAGTGCCCGTAAAGTGCATGTTTTTGCGCCAAAATGAAATGGCAGTTTCATTCCTTACATATCATTGCGCCAGTTCATGGCTAAAATAATTTTTAATTTTAATAATTACGGCCGTCTAAGCCTACCGGAAGTTGCAGACGATATCGGCTGTGACGTCACAAGATGGGCCCTGTTGTGATTGTAAACATGGCGGAGACTTTGGAAAGTGATACAAGTGCGAGAGAAATGATTGATTTTGACAGGATAGATGAGGAAAGTGGCACAGAAGATGGAAGTGCAGGACATCATTGAACCCTACAGATTTGAGCCGTCAGGGACGTCAAGTGGGGAGGATAATGGCGACGACATGGACGATGGGGAAGACATTGACCGGCTACAGAACACTGAATGGTTAGCAGGTTAGCAGTGACTGTGCTGTCACTGTCGATTGGAAAATTAGGAGGGGGGGGGGGGGGGGGCGCGTGAAGACTGAAGGGTCCTTTGCCTTGTTTAAAATCTCTGCTTGGGCTCAGCCTCTGGGAAATAATTAGCTTATGTACATGTCATGTGCTAGAGTATTATTAAATTATTAAACCCACTGAGATAACTTAGGCTACAGTTTACAATCTAATCACTCAGAGTCCTTTACCTCCCTGAGCTGACGTTATCTCTCTCAGTCCCACAGGAGAGGACTCTCCCTCTCCTTATTGTTGAAACAGCTAATCTCCGTTAGCTCCGAGCTAGCACCAGATGCTAACAACAACCCTGTAACTCTCTCAGTCTCTCTTTCTCTCTCGAATCGACCAGTGGCCTTTATTTGTCATGAACAATCAACGAATCTACGAAACAATGACACCAGCCAGGCTCACCTTCATCTTTTGGGAACAGAAACATCGCCACTTCGGCAGACTTGACATTAATACGGCCAGCGGCAATGCATCGCTTCCCGTGTGTTTTTCCTCCCTTTTTCTTCACTGTCGCCTCCATTGTCAGGTTTTCTCGATTGGCAATCACTTCCAGTCGACTCCGACACACTTTCCAGTAAAATACTCGCTTAAAAACTTTGATAAATTCGACTTTGAAACAGAATAAACTGTGATGAATGTAAACACTTCGGCGGCGACCATCTTGTGACGTCACGCAGTAGATCGCAAGCCACGCCCACGAAGGCGGAGGTCAACTGCGGATTTCCCTGCGGCAAATTCAAAACTCGTCAAATTCGTTGCTAATCCAACATCTTTTGATATGGTTCCAATGGACAATTTTGGTCATTACTATACGTATTAGCATAACAGATCATGCACAGGCGCACACACTTCACGGGGTCTTTAATTCAGGAGTTTACTTGATTGACAGAAAAAGCGACCTATCGCTTTCCAGTCTGTTAACCCAGAATGCAAAGCGATACAAAATCAGTCAAGTGCCGGGGAAAACTCAAATTAAGTTAAAGAGACAAACAACAAAATGAGTGCGGGACCGAGCAAGAAGCTAAAGACAAACCACTTCCACCCAGAATGGGAGGAAGAATATTTTGTTGTGATGTCACATTCAAAGGTTATTTGCCTTATTTGTAAAGCAAGCGTCGCTCTGCCAAAGAAAGGTAACGTTGAGAGGCATTATCGGAGTGTTCACAAGGCATATGACAGCGACTTCCCTCCGAGTAGCGAGTTGAGAAAGAGAAAGGTCATGTATTATTGCTACACAAACATTATCTTGCAGTCTTAGTGTCGCCAACTCGTTTCTAACATGCAAAAAGATAAAACAAATGCGTCTATGGTCGGTGTATTTTTTATCTTTCCAATCGAGACGAGATCTCTCTCTCCCGTCTGTGTGCGAGGGGGCGGGGCAGTTTACACACACGCGGCTGCTACATGCAGCAACACACGGAGGGGATGGCGGAGAGAAGCGCGGTAACACGAGCAATTTGTCTAAACATTTAGCAAAAAATGCACCACATTCAGACGGAGGAATGCACCGGGTTCGACTGTCTTTCTAGCAGCTCTGTAGCTCCATCCACGAGTAACGTTTCCACGTCAGGTGTTATGTATGCTAGCAGTAACACACGGAGTTAACTCAATTATACAAACATGGGTTAATGATTAGAGGTAACTGAGTTATTTATTTTGTTAAAGTTTAACCCTTGTGCCCTCCTCGGGCATTTTTGTACATTTTTCCTGACTTTTTTTTTTAATTTAGTAATCATTTCAGCTGTGTTACAGCTTTTGGCATGGAATTCTGTAAGAAGTCTTCTTTTGAGTCACATTTTTTAAATCCATTGTCGTTTACTCTTACATGTTTTGTATACTCTCGTGATGCATTTTGTACCCTCTGGACACCTTCGTGGCAAAAATGTACACGCCCATAATAACTGCTATTAAATCATCATACATGAATTTTTTTTTCTACTTTTTTTTTCATGAATCACTTAAACAATGTATAAGGTACTCAAAACTACCAAACATTCAATAATATTCTGGATTTTAACCCTTTAAATGCCTGTTTAATTATTTGCATTATTTATTACAAAAAAACACAAAACCTTACATTTTTTCAATATAATAATTAGTAGAGGGATGGGGCTTTGGTGGTTATTAGAGTCTTGGATGAGTCAAAGATTGACAATAAAATTGATTTGACTGCATTATTATTTTTTACGTAGTGTCAGATACTACCTCTGGACCCCTTCGTGGCAAAAATGTACACGCCCATAATAACTGCTATTAAATCATCATACATCAACATTTCTTTCTACTTTTTTTTTCAGAAATCACTTAAACAACTTATAACGTACTAAAATCTACCAAATATTTGATATTTTTCAGGATGTTAACCCATTAAATGCCTGTTTCATTATCTGAATTATCTCATTATTTATTGAAAAAGAACACAAAATATGAAAAATGTTCGATATAATAATTAGTAGGGGCATGGAACTTTGGTGGTTATTAGAGTCTTGGATGAGTCAAAGATTAGCAACAAAATTGATTTGACTGCATTATTATTTTTTACGTAGTGTCAGATACTACCTCTGGACACCTTTGTGGCAAAAAATGCCTCATTGACTGCCATTCAAACCACCTTTTTTGATCTCACTGCCATTGCAGTATAAAACCATGCATTTTGTAATGTCAGCATTTCGGGGCCCCAACAGTGTGTGTGTGTGTGTGTGTGTGCGTGTGTGTGTGCGTGTATCTGTAAGCATGCACTGATCATTTCAGGGTAAAAAAAAGGGCATCTTTTGATCTTTTGAAAGATGCATTTCATGTCTATGAAGAGTTGCTCGAGTAATTAAAAAACAAAAAACAACTGTTAGTTTGTTTACGCACCTGGCTGCTTTCACAGCCAAATGTTAACATGCAGTTTGGCTGAGGGGTTATTTCATGAATGAGCAGAGAAGGAGAAAGTCCTGGAGCCAAGAGTAGGAGCTAAAATGAAGAGGCATTTCACTGCAGAAGAGGCCGTAGAAATGGTCATGCATCCTTCATCTGCAAGCGATGACTCTTCTTCTGAAGAAACAAGCTCCGAGTCTGACATTGAATTATCTCTGGAATCCTCCACAACTGAGAGTGCTTCTGAATGTTTGTCTGAAAGTGGGGAGGACACTGAGGATCCGGCCCATCCGAGCCATCCAAGTCTGGTCTCCATCTCATGCCAAGACGCTGCGCTACATTCAGGCACCCACCGGCATAATTCCAGGGCCCACAAGATATGCCATATCAAGAATTTATGATGTGGCATCCTCTTTTTTTTTTTTTTTTCAAAATCTTTTTATTGGATTTTTGACAGACATCACAATAACGATACAGTAGGTACACAACGTAGAAAAGATGATCTGTAGGAGAATTACATAGTTACCCCACCCATCCCACCCTCACCCTCACCCCTATGGTCACATTATATAATAAAAAATAAATAAAAAAAAAATAAAAAAGTTACTAAAACAAAAAACAAACAAACAAAAAAGAAAGGGAATTAAATAAAAGGGGGTCAAAATTACATGAAATAAAAATACGGGTGCTTCTTCATATTAATAGTCAATAAGAGTAAACAGAGAAAGCAAATAGAGTAATGATCAATGTATTAGGGAGACAAGGAAAGGGGAAGTGAAAGTCTCTCTCCCCCCACCAGATTCATTCACACCTCATCAGCATCAGGGTTAATCGTAAGGTCATTGATTAGCAGTAGTAAGGGATTCCAGGTCTTATGAAAGAGTGTCAGGGATCCTTGTAGTGAAAATCTTATCTTTTCTAGATTAATACACTGTAATAGGTCCTGTATCCACCTGTCATGTGTGGGTGGAGAGACGTACTTCCACTTAAGGAGAATGGAGCGCCTGGCCAGCAGGGTTGTGAAGGCGATGACCCGCTGGGTCGTGGTGGGCATGTTCTGTGTTGGGGGGACGCCGAATAAGGCAGTTAGAGGGTTAAGGGGTATGGGTGTGTTAAGGGCCTTAAGTATTGAAAATACTAGACCAGAAGGCCTTCAGGCTGGGGCATGACCAAAACATATGTGTGTGATTGGCAGGAGACTGCTTGCATCTGTTACAGGCATCGCTTCTAAGAGGGAATATTCTGGCTAGTTTAGCATTGGTAAAGTGAGCCCTGTGTAGCACCTTGCACTGCATTAGACCGTGCCTAGCACAGATAGATGAGGTTTGCACCAAACGAAGAATGTCCCTCCAATTAATGTCAGATATGTCTACACCCAACTCACCCTCCCAAGACTGTTTTACAGATGTAGTAGAGGCTAGGTCAAAGGAGGCAAGTTTCCCATAGATAGTAGATACCAGCCTTTTTTGGTCACAATCAAGGGTGAGAAACTGGTCAATTCCTGATTCAGGGGGGCGGCTGGGGAAATGGGGGAACTGCTTTTGAGCAAAATGCCTAATTTGGAAGAAGCGGAAAAGATGACTGTTTGGCAGGTGATACTTGGCTGACAGGGATGCAAAGTCAGAGAAAACCCCATCCTTGTAAAGATTGTTGATTGTGACAAGCCCGTTGGCAGCCCACATTTGGAAGGTGGGGTCCGAGCAGGATGGAGAAAATGAGTGATTATTTAATATCGGAGCTTGGATTGAGGCTCTGTGTAAGCCATGTTGCCTTCTGAATTGAAGCCAAATCTTAATGGTACTGGTAACAATTGGGTTGACTGAAATTTTGTGCGTCATTATGGGAAGTTGGGAGCAAATCACAGAGTGTAAGGAGCTAGAAGAAGAGGAGATCTCCATGTGAACCCATGGTGGGCTGGAGTTAGGTGTCTTTGGGACAGTCCAGTAAAGGAGTCGGTTAATGTTAGAGGCCCAGTAGTAGTGGCGGAAGTTCGGGAGTGCCAGACCATCCTCCGACTTGGGGAGCTGAAGAATAGATCTTTTAAGACGGGCGGGTTTGCCATCCCAAATGAACGCATTTAGTTGGCTGTCAAGACTGGTGAAAAAAGATGTATTGATGCAAATTGGGATATGCTGGAAGAGATATAAGAATTTCGGCAGAATTACCATTTTAATAAGATTGACACGGCCAACAAGGGATATGGGAAGTGAAGACCACCTAGATAGGTCAGATTTGCATTTAGCTAAGAGTGGTTGGAAGTTTTTGGGGAAAAGATCTTTAAAGGAGCTAGTGATGGACACCCCCAAGTATCTGAAGCCGTCTGAAGCAATATTAAAGGGAAAAGTGGTTGGGGGGAGTGTCTTCGCCAGTTGGTTCACAAAATATAGTTCACTCTTTTGGAGATTTCATTTGTAGCCTGATAAACGACCAAACTGCTCAAGGATTGACAATATAGGAGGGAGAGAGGACACAGGATTGGAGACGTATAGGAGAAGGTCATCCGCGTAAAGGGAAAGTTTGTGAACTGTACCATAGCGAGTGATGCCCTCAAACCCATTGTGGCCTCTGAGCCATATAGCTAGAGGCTCGATGGCTAAATTAAACAACAGGGGAGAAAGCGGGCAGCCCTGGCGTGTTCCACGTTGGAGATGGAAGGAAGACGATTGAATGCCATTTGTGTTTACTGATGCAGAAGGGGAGGCGTATAAAAGCTTAATCTAAGAAATACATTTTGAGTCAAAGCCGAATTTTTCTAAAATGAAGAACAAATAGCTCCACTCCACCCTATCAAAAGCTTTTTCCGCATCGAGTGAAACTATGACTTCGGGGACATCGGACGAAGGCGAGAAAATAACATTAAGTAGCCTCCTGGTATTGAAGAAAGAGTGTCTCCCTATCATAAAGCCTGTTTGGTCTAGCGGAACTATGGAAGGTATCACGAGTTGGAGGCGGAGGGACAAAATCTTAGCCAGTATTTTACAATCGACATTTAGGAGAGAAATTGGTCTGTAGCTGCCACAAAGAGTAGGATCTTTATCCTTCTTCAATAGTAGAGAGATGGAAGCCATGGACAGGGTTTGAGGCAGTCTGCCTTCTTTAAGGGAATCGTTATACATCCTTGTAAGAATTGGGGCCAAAGAGACGAATATGCCTTATACAATTCGACTGTGAAGCCGTCCGGACCAGGGGATTTCCCATTTTGCATAGATTTGATGGCTTCCTGTATCTCTAAAGTGGAAATGGGGTCCCCCATTCCGCCTACGTTAACTACATCAATTTGGGGGAAAGTTAAGGAGTCAAGAGGATTTGGGTTTATTGTGCCAATTGTGGGGCATTCAGAAGTGTACAAATTATTATAAAATTCGAAGAAAGACTTGTTTATTTCAATCGGATCGGAGACTAAATTACCTTCGGGCGACTTTACTTTGGGGATTAATCTGGAGGCGTTAACTGCCCGAGCCTGTTGAGCCAGAAGCCTCCCCGCCTTGTCCCCTTGTTCAAAAAAGCGCTGCTTAGTTTGCCTCAGTTGTCTCTCGACTACACTCGTCATTAAAAGGTCATGTTCCAAATGTAATAATATGCGTTTTTTATATAAGGTCGGTGAGGGGGAGGAAGAGTACGTTTCATCAAATCGGAGAAGTTCTTCCAAAATTGCCGACAGCCGGACCCTTTCATCCTTTCTTAGTTTGGAAACATACGATATAACCTGCCCACGAACATAGGCTTTGAGAGCCTCCCACACTGTTCCACAACTTACGTCAGCAGTGTCATTAATTTCGATATATAAACGAATCTGTGAATTAACAAAGCTCTTAAACTTGTCATCTGACAGCAGGTGGGAACTGAACCTCCAAACCTTGGCGGGAGTGACACTAAGAGGGAAGTGGATGTCCATTGATACAGGGGCGTGATCTGAAGTGGCTATAGGATGGTATTGACAAGCGCTGGCAAGGTGTAGCAAGCTGTCGTCGAGCAGAAAAAAATCTATTCGCGAAAATGTGTGGTGGACGTGTGAGAAAAAAGAGAAAGCTTTACTTTGAGGGTTTTTAAATCTCCAAGGGTCTGAGATTCCTAATTGTGCTGCATAATTTGAGACTGCGTTGGCAGATTTTGAGAGAGTGCCAAGCTTAAGGGATGACCTGTCGAGATTCACATCTTGAATCAAGTTAAAATCTCCACCCATGATTATGCGGTGATTGTCTGCGTTCGGGATTTTAGCAAAAAGGTTCATAAAGAATTGGTCATCATCAAAGTTGGGTGCGTAAACGGAAACCAAAATTACAGGCATGCCCTGCAAAATACCTGAAACTATGACGTAGCGGCCATAATTGTCAAGAATAGTATTTGTTGGTACGAACATCACACTCTTGTGAATAACGATGGCCGCACCCCTGGCTTTACTAGAGAATTTTGAGTGGAAGTAATGGCCCATCCACGCCCGCTTGATGCGAAGGGTATCAGACGTTTTAAGGTGTGTTTCTTGTAAAAATATAATGTCCCCTTTAAGGTGTTGCAGTCGAGTCAAGACCTTACCAATTTTAATAGCTTTATTCATTCCTCTGGTGTTCCAGGAGATCAGACGTACACTTCTGCCAGCAGTCGTCATACTGTTAGTCATATGGAAAGTCTAATGAAGGAGGTCTGAAGCCGTTGTGCTTCCTGAGGACTGAGGAGAGAAGAGGAGTGGTGGGGGGGAAGAAGAAGACCGGGGAAGGGGAAAAAAACAGTACAAAAAAACAAGCGAGGGGAAAAAACAATAGACAAACCATAAACAAAACAAAACAAAACCCATGAACCCAAATGTGACCATACCTGGAGCATCCCCAATACAAATACAAACCTTGACTGAGCGCTATAGCTCAAAGCTCAACAGCAGAACTTATCTTCCGGGGTCCCATTCCCTATACTAAAAGCGGGAAGCCCATTGTAACATGGAAGAGTATCAAAGTGAACAAACAAAATAAAAAACTCAAGTGTATGCATAGAATAGTAATTATAAAAACACCCATAGATGGGTAAACAGCCTGCCAACATAAGCATAGTGGGGGACAGTAAGGCACTGACATAGATCTCAAGTAACATACATAAATAAAATAAGGCCCAGGGATCAAGTAAAACAGAATGAAAAATGCACTTTAAGGTTTAAAACCCACAGAAGGAATCAGTTCAAACAGCATTCAGAACAGACCACGTAACTGGGTCCCATGTAGTGTAAACAGTAGGGCTGTGCATTCATGTTCATAGCAATATCAGCACTCGGCTAAAGCTATCAGTGTAAAGTGCACGTACAAAAAGTGTCCAAGAAAGCAGAGTGCAAAAAAAAAAAGTAGTAATAGTCTCTTTACTAAACGTCCCATCCGACGTGTGAGTTATCGGCATCGTTAGTGTTCAGCGTCAGGACGAATAGATGCTATGTAGCCTTTAGCCTCTGCCACCGAGGAGAATCTCTTCTTACCTCTCTCCTTAGGTACGATGGAAAGCTTCGCCGGGAACAGCAGGGCTGGCTTGAGTCCTAAGTTGTAAAGCTCCGCCATCACCTCTCGGTATGTGTAGCGCTGTTCCATCACTTCGGGTGCGTAGTCTTCGAAGATGGCGATGGGGGTACCCTGGTATTGTAGCTTGCCTCTCCTGGCCCGGGCCTCGCGGATAATTGCCTCCTTCTGCTGGTACCTGTGGATCCGAATGATGACCGGCCGTGGCCTTTGTCCCGGCTTGGGCTTGACGGTGAGTGAGCGGTGGGCCCTGTCGCACTCCGGCAACGAATCAAGGACACCCTCGCCAAGGACCTCCATCAGCAGCTTCGGGAAGAATGTCGAGGGATGGGGGCCCTCAATGGATTCTGGAAGACCGACAATTCTTATATTGTTGCGCCGGCTGCGGGACTCGAGATCAGTGACTTTGGCCAGCAGCTTAGCATTGTTGCCCGTTAGCGTAGCACAAGTAGCCTCCAGGGCTGACATGCGTTCGTCCTGCAAGTTAGCATTGGACTCGAGCGAAGCAATTGTCTCTCTGTGGTCTGACACAGTCGCTTGGATTCGGTCTAGCTTCGCTTCGAGAGATGAGATGGCAGACTTAAAGTCGGCAGAGAGAGCTCTACGGTGGTCTTCAAGGAGGCTAGCTATGTCCGCCATGCTGAGTTCGTTGCTAGCTAGCTCGGGGCTATCGGTCCTGGCGTTTTGTTGATTTGTTTGGCTTCTCGTCGATTTGGGCGGCATACTACGGTGGCGTTGTGAGCGGAATAATATTATTGTTCACTTGGATAAAGTTAAAGAAGAGTTACGGGCTTCAGAAAAGTTAAAACATAAAAGTTTGCGGGAGCAGGACTAAACACGTCTCTACTCCGTCATGCCCAACCGGAAGTCCGTGGCATCCTCTTTTGACCTTTTCTTCACTCCCGACATGATTCAGCTAATTTTTCAGATGACAAATCTCTATGGGAGGCGTTCAGTGTCAGGATGGAACGATGTGGATGCTGAAGAGATTCGGGCTTACATGGGACTTCTCATCCTGGCGGGTGTGTACCGGTCCAAAGGGGAATCTACCCGCAGCCTGTGGGTTGACCAGAGTGGGAGACCAATCTTCAGGGCCACCCTGTCCCACAAACGCTTTGAAATGATAAGTGCCAGCCTCCGATTCGATGACCGACTCACCCGTCCTGCTCGATACAAGAAGGACAAGCTTACAGCTTTCCGAAATATGTGGGACAAGTGGACAGAGCGCCTCCCACTCTTGTTCAATCCAGGGGAAGACATCTGTGTCGATGAGCAGCTCGTAGCCTTCAGAGGCCGCTGCAAATTCCGGCAGTACATCCCCAGCAAGCCAGCGAAATACGGGCTGAAAATCTGGATCACCGCAGATGTCGCCACATCATATGCCTGGAGGTGCCAGGTGTATACTGGAAAAGCCACTGGTGAATCTCCGGAGAAGGGCCAGGGAAAGCGAGTCATCCTGGACATGACTGAGGGGCTCAAGGGTGTCACACTTACATGTGACAATTGTTTCACTTCCCCAGGAGCTTCTGAAGGAGAAAGTGGCCCTGGTAGGGACCATCAGGGCAAACAAGCCTGAGCTTCCCCCCAAACTGAAGCAGAGAGCTGTCTTGTCATCTGTGTTTGCATTCACAACCACCACCACAGCAGTCAGCTACATCCCGCGGCGGGGAAGAAATGTCCTACTTCTGAGCAGCAAACACAGAGAGCCATCTGTACATCAGGATGACAAGAAGAAACCACAAGTCATCATTGACAACAATCGCTGCAAGGGTGGCGTGGACAACCTTGACAAGGTATGTGATTATATGCTTTTATTACTATATGAATTGATTCCAAACGTAGTCTATTTATTCTCACTGATTGCATGTGTTTATTTGAGATAACTATGTATTTATTATAAGTGCTTATCATTCATTAGACATATTTCTTGCATTTATATAAATAATGAATTATATAACATACTTGTGAATGCTGAGGAAGGATATTTATTTATTTATATTCTATTTTTTTCCTTGATCGTTTGTAGGTGGTCAGTACCTACAGCTGTAGGAGGCGGACACTTCGGTGGCCTCTTGTCCTGTTCTTTAACTGCATTGATGTCTCCGCCTTCAATGCTTTTGTGCTGTTCACTGCAGTAAATCCCTCCTGGAACCAGCAAAGAACCTACAAACGGAGGTTGTTCTTAGGAGAGCTGGGGAAATCCATGGTGTCCTCACAGATCATGCGGAGAAAGCACCCCCCGCGAACAGCAGCTGCTGCTACCATGGTAGTGGAGTTACAGACCAATGTTGCTGCCCTCGCAGAAACCACCATCACCACTCGTGCCACGGGCTCGACCAGAAGGAGACGTGTGTGCTGGTTGTGCACAGGCCTAAAAAACAGGTCTTCTACCACGTGCACCAAGTGTAACAGGTGCATTTGTAGAGAGCACCAGGTCCCATGCTGCAGGACCTGCTGGTCTGCTGCTGGAAATGAGCTGAGCTAAACTGAACACACACACACACACATTTGTTTTGCTCAAACACACACACATACATCACATATTCAAAGCCTGGATGTGTTCCTATTTCATATGTTCTGTTGTGTTCTCTTTTGTTGTTGAAGTTTTCAAAGTTGTTGCAGTTTGCCCAATAAATGTTCACATCGATGACATTGATTTGAAAATTATTTCACATGCACAAATCACTGTTGGGCCCCCCTGGTAGTCACACGGCTCGATATTATAAACATAATTTCACGGATCGGCCTACAGTGGGAAAATGGTTGAATCTTGTGGAATACAGTAAAAATGTCAAATATAACAACTTTTCTTCTAGATGAAATGCTGACATTACAAAATGCATGGTTTTATTCTGCAATGGCAGTGAGATCAAAAAAGGTGGTTTGAATGGCAGTCAATGAGGCATTTTTTGCCACGAAGGTGTCCAGAGGTAGTATCTAATACGTAAAAAATAATAATGCAGTCAAATCAATTTTGTTGCTAATCTTTGATATATCCAAGACTCTAACAACCACCAAAGTTCCATCCCTCTACTAATTATTTTATCGAATTTTTTCATTTTTTGTGTTTTTTCGTAAGACAAAATGAAATAATTCAAATAATTAAACAGGCATTGAATGGGTTAAAATCCTGAATATTATTGAATGTTTGGTAGTTTTGAGTACGTTATAAGTTGTTTAAATGATTAATGAAAAAAAAGTAGAAAAATATATTAATGTATGATGATTTAATAGCAGTTATTATGGGCGTGTACATTTTTGCCACGAAGGTGTCCAGAGGTAGTATCTGACACTACGTCAAAAATAATAATGCAGTCAAATCAATTTTGTTGCTAATCTTTGACTCATCCAAGACTCTAATAACCACCTAACTTCCATCCCTCTACTAATTATTATATTGAAAAAAAAATGGTTTTTGTTTTTTTTGTCATAAATAATGAGATAATTCAAATAATGAAACAGGCATTTAAAGGGTTAAAATCCAGAACATTATTGAATGTTTGGTAGTTTTGAGTACGAAATAAGCTGTTTAAGTGATTCGTGAAAAAAAAGTAGAAAAAAATATTCATGTATGATGATTTAATAGCAGTTATTATGGGCGTGTACATTTTTGCCACGAAGGGGTCGAAAGGTTGAAAATTCGAGGAGGGCACGAGGGTTAAGCTATTCTGTTTACAGTTCTGTCATCAGATTATTTAATACTATTTGTTAAAACCATAGACTGTATATATAAATGGATTTAGGGTTCGTGACGTCACCTATAGGATTCTGCAGAGTTGCCGAGAAGCCCTTAGTAGGCGGAGTCGACCACTAACGGCTCGACAGTGACGTCAGAGTTCAACTCCAGCCTGCTCCAAATAAGGGCAAAGAGGCGGAGCCGAGGCGGGACCTGCTGTTTACATTTCTGTCATCAGATTATTTAATACGATTTGTTAAAACACTGTTGTTTCTTGATGTGAAATATTATTTAGAGTGGCCTTTTATTGTGGCCAGCCTAAGGCACACCTGTGCAATAATCATGCTGTCTAATCAGCATCTTGATATGCCACACCTGTGAGGTGGGATGGATTATCTCGGCAAAGGAGAAGTGCTCACTATCACAGATTTTTTCAGATTTGTGAACAATATTTGAGAGAAATGGTTATTTTGGATATATAGACATTTATTTAGATCTTTGAGTTCATCTCATGAAAAATGGGAGCAAAAACAAAAGTGTTGCATTTATATTTTTGTTCAGTGTATGTATCACTTTAACATTAATTATCCCAGAGCTTAGTGGTGCCATATAGAAGAAACCGTTGTTTTGTATATCACAACCATCAAGGTCTGTAATAAGAGCATGATGTTTGTAAAAATACCATTCAGTTGACAAAGACAGTCCAACCTTGCAAATGTTTGATAGCTTAAATATACACTTGCATTGGGGCAACTTAGTGTGAAATAAAAAACGTTTTGTCTTTGAATCATGAAAATAGATATCGTTTTTTATCATGGGTTTAAAAACTAAAGTATTGCTTTTAAAGATGAGATTTGTACTATGATGTTTCCAACTGATTTTGATAGTATCTGTCAAACTTTTTTATTTTTACAGAATGTTGGTACCGATGAGGACTCTGACTCAGGTGGTGAATGCAGCGAATATGTCCCTTCGCAGAGCTCCTCGGACAGCGAAGGCTGCAGTAATGCTGAGGGTCCAAGTCAGCCGCCAGTCCAGATAGTTGCTGAAAATCTCGTAAAAAAGATTGGCACCAGCCACCCTCAAAATGATAATGATGAACAGAAAGGTGAAGAAGATGTTGAGAAGGGGTCTACAATAACAGTGAAGAGCTGCACCAAGGGAGACAAAAGAAAATGGGACAAAAACATTACTGCATCTTTTGCAAACTCCCACAAAGTAAAATTGCACGTCATTTGGAAAGAAAGCACCACAGAGAAGAACTAGTTGCAAAAGCAACATGCTTACCTAAATCCTCCAAAAAAAGACGTCTGTTGTTGGATCAACTTCGCTATAAGGGTGACTACAACCACAACATAGCTGTTTTGCAGTCAGGACAAGGGGAGTTGGTGACTTCTAGGCAACCATCAGAAGAAGCGGATTCACATGGCTACTTGCCCTGCAACTATTGCTATGGCTTTTTCGTAAAAAGTGAGCTGTGGAAGCATGAGGTTTCCTGTAAAAAAAAAAATGTGGCCTACCTCAGGAAAAATCACGGAAAAGGAATAGAGTCCAAGCTGCAGCTTCGTGTCTCATTCCTGTCAAAGGAAATGCAACAGAGAGATGTTCGAAAATACTTTCCAGAATGCTGCATGATGATGTGTCTCTGGAGGTCAAATCTGATCCACTTATCTGTGAGTATGGGGACAGATTGTTGGAGAAGCATGGTAGCGATGCTTCTAAAGATGGATATGTCAGTCAAAAAATGAGGGAAATGGGAAGGTTTGTCATAGCTGCAAAGACACATCGGTGAAAACACTTCAGGATATCTTGGTTCCTCCGATGTTCAAGTTGGCTGTTGATGCAGCTAAAAAGGCTTCTGACTACACAAAAGCAAAGTACCGTTATGATCGGCCATCTCTTGCTCTAAAGCTTGGACACACACTGAAGACAGTTGGGGATATATTAATTGGGCAATACGTCAAGGGAGAAGATGAGGCAGCTGCCAACAGGGTGAGGAGCTTCCTGGGTCTAGTCAGCTCAGAGTGGAACCATTATGTTTCACATAGGGCAAGGACTAATTTAGAAGAAAATAAATGGAACCGAAAATAAATGATTCCTCTCGCTGAGTATGTACTCAAGTTTCAGAAATATTTGAAGTCCGTGGAGGAAGATGCAAGCGAGAAACTCACCGAAGGTCCTGATCCCAAAGCCTACAGAATGCTGAGTGAAACCATCCTGTCACAAATTATACTGTTCAATCGCCGGCGCATCAGGCCATAATTCAACGATATAATCGGCCTGTCATGGAGGAGGATATCCGCAAGTGGGTGAGTTCAAAATGATGAGGTAAATTACACATTACGGTCAGTACTCAAGTTGTAAAAAAAAATCAGGGGGGATGGTGGATTTTATCATATGGGGACATGTGCTGATAACCCGCCGAGGGTGGGAGACCAACCAGCATAAAGATCATTATTATACTCCTAAAACAACATGCATGTTATGGATGTTCAGATACTCCTTTCATTGCTCTTGACCAAGGCACCTCAGAATTAGAGTCGGTCCCCGGCTGCCATGGCACCACTAACATTTAGGGTCAAATGCAGAGGACAGTTAGTGCAAAATCTTTTTTTCACTTTTATTTAAAGGGGGGGGATACAAAAATGTGGTTATAATGGAAGTCTATGGTACAAATCTTGTAGGTTAACAGTCCCTCATTTATTATTCAGATGGATCAACTGATTATACTAATAATAAAGTCAAAATAGTTTTTAGAATATTGAATTATAGTGTATTTTTTCAAAAAAGCAGTTACTGGTATACGATCAAAACTGGTATCTAAAGGGGTTACATTTGTATCGTAATTAATCAAATCATTATGTAAATTCTTCATGAAAAATTTGAGGAAAAAAATGTGAAAAATATTGATCCCTCATAATTTTATTGCAGTTCAAATACAAATATTTTATGTTAACATTCCCAATGTTACTTTTTTTAACAGGGCATTAAGTGCAAATTGTTTACAAAATATGAAAATATATTAAAAGATTATACAGATAATACAAAATAGGACCAAAGTTGTCAATGGCTGCCTACTCCACTCTCCCCCATCTCATAGAAGTTTCCAAAGATTTTCATAATCATGTTTTTTGGTCAATTTTTCTGGCTCTTGCTTTTGGATTGTTAGCTAAGCAATGGCTTTGAAGCCAAGTCTTGACATATACCTCTGGTCTGAACTTGTTCAGTGGAGGGCCAACACACTTGATGAAAAGCAAGGCTGACATGCTTTTTACCTCTAGGGAGCTTCTAGTTGTGGTTAAAATGTTCATCTGACTAAACCCACGTTCACACTCAGCTGTGGAGATGACCAGAGTGTTCACTGCTTGAAGGAGGGGTTTCAGCTCTTCTGGTGCTGGTGGTATCATTTCATCAACAGTTTTGAGTCTTACCAGCTAGCTAACACGAGAGAAAAACGTATAACTCCAAACTAAGTTGTTATTGCTGCTTATGTCCATAGATTCCACCTTTGGTGACTAAAGTAATGAGTAATGACTAAGATTACTGACTCTTGACTTGCCTGAAATGTTATTTTTAGTATTTTTAAATATGGAGTCCCTCAGATCGCGTTGTCCTCCTGGTTGCTTGGCCATTGTGATGACCGTTACCTGCGCTTCTGGCATCGATCAAACAGGCACATCACGGCGCTCTGGCGCCCTCTAGGGCCCTCGCATAGTATAGCGTCAGTGACTTGGTAAAAATGTCATTTCGTGTGTGCGTGCTCCCTCGCCCACAGTATTTTACACAAAATGCGCAAAATTAATGTTGAAATAGCAGTAATACCAGTGCCACGTTCATTGATAACATTACATAAGGGATGGAAAGGGGGAATGGCAGTTTTAGAAGGGGGATGATTTTGACCGTTTTTATTTCAGGGGGGATGCCATCCCCCCTCAACCCCCTCAACTCGAGTACTGATTACGGTACAAAAGTGCAACACAGAAAAGTTTATAGTGTGTTTTTTGGTTCAGGTTCTTCAGTGTCCCCAGAGCCAATCAAAGAGGGCCTTTATCAAAGAGAAGGTCGAGTACATTCCTATAGAGGTACAAGGAAACATTTGAAGACAGTTTCAGCTTTCAAACATGTCAACAGTAATGTACTGCAATGCTCATGTGTATGTTTTTCTTCTCAGGTAACAGAGCCTCTGGAGCTGGTTGGCATGTCAGCCCAAACGGTGGGACCAACTCCTCCAAGGGACGATGTTTGCTCTTCGGACTAAGCCTCAGTTGCCCACAAAGTGCAGTCCTTACTATCTGATGTTCGGGAGGGAGGCGAGGTACCCGTCAGAGGTGACCGAGAAGTACGAAGTAAGATCTGCTAATGTTCTCATCCTTTAGAATGTTTTTTATTTCAAACATCTATGTTTTCTGTGGCAGATGACAGAAGACAAAGTCCGCAGCATGGTGGAAAGAGAGGAACTCTTCGAGGGACTCAAAAGACAGGAGGCAGTTTTCAACGAGGTGAACACCAACATTAAAAAAAGCCAAGATAAGGTCCGCAAAAGAAAACTAGACCATGGGCAAGTAGAAAAACTAAAATCCCCCACTTTAAAAAAGTGGGGGATTTAGTTTTAAAAAGAAACAAACATTTAGAACAAAGAAAAGGCGGAAAGCTGGAGCCAGACATGTTGGGACCAAGAGGCAAACTCTGGGGAATAGCCGGGACGCCAATACGGATGTGCCACACACTGCAGTTCATATATTGGCCGATAGGGACTGGCTGCAGAAAGGAGCAATTTCCATAGACCCCCATGTTAAAATGCCCAACTTTACAGCAGAAAAAACAAATGTTTCTACCCCTGGCTCCATGCAATTTATTATCGATATAGTTCGATTCCAACTTCATGATTATGGAT
The DNA here is from genome assembly GCF_902827175.1 of Gymnodraco acuticeps. Taxonomy (NCBI): domain Eukaryota; kingdom Metazoa; phylum Chordata; class Actinopteri; order Perciformes; family Bathydraconidae; genus Gymnodraco; species Gymnodraco acuticeps. The sequence goes on from NW_022989865.1 coordinate 578,696, forward strand.
CTGTGAGTGAATTGTTTTCTAACACGACCCTTTTATTTATATTAGGTCTTAACATTTTTGCATAAATTAGGGCGTGGTCACATTGAGTGACGGCTCTGTCAAGTGACTGCTGCTGCTAGCTTCTTGTCTCTCTGCTAGCTGCTCCGTGAAGCTCACATCACTTGTGCCTTGTACCGCAGAGTTTGCAACGTCACAAATAAATGGGGCCAATCTTCAGTCAGATGTGAATGTGTAATCTAACACTTTCAGTAAGAATAATGGACAAAAGGAGAGCAAATACAATGTATTGAAATGTGAACCAAAACTTCATCAAATGTTTTAAATTAAAAGCACATATGGACAGAAGGTGTAAACCTATTAAATGTATAAGTAAACACATTTAGTCAAATAAAGTGACAGACTAGGCCTGTGCAGTTGGCATCAGCTATGCCCAGTATGGGCTCCTTCATCAGCCCTGGTCCTCCTCGCTGAGGAAAGACCCTCAGTCCTCTCTAAACCAACAGACAGGACGTCCATCACACTGAGGTTTCTCCCTGAAGTCTCTGCTGCTCTCTGGACACCACGCTGTCTCAATCCGTCCACACTGAATATGAGAGGGGGAAAATGAAAATAATAAATGCTTTAGACAATAAGAAACATAAAGTTGACTGTTGACTCAGTTTTGTTAGATTGTCAATACTATTACTGTATAACTAATATCTCAGGTTAAGAGGCACATTCAAATAAAGATTGGTCTTTAAATACATTTTGTCTTTTGAATTGTTTGTCTAAAGTCAAGGATTTATAACCAACACATCCTCACTCCCAGGTCGGCCTATGTTGACGTTATGTCAAGTCCCCTGTCGGCTTTTTCCAACGCAAGGGGGGGGCCTTAGCGTCCATTTTCAACGCAAGGGGCCCTTAGCGTCCATTTTCAACGCAAGGGGGGGGCCCTTAGCGTCCATTTTCAGCTTTCCGGGATGTCCATATGCTTCTATGGACGCTCATGGAAGCACGGCATTCGTTTGTGTCGGCTGCCCTTAAAGGCAATGTGAGCGTCCATTCTCATTGGATAACGGAGAATTGTACACCCGGAAGTAAGTATTCCCCTTACTGTCGATTGATTTTACAGTGATATCTGCACTACTCATCGACTAAAAAACACCAGATTATCCTTGTTAATTACACAACATTGATTGGTTTAAATTGTGTGCAATGCTTTTGTATTTTTCCCCTTCGATTCGGAGAAACAAATATGTTTTCGGAGTAAAGGATAGCAGAAGACACTACACTACCCAGAATCCCCAGCTATCGTTTGGACTACACCATGTGCTCTGTTTGACGTCACGTGATCTTCAAATTTCTCCCTGAAGAAAAAAAAAACATGGCCGAACTTCGTTTTATTCTCGATGGAAAATGCCTATTTTAAAGTTAGTTTGGCCATTAAAATGCGTTTTGATGTCATTTGATGCGAGAAATATGAGTTGTTATTTCAGGTTATGTGTGCAGTGGATGTACATGATCTTTAGTTTGCTAGTTATTACGAAGATTACTTCAGGAAATTGCGTCCATAACGTTTTCATTGTTACCAAGGTGGTTGCTAGGGACGCTGCTATCGATATTATTTCTGTTATGTTGTGTAACTGTTTAATGGTGTTATCTTTATTGCTACCCCCTTCCCCGTCAATGTATAGTGTTGGTCCACAGCGAAAACATATTAGTTTAACAAAATCCGCATCTAAAGATAGCCTACGTTATTTTCCCCTGTGCAATTCCAGTCTCACATCTCACAGCACATCGTCATTAACAAATAACGGAAACAGACTGAAAACATTTTTAAAAAATACAATAATACTTTATTCCGAGTGTGCTTGCTTTTCTCTTTGGAAGTCATCACATAACGGCATTGTAATACACGGTTCGGCTGCATTAAATATTACATATCTGCCGTAGTTCTGTATTTATAGAGCCCTGATGAGAAGACTTCTAGACAAACATGAGGAACTGAAAACGTGACGTGGATCATAAATATATCAGCCATTAAACAACATCTTACATTTCTTTTCACACAATACGTCTCCTTGCAGTATCAACACTAATTCGGCTGACTTTTATATTTGATCCAATTGGTAGATAGGCTGTATTTACACCATAAAGGTGCAGAGCTGATATAAAGGGACACCTAGTGGTTAAAGCATGTTATTGAATTTCATTATTTTTATTATTAGATATGAATAGGATCCCTATAAAGTATATTCATTACTCGTTATTCTCTACTAATAGTTAATTAAAGACTGTATATAATGACTATTTTGCACATCCCTTTCAAGATTTTCTAAGGTTTATTGACATATCATATAGGCCTACACAACTATGGTGTAGTTCTGCATTGAATGAAAAACTTGGGTCGCAGGTTCCTCAATAGTGCATTACAAGACATCTATCAATATTTGTGCATACCTCCAGCAATGTTAACTATGTTGAAGCACTTATTTTAACTGATATTATACATAATGTATTATACTCTTATAAGATGTATGTAGATATTTCATCTCCGACCTTGTCAGGTATTGAACAATCAATAAATAAAGAACACAGAATTGTTGAATATAAAACACAGAATTTGTGTGATTATACTAAATGATTTACAAATAAACACCACTGCATATTTAACTGTTACACATGCTGATGTAACGCAAATGTTCCAACTTGAGATCAATAAAGTATATCTTATCTTAAGCTGATGGCTATACTGCCATATTTGCAAAATGTGCCTCTGAACCTTAACAAGTGCATGTTTCAGGCTTATCAATTAATGTAATGTAATGTAATGTTATCAATTAACAACAGGGGTCACAAACATAAGACCAGCTGTTAAATAAAGCTCTTCTGACCTTAGCTGGCATGTGTGTATATATATATTAATGCTGCCCATTATGGGCACAAGCAATTTTCATCCATTTATTAATTATATGTTTTAAATGTGAGTGTTTCCTATCCCCTAAACCTCCAGGGATGTACACAGTTTAATACTGGCAACTTCTTATTATGGGAAATACGAAAACGTCTTTTAAAACTACAACTCCCAGTAGAGACGTGCCATAGATACAGAACATGTTGCGAAACAGAATAGCCAGCATTTGTAGTTCTGGGGACAGGGTGGGGGAGGGGGGACGCGGTGGACCCGTTCAAATCCAGTTTTGGACAGTCTGACGTGCATGGTTCCATCCCATTTCAAGTGCTGTTCGAGGCTCGGCGTAACCCTCGGAGCACACTCTCCAATCACAGAGCTTGAGGACTATCACGGGGTTTGTCAAACAGAGCACATGGTGTAGTCCAAACGATAGCTGGGGATTCTGGGTAGTGTAGTGTCTTCTGCCATCCTTTACTCCGAAAAAACATTTGTTTCTCCGAATCGAAGGGGAAAAATACAAAAGCATTGCACACAATTTAAACCAATCAATGTTGTGTAATTAACAAGGATAATCTGGTGTTTTTTAGTCGATGAGTAGTGCAGATATCACTGTAAAATCAATCGACAGTAAGGGGAATACTTACTTCCGGGTGTACAATTCTCCGTTATCCAATGAGAATGGACGCTCACATTGCCTTTAAGGGCAGTCGACACAAACGAACGCCGTGCTTCCATGAGCGTCCATAGAAGCATATGGACATCCCGGAAAGCTGAAAATGGACGCTAAGGGGCCCCCCCCTTGCGTTGAAAATGGACGCTAAGGCCCCCCCCCTTGCGTTGGAAAAAGCCGACAGGGGACTTGACATAACGTCAACATAGGCCGACCTGGGAGTGAGTCTGGTTATTATGCTGTTTGGAGGAGGCCTCACAGGTAAGAGCGCTAACTAGCTACCATCACATGTACCTTAGCTTGACTTAAATGTATTAAACGTATAGTTAAGTGATATCAAAATATAAATAACTAATGTCATGCAAACATTAATATTTGCTTGATTCCAGTGTTGAATTTAGCACAATTGCATACAAACGTTAAGGGATTTTAAGATTCTGAAGTATTATGCTAAAAACTCAATAACTTAGATTATTATTTATAGGTTTGCTGAATAGTTTCATGTCTGCTTACCTTAGAAACGTAAAATGCCACGGCAGTGTGCAGATGGGTTAGCTTAGCTTGGTAGCTTCAGCTAGCTCCGGAGCTTCCAGCTCGGTGGCAGCAGGTCCCGCCTCGGCTCCGCCTCTTTGCCCTTATTTGGAGCAGGCGGGAGTTGAACTCTGACGTCACTGTCGAGCCGTTAGTGGTCGACTCCGCCTACTAAGGGCTTCTCGGCAAGTCTGCAGAATCCTATAGGTGACGTCACAAACCCTACGTCCATTTATATATACAGTCTATGGTTTTAACAAATAGTATTAAATAATCTGATGACAGAACTGTAAACAGAATAGCTGAAACTTTAACAAAATAAATAACTCAGTTTCCTCTAATCATTAACCCATGTTTGTATAATTGAGTTAGCTCCGTGTGTTGCTGCTAGCATACATAACACCTGACGTGGAAACGTTACTCATGGACGGAGCTACATAGCTGCTAGAAAGACAGTTGAGCCCGGTGCATTCCTCCATCTGAATGTGGAGCACTTTTGCTAAATGTTTAGACAAATTGCTCGTGTTACCGTCCTGACATGCTAAACTCTTATTGCACTTTTGGTAACGAGCATTGTCCACATCGAGACGGGTAAAGTTTAACCACACCTCGGAGCGCGTTCTCTCCGCCATCTCCTCCGTGTGTTGCTGCATGGAGCAGCTGCGTGTGTGTAAACTGCCCCGCCCCCTCGCACACAGGCGGAGAGATCTGGATTGGAAAGATCGAAAATACAAAAAAAGACGAATTTTGCAGTTTTTTTGCGTATTAGAAACGAGTTGGCGTCACTAAAACTGCCATATAATGTTTGTGTAGCAATAATACAAATGACATATTTTTGACATGTCTGCAGTACCGAACTACCGATAAAAAGACCGATAACGTCGGAGCTTAACGGTACCACGGTCTTTAATAATTCCTTCCCGGGGCTCGGTACCCATCCCTACAACTGATGCTGTTTTGTATGTTTGACCTGGTGTCAGAATATCGGCATTCAAGATATTTCTTTAAGAAATTACACCTTTGATCAAAATATTATGCTCATTGGTCCCTCAATAATGTTTGATGTCACTTGTCTGTATGCCTGATTGTCTTTTCTTTCTTTCACTAGAAACCACAAAGAAGAGGAGTTGGACTCGTGCGGAGGTCAAAGCTGTTGAAAACACACTAATGACCTTTATCAAATCTGGTAAAGTACCAGGACAGTTGGACTGCATTGCAGCTTCTCCAGAAGCACTGATGGAAAGAAACTGGACAGCGGTAACGTTTTACGTGAAAAATAGGATCACTGCCCTTAAATGTGAAAGTGCAAGGAGAATTTACTGAACAAATACTAATATGTGCTCCTTGCATTTGTTGTTCAGTTTTAATCTTGAATTGTCACAGTCGGTCGGTTTCCTGTTTTACTTTGAAAGGTGTTCCCCCTGTCTGTCATGTCTGTATTAGTTTCCTGTCTGTGTTTTCCCTCCTGTCTGATGATCTGATTCTGGTCACCTGGTCTCTTTGTGTTTTCCTTCCCCAGTTGTGTCTCGTCATCTTGATTGGTTATGTATTTATTTAAGTTCTGGTTTCTTGTTTGGCGAATTAAGAGTAAAGGGAGTTATTGTCTGTCTTGCACATCCAGTCACTTTGAATAAGGTTATTTTTGGTTTAACACCGCACTTGGGTCCATCCTGTGCTTCTCAATCCTGACAGAAGGTGGGTTATTTCTGTCAGGATTGAGCAGCACAGGATGGACCCAAGTGCTGACAGAAATGTTTAAACTGAAAATAACCTTTATTCAAGGCGACTGGATGTGCAAAACAGACAATAACTCAACAAGCCGTTTTGGACAGAGAGTGAATACACATACTAACAGAGATGCTGTATGAGAAACCAATGTGAGTTTGGAACATTGAACAATATAAATCTATTTTAGTAGACCTCAACAATGGAATTATGATCAGTAGAAATGGCCATGACATGGGACCTTTAAACACATGGATCATATACTTTTCTGATGTGAAATTCAGGCTTTATGACTTGCATTTACTTATTACCATTTCAGTTGGACCGGCTTGCTGCTCTGGGGTATTTTCCACTTTTGCTTTTGGGGAAAAAGAATAAGAATGGCTACACAGCAGATGTCTTCAGTAGCATACAGATGAAGCTGGATGACTGCTTGGAAGAAGATATCAAATCAGTGTATGCGAAAGTATTAAAGTGTGAGTATCTTTTACTGTATTGATGATTTCTTTGAAAGTAATTTAAAATCTGATATTGGAGCTTACATTTTTTTTAAAGTTTATATTCTTTCATGTTTTCATACCGCAGTGCACTTCAGAAGGTTTCAGAATCAAAAAGGAACCATTGAAGATTGTGGGACAGATCTGGGTAAGTGTTGACATTTTTCAACTTGACCTGTTTTGTTGGACAGTTTAGGTCAGGGGTCGGCAACAGGCGGACCGCGGTCCGGACCCAGACGCCGACCTATACGGACCCGGAGCTATAATCAATACGTTAATAGGGTTTTTTTCGGCTCCTCCCGCTTTTTTAACGCTGATTTGTTTGACTTGTGTAATACGTGGAGAACCGAAGAGTTTTCGTTTTGGGGGTGGGGGGGGAGTCCGTCCGTCAGTCCGACTGACGGACAACTTCTCACTTCAAAAAAGAACAATAAATCTAGACCGCAAAAATAATTAAACAAGCGAGTAGGCCTACCTGTTTTTCCTGGCCAAGGACAGGTTCCTTGAACACAACACGAGCGTAACGTGTCTTCACGTGGTATATGTCTCCTCTGAAAGGAGTGCTGAGCACCGGAACGCCGCTCCAGCTCTTCAAATATTGCAATACCCATAAGGAGCCGTACACATGCCGCAGTGTTTGCGTGGCTGTGTCTTTAGTTGTAAGCACAGTGGCGATCTGTTGTTATTAGCATCTGGTTAGCTAGCTATGCTAACGAATTTAAAGAGCTTTTCTACAACCAGGTGGAAGAGAGCTCTCTCCTGAGAGGCTCAAATAACCTCAGCTCAGTGAAGTTAAGGCACACCTTGATATGATCATTATAGTTATTAATGAGACTAAATGAAAAACAGGTATACAATACTATATGACAGTAACAAAAAAGTTGTTAAAAATAACAAGAATAGAGTTTAAAAGGGGGGTGATTTGTAAAAATATCCAAAAAGAAAAATATGCTTACAGTTCTGTTTCATATGGGTGTTGAGAGATGTATCCATAGATCTCTTCATGTTGCTCTCAAAGTGTACCAGATTGATGCTTTTAACTTCAATATTTAAAAACAAATCTTCCCAGGGGAGCATGCCCCCGGACCCCCCTAGAGGAGGTGAGGACCCCCCCCCCCCACACACTTAAATCATGTTCACATGGATAGGATACTAAATACATTTGCACACATCTTGTGTCCATATCTTTCTGTTTTGGTGGTCACGCCACACCGTGCACATGCATGCGTGAGTCATGGTGAGATATCTGGATTAAGAGGTTGCTTTTTCTTTGCACAGCATGAAGGAAAGGCGAAATGAATGGGCTGTGATTTTAGTTTTTTTAAGCAGAGGTTGAGTTCAATAATTTGTACGACCCTCGGAGGATGTTGTAAAAATTGAAAGGAAAAAGGTTCCCCACCCCTGCTGCAAATAATAATAAAAACCCTTGATTTTTAACTTAACATCTCTGTCTCCTATTGATCAGAGTATATTATAAAGAATAACAGTTAACTGAAGCATTATAGCGCAGGCCTTTGTCAGATGGTATATTACGCTGTTTTTTTTCTGCTTCGAATAGTTCTCTTTTTTCACCATATGTGTTTGCATCACTGTAACCAATGAGCACCTGCATGTGTATGAGAATGGCCCTGACACCATTTCAGCCCAGATTTACAAACTCCTGGCAGGACAAGCTCCAGCTCAATTCTCACACTGAATTTAAACAAAGTGAGTGAGAGACTGCAATATAAGAGGGAAAGAAAGAGAAACTTTAAAACTGTTCAATTGTTATGATGTGTAAAGACTGATATTGTTCTATAATCATCTGAAACTGTTAAGTCATGATGTGAAACGGTTAACAAAGAAAAGGGGAAACTCAAGCTGCTGCTACACTTTATTTTATTTATCTAAAATTAAGCACTTTTAAGATGCACATATTTTCAAAAGATATTTTATTTATTTTCTCTATTTATTTGTAAATGCAGCCCGAGAGGAACATTACACATATCCACAGTACTTACTGTATATCTGTATAGTTCAATGTTAATTGACAATAAACATTGTTGTTTTTGAATTGTACTTTCTTTATTTGATTGGCAGTCAGTTGTTGATTACATGCAGACGTTGATAAAGCTACAGCTACTTCAATATATATCACACTAATTCATGAAGCAAGTTAGACATTTTGATGTTCCGGACCTTTGCATGGGGAGATTTTCTCTAACTGGACCTCGTTGAATTTTAGTTGAAGACCCCTGGTTTAGGTGATGGGGAAAATTTGACTTCATGACTATTGTTTCCATGTATTGGAAGCAAGCATTTAGATTAAAGGTAATTTGCTTATTAACCAATGATGCCCTTAATTCAGTAATATTGAGCCTTGAATAAATTGGCATTTGTGTGCGCTTTACAGGAGTCTTGCCCACCACTCCTTCTTCTACTAGTATTATTATTGTGATCTAGATTTGCATTCAACTATGTATGACTATTCCACGAGTAGCTATGTGGGGCAGAAGCATGTCTAAATACATTGTAATGCACAGCCATGTGTTTACCTTTAATTTGAGCATTTTTTTCTCTCCAACAGAAACTGAATTTGTGGTGCTTGATCTCTGTCCTGTGGATGGTACTGATTTGGTCGTGGAGGCTACTGATGTGGTCGAAGAGGGCGATTACAGATCCAATGCAGAGGGACAGGGAGAGCAAGGTACTTAGTGATATTGGCACTGACACAATGATTTCAAAACGTAATTATTGTAATTATTTTACTATCGTAAAATATGTATGGTCAAATTCAATTTGCTCTTGTGGCTCTGATATGTAGAATCTCAAAGCCATGATGTGGAAGTGGTGAATGGGGGAGAGCCAGCATCAAGTTCTGTGGAGGAAGCTGCACAAGGTTTGTTGCGATTCATGTAAATTCAGGGCACTAATATTTGGAATGCATCTTCTTCCACATTTGCTTCAGTATTTAAGCAGTTTTCAAAATCCACTATAATAGCAATATTTCTTAATTGCTGATGACTATCTGTATGCTCCTTTTATGACTGACACAGCATTTATATTGTTGACACTTCAACTGTACTCTAATTGTGCTCTACAAATCTGGGCCCCATATGGTGCAGGTGTCACAGAAGACAAGGAAAGCCTCTCTTTGGGAGGCACAAGGCCAGATCATGGCACAGGGAGCAAGAGGTCAAAGGTGCAGGGTGGAAAAAAATGTAGGTTTTTTAAAATAATTGTCCTGATTTCTCACATATGTTTGGGTAATGTTACCGTCTTATATGACACTGACTAATGATTTTCGACTTGATGAAGATTCGATTGTCGCAGAACATTAAAGGCAGTGAAATAGGGGTAGTGGTGGTCTAATGGATAGTGGGGTGAAGATCGGAAGGTTGTGAGTTCAAATCCCGCCAGGAACACCACCACTAGTGTGCCCTTGAGTAAGGCACTTAGCTCTTAGTTACTTCACAAGAAAAATGGCTCGACATTAACGATGGCCCGGGGCCATCTAGTATTTAGCTCGGGCAATGAAGCCTCACCTGCTGGTTGCCCGATCGGGCAATCTATTATGCCAGTATCATGCAGCTGGCGGATCCAGTAATGAGTGACCCGACAGTAAAACTAAACATATCTATAACTAGTTTAGGTAGTTTGAGAGGTAATTAAAATAACTACGTGTGATATTCTAACCTGAAGTGTGTGTTTTGTCTGCTCACCGCTGCATGTGATTATGCAGAGCTGCGTGTCGACTCGTCAGCAGCAGCTGATCTCTCTCTCCCGTCAGATTAGACTTCACTCGCGTTTATGTCCATATCGATCAGATCCAGCTAGTTCTAGCTAATGATAGGACTACCTGCTTATTAAAAGACACCTAAACAATAAGTGTCGCTATGCAACTGGGTGAGGCCACAAAGTATAGCGCAGCATTATGCATTTGTTTCCATGCCCACCGGAACCCCGAGGCATTACCAACAGATCAACGCACAATCAACCCACACAGGACATCTCTTTCTCCACATTATGTGTTAGACATTAGAATTGACTATTCTTGTCTGTCACATACTCTTCTTGTCTGTCACATAAGTGGCGCAACTGAAGCGGTATTGCGCTAAAGGGAAATTATTTTGACCGAAGATATTTAGATTTGCCGGCTAACGGGAACTCTGACGTCGCCATTTTGTGTGCTTCGCGGATGCGCTCGGCTCCTCTCGACTGCTGCTCGGGTCTGCTCGGTCAGCTTCCGGATGAGAAGGCATTCGTTCGACCAACTTACAGTAGATAACATTACAAACATTTTTAACAGGGGCCATAATAGTGTAAATAATGTTTGTTTTGGCAGTTATAACTGAATCAGAAGTCGCGTTAACCGAATATTTTCCGTCTATGACCGATTTTTTTTTAACAATGACGGACAAATCTGAAAGCAGTCCGTCATTTTGACGGATTAGAACAAACTCGGAACAGCGCCAAAGTTTCCCCGCAGCGAGGCTCCGGTGTTATGCATGCCCTCTAAAAAGGAAATCATACCGTTTCCAAACCTAACTGTGCCGTACAAATCATTGAAATGTCTGAGTTTTGGCTTTACGCTGTGCACGCTCCCGCGAGGTGCAGCAGCCATGCATAACACGGCGCATGTGAACTGTCCCCCCCCTCGTCAGAGTTGTGTAAAGGCCGACGGGTAATTCTGGATTTTGACGGAAGTTTTACGATCCTGTCCGTCAAAATGACGGGCAGCAAAAAAGTCTAGCGCAACCTCTTAACTGAATGTAATGTTTTCTACTTTTTTACGGCATTTGCCTTCATCAGATGGAAAGTGTCTTGACCAACAACTTAAGTATTTCTTATAGCTATGCAGGGCATGCAAGCGAGCAAACACAAACAAGAACAAACAAACAAGTGAAATTAAGAATAAAATTGAAATTGTACAATATAATATTGTGGTGGTTCATCTTATAATTCAGTCTAGAGAATGCACCAGACAGCATCTAAGACCTGCAAAAATCTAAATTTTCTAGGGGGAGGCTCCCCCAAACCCTTCGTGCCATTTCATCCACCCGTATTTTTCAGGGAAATCTCTATTGGGCTCAGGGCCATCTGAAAATTAGCTTAGATGGCCCACAGGGCCATCTCCCAAAATCCTTAATGTCATGCACTGGGGAGAATGTCCCTGTAATTGTTGGTCATTGTAAGTCGCTTTGGATAAAAGCATCAGCTAAATGAAATGTAATGAAATGAAATGACATAAGTCTGAAATAAGTCTTGCCAGTGTTAGTTAGTTGACAGTGTGCATTAGGATGTGGCTTTATCTCCTACATGCCTGTCTGTCTGCCTAGGTATATTAAATAATACGTTGTTAAAATCCACTGAGATATTTTGCTTTTACATTTCTAACTCTAGATTTACATTTAATCAATGATACAGCACACACTTTTGACACTTACCCTACAAAACTTTGCTCTCTCAGGTGTAGCTGTCTCAAAAAACCCTGACTCTGGGAGACTTCAACAAGGATGGGAGCATGAGCTCAAAGAGACGAGGCAAAAGAAAACCTCAAAATACAGGTATGTTTTGAGAATCAATTTAATTTAAATTTAACCTGAATTAAAAATATATTTGTTAAACATTTTATAATTTAACTATGCATTTATTAAACCAACACGGGTTGAGAAAGGTGGTTTAATATTTGTATATTTTTTAAAACAAAAACATGCACATAAATGATCTATCTCCATGTTCTTTGAAAGACATTGTGTCTTCTCAAAAGTGTAGTCTGACTGTGAGAACTCTTTATAATGCAGTGTAATATAGAATGTGAATTATTACAAAACCTTTTTGTAATAATTATGTGGAGTTGGATATTTACCATGTGTGTTACACATATAATTGTGAAAGTGGAAAAATTGTCTTGCAAACCAGAATCAGAAATATTTTATTGGGTTACATTACAGTTGCTCCCTTTTACAATAAATACATAAATATAGAAACATAGAAAAGTTACAAGAAACATAGGAAATAAGAATTAAGTATGTGAGAATGTGGGCATTGTACTACAATATATAGCAACAAATAACAACAATACATATGGAAAAATACAGATAAGAAATATGTATATTGTAAATATATAATAGTGTAATAATAATAATAATGCTGAAAACGGGATTCCTGAGGGATTTAAATGGCCAGACCCGAAAATAAACCCATTCATTCATTCATAGCTAAGGTGTGTTACACTGACACTACAATTCCCTGTATAAAATGACATTAAAACAAAGGATGTCTTAAACAAGTCATGTGTTTAACCATTTCACTTACAATAATGACAAACTATCACCATTTTGTATTTACATAGGTAAAGAATGTGAAGAATGCTCCGACAGATCCACTACAGGGTCGTTTATTTTTTCTAAAGTAATACGACGGACAGAAGACCAAGTAAGTTTCAGCTAACAGCTCTTTATGATATCATTTATTATCTCACATAATCTTGAATTTAATGTTAGATTTTACAAAAGCTCTTTGGAAAGTGCAAGGAATAAGTTGGTCTGAATACATTCACTTTTAACCCTTCTGGAAACTCATCACCTGGTGAAACCTCAGGTGGTCACTTTTGAACCCCTGGAATAATATCTTATTATAATAATATCTGGATCTTGTGTTCCTATAGCCCTTTACTGATGCTCCACACAACTGATGTCATAACATGTTTATTTTAAATATGCATGTGTTCATTTTAGAGTGCATTCTTATAGAACTGACTAGTATAATAGAGTTAGAAAATACAGGAAATTAACAAAAGGAACTAATTGCCACTTGATGTCAATATTTCAACATTGGCTTTGCTTGGAACAAACAATATAGTTTATCTTATTTGAATAGTACTATGATGTACACAACAATTTGTCCACTGGGCTTGTGGCCTAGGCAAAAGCAATTGCATTCACTATGCTTAAAAACGAATGAATGTATTCAAGTCTTGATAAAAACGAAATTGCCTATATGACTGGTAAGTCAGCATGTACACTGTTACAATTCCGGTTCAGGTACCAAAAGGTTGCCAGTTTTCCTCCCAAACAAATTACATATGCTGAAAAAACACATGATGTTAATATGTTTCTGTTTCAGCAGATTGTTCATTTTTACACATTGTGAATGAATGGTGCTGTTGTCAATATATCGCTTTTTAAAATCAACATGCATACATTTGATGTAAATGTGTGGTAACTTTTGGCAGTTTTAAAACAACATATCTTGCACTAGGTCAACAATCACCCATACAATGTGTTGTATTACAGGTACTTCTTCAGTGGCGTCCCTGCAGAGCATGGTAAATATCCAATAATGTTCTACCTACATTTGTGGTGAGAGAAAAACATTGTTAAACAATCAGCATTTCTAACCCAAAATGAATGGTGTTGGACTGGTTACCATTATAGATTTGGCTTCCTTGTATAGGCTTGTCACCTCAACAATGTATAGATGAAGCAGATGTCCAATTTTACAATGGAGCACAGTTTACTTAAGAATACAAAAAAAATGCTTCATCCGAAAAAGCTTTCCAGCGCGCTTCCCTTTACTGGCAGGAGTACTCTGTATTTCCACTGTTGAAATGCATTTGTTAAAACTCTTAACGATGTAGATTTATTCTTTGCACCAGTAAAATGTGGTATGACAGCAATCCAAATAGATGTATTTATAGTTATTCCTTCTGAGATATTTGGATGATGCCGTGCTCTTTTTAAAAAGACAGATTTTCCAAGCCCATTTATTGTGGATGGGCTTGATGTTATTAGGCTGTTAACGCAAAGTAAGAAGATAACATTAGTGTTTTTTTGTATTTGTGTCTTATCCCTTAAACCAGTGGAACACGATGGAAGAATACATGGGAGCCCATCTCAAGCCTTGAATCAGCAACTGAGGTAAATGAATATCTTGAATAATAAGCCCTCTAGCAATAGGGAAAGTCAGTATTCTGTGTTTAGGGAGCCAGCGGATTCGGAGACAGATCAAATATATTAAAGTGTCAAAAGTGTCTCTAAAGTTTGTGATGTCAACGTTTTCAGATCTAATATCTGAACATATAGGTAACATTTTTGGTCAACAAAAATCTGAATGTGTTACCCTGTCTAAATACTATTGAACTACTACTTTTGCAAATAGGCCTACCTATCAACATTTAGTATGTGGTAAAGAAGGATGAAAAAGAAGGCAAAACAACAAAAATTCCTCTCATGTCACAGAACATGATGAAAGCCAGACTATTCAGATGCATAACTTTGTATAAATAAATTATCCCATAGTAATTTAGCTGTTCATGAAAAAAGTACTTAAAATACCTTTGCAATGTTGACATAATATACATAATATTACCTACAGTACCCAGTGATTATATCTCCAAGTATCTCAAACCAAGGCAGACATACAAGTCAATTGGATTACATTAATCATTCCTCTGACTTCTTGAATAGTGATGAAATGCTGACAAATGTTTTTGAATATTTAACACCATATAGAATGCTTAAGTGTCTGTTTTTGTTGTTCCACAGATACATCCATGATGAGCCCTTTTGAACACCACCCCTCGTCCAAGACCTTTTCGGTTATTCTGTATTCATGTTTTATATTTTCCATTTATTTGAATAAATGACTGAATAAAAGCACACTGTTTGATTATGTATTTGTTTTTATCTTCTGTCAGAATAAGTATTGCTATTGTTTTACATAGTATATCCTTTAACAGCCAGAATTATTTCTCGAAAATGGTGAAGGTTTGTTTAAGAGAAGGCTGTTCCTTTAATGAGAGTTCACATTTATGCTACATTGAAGGGTGGAATTGACTACACATCTTCAGAAACATAATTTGCTTCAGATATAACTCACAGCAATATGTTAACCATTAAAAAAAGCCAACTGCATTAGTTAACAAACACTAGGTAAAGTATTTTCCTTCAGTAATGAAGATGTAATTCCAATGTAGACACACCTGGGATCGCTGTTCAGACTGTTAGGCTGAGCCATGCATTGTCTGGACCGTAAAAGTGACGAAGAAGACAAAGTGAAGTGACGTACTTCCGGTTGAAAATGAAAAATATTCCCAGTGCAAAATCAAATCGCTAAATAAAAAGATAAAACACTGGCATGTAATTTACGTTAGAATACATTTAATGGTTTTGAATAAGCCACAGTGCCTTAATGTACCAGCGAAAGAGGCTGTTTGGATGATAACAATTTAAAAGTGTGTAGTTATGACATGAAACGACTACAAACAATATGGTGGTTATTTACCCATTAAGCAGCATAATAACGGATTTGGTAAACTGAACAGTGAGCCGCCAGCCCGAAAATAAGTTTGCTCCAAAATGATATTAACAAATTACTATTATCATTATTATAAGCAAGACAATAAATGGCAAATATATAGAACATAAACGTATTTGAGATACGTTCATAACAAACGTTACTGAGAGAAAATAGGTTTCTAGAAGATATATAGAACTTGAACGTTTTTGAGATACGTTCAAAACAAACCTAACGTGGGAGAAAATACATTTCTTCCTAAACGTAATTGAGAATGCAGCATGAAACGTAACAGTGAGCCGCCAGCCCGAAAATAAGTTTGCTCTAAAATGATATTAATACATTTCTATTATCATTATTATAAACAAGACAATAAATGGCAAAGATATGTAGAAAACAAACGTATTTAAGATACGTTCATAAAAAACGTAACGTGGGAGAAAATATGTTTCTTGCTAAACGTATTTGAGAATGCTGTTTAGTTATGTGGGAACGTAATTTTTAGGAGACAGGGTTGAACACAAAGTGTTTGACCAAACGTTCCCTCTCAAGTTAGAACTGAGGTCAGATGAGCAGTCTCAGAGCCCGATATGATCAGTCCACCAGGATCCTGACCCATTTATTCACTGCCCAACAACATGCTAATGAATGTTCCCTCAGAGTGGCTTGGATTTTGGGTCAAAACAAAAACCATTTACTGATGGAGAGGTTGTCAAGGAGTGTATGAGTGCAGTAGCTCAAACGTTGCTTGAGGGAAAACAAAAAGAAGAGCTTTGTGAAAACATTAAGCAAATACCTTTGTCAGCATCATCAGCCACAAAGAGGAGTGAAGTATTGCCCAGCTGGATGAAGCCCTTCATAAGGCACCCTGTGTACGCTTAACTGTAGATGAGTCCACTGAGGTTTCTGACTGAGCTGTTCACTTACGTAAGGTTCTTCAACAAAGACAAGAAAGTGTTCTGTGAAGACATGTCAGGTGTAACTCCCCTTCAGACCAGAACAAGAGGAGAGGACCTGGCCATGAAGGAGATGTTAACGAAGCGAGGGATAGAGCCAAAACAAGTGGTTTCAATAACCACAGATGGAGCCATGATAGGGAGAGAGAAAGGAGCTGTGTCAAGAATGAAAGAGGATCATCCTGAGCTCATCTCTTCCATTGCATCATCCATCCATCTGTCCTGCTCCTCCTGGTCAGATGAGCATGCTGAGGTGATGAACACAATGATGGAAATGATACATGTTCTCAGGTCGTCCTCTTCCTATCAGCATCGCATGCTCAGGGAACTCCTCAGAGAACTTGGTGATCTTTTGCTGCACAACAATGTGAGATGGCTCAGCACAGGCAGGGCGTTGTAGCGCTTTTGGTCCATCAGAAGCAGCTTCTTGGCAGAGATGGGAAGTCAGAAGGCAACACAGTTTTCTCTTTTTAGAAGATGAGAAAAATATGGATAATGTGGCCTTTTTGGTTGACATCACTTCGCATCTGAATGAACTGAATTTGAAGCTACAGGGAAAGGACCATTCCATTTGTGAGCTGTCCGCTCCTTTCAGAGGAAACTTAAAGTGTTCAAGGAAGATCTGCAGGGAGACTGTGCACACTTCCCAGCAGTGCAGGAACAGGTTCAGGGACAGAGACATGTGTCGATAAGCTGATTGTGAACTTCATTTCAAACCTTTATTTACCCAGGTGTATCCCATTGAGATCATTGATCTCTTTTTCAAGGGAGACCTGAAAAGCAAACCAGCAAACGTTTTGACAGCTTCAGCTTTGGACGGCAGCTCACCACGTTCATTCAGAACCCATTTCTTATCACAGATGTCAGGGAGTTCTCAAAGGAAGTCACACAGCACTTCAAGTGGGCAAATGCTGGGCCTCTCCAGATGCAACTGGTTGATCTCCAAGCAGACGTGGCCCTGAAAGAGCAATTTGGAAGAACTGACCCTGCCACTTTCTCTGAGACAGCTTTCCCAGGTCTGAGGAAAGTAGCTCTATATATATTCACCATGTTTGGCTCCACATACAGCTGCGTGGCAGCTTTCTCCACAATGAACATTATTAAAACTAAATATCGTTCCAGGCTAACCAATGAGAACCTGCATGTGTGTATGAGAATGGCTCTGACACCATGTCGAGATCTACCGTGGATCAAGGGCCTTCACCACTGCCATCCCCACCAAGGACTAGCGAACCAGCATCACGACAGCTGCCTGCGACGAGGTCAAGATACACCTCAGCTCCACCACAGCCACAGCCATCACCATCAACCCGGACAGCAAAGAGATCTCGTAGAGCACACGTACCTCCCACACAGCCACCAGCAGCCCATGCACCATCACCCCCACCTGCACAGCAGCCAGCTCCACTGTCTTGGAAGACAGGCGAATACCCTGACACTGCTCCCCCTGTCTCCAGGTTTCAACCTGCTCGCACACCCGGGCCACAGCTCAGCTCAACAGTATCAAACAAACCCCTTGACCTGTTCAAGCTCTTCTTCAGTGCACTAACAGTACAGACACTCTGTACCAACACAAACAAGCGGGCTGCACAGCAGATGGGAAAGGGAAAAACCTACAAATGGACTGACTTGACTGTAGAGGATTTCTATAAATACATGGGGCTGCTGAAACTGGACAATGTATTGAACTACTGGAGGAAGGATCATTTTGTGTCAGTGCCTCTGCCAGCACAGGTCATGTCACGTGACATACAGGACAATATCCTGGAACTTGCATCTCAGCGACCCTGATGAGGATTTCCAGAACGACAGCAAAAAGGGCACACCCCACCATGACCGACTGTTCAGATTGAGACCCCTCATGGACACCACCAAGACTGCGTGTAAGGCCTTTTACCATCCCCATAAATACCTGGCTGTGGATGAGAGGATGGTTGCCTCCAAGGCTAAGACTGGAATGACCCAGTACATGAAGGCCAAACCAACCAAGTGGGGATTCAAGTTGTTCGTCATAGCTGATTCGAGGAATGGCTACACAAGACTTTTCTGTTTGCACTGGTAAAAGCGACATCCTCTCTGTATTATAATAAATTGTTGGTTGAAAAAAAAAAGTTCTAATGCTCAATTCTTTTTTTTGTACACATCACATGAACCTTGTTATGTAATATGAAGTCATTATTCAGTCCTGATGTATCTCAGTCCCTGCTGTGGTGAAAGTAGAGTGATTGACAGCTGTTTTACTCTGTTTTAATTTTAGACATGAATAACACATTTATATACAGTGTAATTCAAATATTTCACTGCTTTTGTGATCCTAGGACTTTGGTAACCAAATCTAAAACACCAAAACAATTCGATCACATGAGTACATTTGTGTTTTCACAAGAGTTTTGAAGATTTTCCGAAAATCGGATGTCAAAGTTTAAGCTTTTGAGCTACTTATCTCATCAAACAGTGCTCTAAGGTGAGTCATTTGCATATATAGCAATACTAGAGATTATCCTGAACATTTTGATATGTAACACATGGGGTGCCATGTTAGAAGAAATACATTTAAAAGGTGATTAAAGAAAACATCGATGTTGATAACGATGATAAGATTGCTGAGTATGTACGCAAAGGCCTACAATAACAAGCAAGACTATATTGTCCAAAAGGAGCTATGCCTATTTTACAATACATTTTCCCTCTTGGGATTTTTTTGCATATACAGGCAAACAATGACAAGATCAGTGAATGTAATTTTTTCAATGAACAGGCAAAACCAACTGACAACAGATGGAGCAAAGGTAAGGGCTATGCTTGCATGTGAAAAAGTGCAGTTGGCTGTTGTCGCAGGGACTGATGCGAGGTCTGCATCAGTTTCTGACCATACTATATCTGTAGCGGCTGCGATCAAGCATTTGATTGCGCCTGTGTGCATAAAATTAATGTACACCCAAATAACTTGGAGGTTGGTTGAGCAGACCAGTGTGTTTGGACGTAAGTGGAACTTCAATATGGGTCTGCCGGTGTACGGCGAATGTAATTTGTCTGAAGGGGATAAGGTATTGTCGGGGAAGCTGCTTGAACACTTATCCAGGGATGGCATGTGTCTGTTAAACCTAAATTCCACAGCCAGTGCAATTATTAAATACAATGACTGTATTGTGGTCGTTGATTGTGGCACACGTGGTGCGTCTGGGTTAGCATCCAGTGTTGGCACATCTGTAGCCGTGTTCAACACATGCCCTAATGACCTGATGCTTCACATCAGGAGTCTCAAGAATTCATTGAAAACAGAGGTTTTGCATAACAAGCCTTTCTGTGAAAGCAGCTCAAGTTAATTCGGAGACAGCTAGAGTCATTTCAGACAGTGATGGGGACACGTGTGTCAGGGGAACATTCAGTCAGGGTGATCAACGGTTGAAATATGCAGGACTTCTGTGCATGGCTGTAAGTTTGGTAGGCAAAGCAAAACACACAGTTGACAGCGTGTTTACATGGCGGTCCGACCACCTGGATAAAGTTGTTGTTTTTGGTGACAATCTGTACACCTCCCTGCGTGAACAAAAACGTATCAGTGGCGGATACAAACTACTTTCAGTTCCAGATCTGCCCAAGGAGACCATTATCGACGGACAAAGATTTCTGTTTGAATACAGTGACTTTGTGTCTGTGGATGTGGTTGAGGGGGATCTCATTGATGAGGGTGTGCATACCACTCTAAAATACGGACTGGAAAGGATGTGTACTAACTATGACACATGCTTTCTGACAATGAATGGCGGCACATGTGCCATCATTGGTCAAGGTGGACACTACGCAGCGGTCGACTCCCATGCACGCAGTGCGTCTGGGATGAGCGATGGCGAGGGGCGTAGTGTTGTTTTGTATTTCAGAGGCCTTGAAAACGTGTTTGAAGACATATGGACATTTGCAGCGTTCCTCAAGAAGTCTCAAAAACAGTTTGAGATAGCTGGTGTCCGAGTCACTCAAATAGGCCCAATTGAAAACAGTAATCTGTCTTTGGCTCCAAGAGTGACTCCCAAACCGACAGAGACTGATTTGGGTTGTTGTTCAGCTATTCAGTCCACACTTGGCTGCACCAACATTCAGATGGGTGCAAAGCGTAAGATTCGTAACGGCCCGTCCACACAGCGGCGTGCGTGTCTGAAACTCGACCAACAACCAATCACATGAATCTCCCGCCCCTGACACACAAGCAGCGGTTTGATTAGCTAGAGCTTGTACTGGCATATGATTCGATTGGCTGACGCCTCCGTCGAGGTGTCAAAACTTGAACATTGCTCAACTTTTGAAGCGAGCAACGCCAGCAACGCTCCACGTCACTTCCCAAAATGCAGTTCGGCTAAAAGTGACGTCACCCCATTCAAAGTGAATGGGCAGAAGCGTTGGAAGCTTCAACGCACGCTGCTGTGTGGACGGGCCGTAAGGGATCTTCTGCTTGCAAAACATTTTAAAAGAGTGATGTTACCGCAGTTAATTCAGACAAAGAAGTAACAAGTGGACGACTGCAGTTTAATCCTCTTAGTAATCAACTTGCACAAGCTCTTTGTGACCAGTACATATGCAGTCAGAGAAAGCAGATGTTGTGTCTACACAAATTGGTTTGATAGGGGCTCCATGTCTCAATGACAAAATAGAGGGTGACGGAAACTGTTTCTTCAGAGCAATGAGTCAAGCTGTGTGTGGTACACAAAGGCATCACACAATAATTAGGGGTGCAGTGGTTCATCAAATGCAGAGCAATGCTGTGACTTGTGAGCGTATTTTGACCTCCTCCAGGTCAGAATACCTCAGCACATCCAAAATGCGTGAGGTTGGCAGTTGGGCAACAGAATTAGAAATTCAAGCAGCAGCAGATTGGTTTGGAGTTAATATATTCACATATTGTGATCCACGCTGGCTAAAATATAGTTGCGAGAACGGGCAGTTGTCTAATCAGGGGGTTTATTTGGAAAACTGCAATGGTAACCATTATGAGACTGCTGTGTAAAACAACCTAATTTGCAGAGTTGTTGTGGGTGTTGCAAAGTGGACACTTCGTGTTCAAGACTGTACAATGTCAGACGGACAACTAGAGGCAAAAGGAGGGTTACGGAACAAACGCATGGTACATCGTCTGCTGGGGACACAGATTGTGTGGAAAAGAGTGATGTAAGTAAAATCACTCTTGAATTTAATCCTTTGTGCAATGAAGTGAAGAAAACACTTTGCACAAAGTGTAATATATACTTTGAAAAGCAGGATGTGCAGTACAGTAACTGGGTGCTCAAATACAGTGTATCAAGTCCCCTTTTAAAATAAATGTACAATTCATTTTAATGAGGCTGGTTGACAGAGTGCTGAGTGAAACTCCAGGTGGGAGATGTATGAGGCGGCTGATTCATTATTGACATAGAAAAAGCTACGCTTCAGCGGCTGCCTGCCTGCCCTCTTTACTTATACAGATGTAGCACTCTAGAACAGACTCCAGCCAACAGCTTCCTGCCAAAGACCACCGTGAGGGGGGACATCTTTGAGTGCTGTGGTTTTGACAGCTGTAGCGCTGCTTCTTGAGCTCACTGGACTCCAGCATGTTGCAGTCCGCCCACCGCCCGGCCACGTGCAGCACATCACCAGCACCCGATACATTCAGCACCCACTCACCAATGATTAACCCAAGGTGCAGCTTCTCATATCTGTAACACACTTCCCCATCATCAGTGTGTCCATGTGTACGGTAAACAGTGCAGGGCCTCACACAGCACACCCACAGACCCATCAAATATGTATTGTTTTTGCTTAAATGCAGTTGAACAGTTTACAATTTAAAATTAAAATAACAGAAGTACCTGAGCATCCTTTAAATACACTTACAGAAAATGAGAAACACTGAAAGGGGTGTTTCTGCTACAGTGTGAAACCTGTAAATCAATCATTTTAAATATCATTGGAAGTAACATAGAGCCCACAATGAGCTTCTTCCAGTAATAGTCACTTAGAGCTAGGGATGCACGATAATGGTTTTTTGAAACCGATACCGATAACTTCCTGCTTCTCAAGACCGATACCGATAACCGATAATAATATAATATATATATATATTAAATGTACCTGTAGTTTTTGCACACCTGGTGATACAAAAAAAGACTAGTAGTGAGCAAATGACATGAGCATTACTACTATGAACAAAACAAAGCCAAGAACAGTTTTGATTCTTCAAAGTGACCATATTTATTTCCCCAAATAAATATAATTGAGTCAATCAGTCAATGACAATGTGTTTCCCTGAACAATGAGTGAACAATGAGTGGTCCATATTAAGAAATGGAAACAACTATTACCTGGCATTTATAGGACAACAAGCCTATCAAACATTTGCCAAAAGAAATCAAACAAAAACAATTTGACAACCTGTCAAATAGATTGTAAAATGTAAACATTTGCCATAGTAAGGTGCATCACTCAGTGATATAAAAATAAAGGCCTCTACTCCTCTAGAAGGGATGCTGCACAAGTGCAAATCTTTGCATAAGGATTCAAATTAAATACTGATAAGTAAAATCAGTCTCTGTAAACAAACTGAAAAGGTGCATTCCTCACAGTAACAAAGAAATAAGGTACTGAAACAAGTTAGACAAAAAGTACCGTCTTCTTTACCAAATCCAGCAGTTTGGGCTAACTTACAAGCTAATGAGAGGAAAGGAACAGCCAACAAAAAAGCCAACATTCCTACAAGGTATCACACAGACTGTTCAGGATTTCTTCCTGAACTCTGCACGTGTGACAACTGATAAGACTGACACAATCACCAGGAACAAGATCAAGCAGCAGAGAATGATCCTGACAGACTCCATGATCAACCTCCATACTGATTTTCTTATCAGGAACCCCACTGTAAAGCTGAGCTATTCTTCATTCTGTGCTCTGAAACCCTTCTATGTCACAGCACCAAAAGCATCTGATCGGAAGACCTGTCTGTGTCAAATACTGTACATGAGAATGCATGCTTAATGCTTGAGGTCAAATACTCATATAACATACTCCGCCATGTTTTCGTCGTGTGTTTACAAAGTGAACGCATAGATGACGTCACAACCTAGTTTTTCGTATCACGTGACTACTGAAAATGGTCAAAATGGCAGCTGCCTGACGGAATATACAGGTTTTGATAAAAAAAGAGCTATATAATCATTATTTACCGGGGAATATCGCTGATTTCTTCAGGGTATGGTTTAAACATAATGTTTCACTAAATACAGAAGTTTTTATTAACTATCTAATGACTGGAGCCTCCCTTTAAGTAATAACGGATCATCAGATCTACACCCTCTTGTGTCTTATTCCCTTAAGGATTTTTTTTCTTTAGTGGCAAAATAAAAGATAAAGTTTGAAAATGCAATTTTTTTTAAATCTGTGTATTCATAACAGTGTGAAATTAAGCCGTTAGTTTATATATTATATTTTATTGCATATAAGAGTAACTAAACACTATTACAACATACATCAGAACTTAAGATTCGTGTTGGGCTATTATAATTATATAATTTTAGTGTGTCTGACGTAGTTGACACAAATCAAGTTTTTAAGGTAAACATGTGCATTTATTAAAAATGTGTTTTAAACTCCAGCCTGCACCTTTACATGGTTAAATAGCACAGATCTTAATCTACATGAATATATAACTCTAATCAATATAGTGTACATTTTCAATAAATGTTTTGTCCCGACTCTCAAGAATCAGTGACTTGCAGAAAAAACCCTACACTCTTGCTTTCAGTGTATATGCATTAGTGATTACATTTTGATTCTCACAGCTTACTTTGGTGACACTCTGCCACACTTTGCATGCTAGCCTGGCTTGCATTTGTAAACATCAAAGTAAACATGTCCAAACTTCCCCTCTCAGTGTTTGCTGTAACGCCTCAGCTGAATTGAAAGAGAAAGAATGTGGTTAAGAGACATTTCCATATTTAGGTGAAAGTCGTGTTTGCGGGAACATGATGCTAAAACTGGTTTCACAGGGAAGAGCTTAACCAGTTAAGCCCGAAGGTCCCCCCAGTGGACCCCTCCCACAGTTTTTTTTTCTCACATGTCTCAGGGCTTCTTAACATTTATGAAACTATTAATGTTTCATACCCTTTTAAAGGTAAGAAACTCCGCTAACTGACAATAAGAACAATTGTTAGCTTAAAAAAAACACAAGAGTAATACCAAGCCTTTGAATTAGCATTGAGCTAAAAAATGCTAACGCTTTTTTACACACAACACACGGTAGAAATGCCCTTATTACTATCTTAACTGCACAAACAAGATATACGATTTAAAGCTGAGACTCCACAGATGTAATGTCATCACTGTCCGACCTCGAATTCCTGGAGCTATCAGCCAGAAAAGAGAAAGTAAACAACATCCGGTTCCAAAAATATTACAATAATTACGTCTTAC
Source organism: Gymnodraco acuticeps (assembly GCF_902827175.1). NCBI lineage: Eukaryota > Metazoa > Chordata > Actinopteri > Perciformes > Bathydraconidae > Gymnodraco > Gymnodraco acuticeps. Next base: position 603,680 of record NW_022989865.1, read on the forward strand.
CTTTTTTGATTTGTGATCAAAAGTTGTGTTCAACGGAATAAAAACGCATCTCAAGGTTAATCCAATGTCTTTGTGTCACGTATAATTTTTTACTGATAATCAATCATCATATTTATGGCAATATACTCGGTATAAAGTATTGCCGTCCAGGCTTGCACTTTCAGATATGCTTCGTTTGCTTCTCTATTACGTCCGCTATGATAATGTTTACGTAGATTTGGGAACTGCCCATCGATTCTATTGGTTCTGATGGTTAAGAAAAAGGTGTAAATCACACGAATGGACCAATGGGTTCCAGAGATATGGTCCTGCGTAAAGTATAAAGAATGGCAGCCAGCTTAAGTACATTACGCAGCCGACTTCATTTATTGTTTACAACGTAACGAAGCAGGAATTGCAGCAGGACCCAGAGCGCACGGAGCACAGAGCGGACAGCAGATAACGGAATTGCAGTTTTATTGCTTATAGATTATCAGAACATTTCAAAGGGGACACAGCCCCATTGGATATTAATCTATGGATTAACTACATCATCGTTTTTATCGTTTTAATGCCATTGAAGACCAGTTTAGACCAGTGCTTGAATTGGAATGAAAAAGGTGCCAGTACTCTAAAATCAGCAACTTTTTCAAGTCAATTTTATATATACAGCCCACAAACAAGAATTTGGCTACTATAATGCTGGTGGGTTTGTCTCTTTACTACTGTATATTTTAGAAAGGTTCACTGTACTTAACATTTTTTATGATAGGCAGCGGATATGGCTAAAGCTCAGTAAGGTCAATATTAACAGAAAATATAGCAATCAAAGTCTAGATCTTCTGCTGAAGACACATGAAGCAGAGACCTTTCAGGTGAGAGCCCCTCTGGTGGTGTTCAACATTAATGACAAGGAAACAAAGCTCTGGTCAGAAGCATTTTTTATAAAAAGCTTTAACAAAATTAAGTATTTCTGTACATTTTGAATGCAATCTAACTTTCCAACTCAGAAAACGAAAAACGAAAAAGTGCCAAAAGTCTTCTCACATGGCTGAGCTGCTTTGCAATATACTTCACCACTGAAGAATACAAATATGTATAAAGTAAACTATGATGCAATCTAACTTTCCAACTCAGAAAAATGATAAAGAGCATGAACAAAGAACATGTAAAAACAAATGCTAAATGTGCACAATCTAAAATGAGAAACTGTAACTGCAAGTAACAAAGTCTGAGCCATGGTAAAGAGTTACATTGAACACCAAGCTGATCAGATAACTCCCTGGTTGGTCTGAAGTCCTTCTATCTCCAGGATCTGTACAAATCGGCACATTATGCCAAAAGTCTTCTCACTGGGTGAGCTGCTTTGCAATATACTTCACATTGTTAGAAAAGGCTCCAGAAGGCCTTGGGGACATCAGTATCAGGGGCTGGAGCTGGACAGGCTCTTTCATCAGCACTTCTCCTTCCCTTTGCCAGCCAGGACCTCACATACTGTTCCGGATTGAACTGTCCTAGTGATGGTCCATTACATTTAATGAAAACCAGGCTGGACAGTCGGCTGACAGAGAGAGCATTCCTTTTTGCAGTAAGGATATCGTTCATGCAGCTGAATGCCCGCTCACACTCACTAGTGGAGACAGCGATGGTTCGGACTGCTTTCAGTAGAGGCTCCATGGCAGCAGGTGTACGGGATGCCCTGGTTTCCTTGTATTCGCGAAAGCCCTGAACAGTCTCTCTTCTGTCCACTTTCAGCACTTCGCACAAACGTAGCACCTCTACGTCCCCATACTGTACGTCTAACTCCTCTTCAGGCCAACTTCCAGGATGGATAACTTTCATGTCCTGGATTAGCTGATTGTCCCGGGCCTCCCGGCCATGTAATGGGATTTCTCTTGTGCTGACATGAGAGGAGGTTGTGGAAGTCATTCTGTGTCTCAGATTCTCTACCATACTGCGGAAAAACTGACCTGCATGAATCTGTACAAGCCTGCCATTCTCACGCAGGGCAACACCCTTGAAGGACTTCTCAGCTAGAGCTGTATGAACTGTAGTCATGTGTGGGCCAGGCATGGTGACCATGGATTCAAAAACTCGTATTTCTCGAGTTAAGAGCCTATCTGCTGTAGGCAGTGTCATCTCTCTTTTTTGGAGTTGCCGAGAGAGGTCGCTGAGCTCTGTGAGCGCATCGTACATCAGTCCCAGATTGCTGACAAACGTTGCGGATGTGAGCACATCATCCAGGCCCTTGTACTTTGCTCTGTCTCTGGAATCCCTGCTCGTGTCGTTTGCAGCATTTGTGAAGTGATCATGAAGCACTCGGTAGTTTTCCCAGACTGCTCTGACGCTCCTTTCACTTGAAGCCACCCAGCGGATGGACATAACACGCCCTATCACCAGGAGACGCTGTCCGACTGCTTGCGCACACTGCGCTAACTGCCTCTGATTTTTGGGGGAGGCATGGAACAAGGAATAGAATTTGTCAAAAAAGATCTGGAAATGATTGAGCCCTGAGACCTCCTTGACCACATCCCCAACTGCCAGCTCTAGACGATGATTGGAGCAGTGCCACACAAACAGGCTTGGGAATTTACTACACAACTGGGTAGCAACGCCTGTTCTCTTCCCTAGCATGACTGAAGCCCCATCACATGCAAAAGAAACGAAACACTGACCTAAAAAGTCCTCGTTAAAATCTCTTCCAAGACACTCCATTAACGCCTTTGTGATGTCATCAGCCGTTGTTCCATCCAACTCGATCAGCTCCCAAAAAAACGTTTCGGGCTCAGCATCAGCTAATGCTGAGCGTAGACACACAACAAGCACCGTTTTACCACTAATAGTGGTAGATTCATCGACCAAAACACAGAGTTTTCTTTGGTTTTCTGTAATGTCTTTTGCCATTTTTTTCTTCAGCTCATGAGCTATGTGGTCGATGATTTCGCCACAGGTTTTATTGGAGTGCAAAACCCTGCCCACGTTCAGCCCATTCAGTTTCTGTACATTCAAATCAATTGGCATGTCTGTGAATGGCCGGCTATGTTTGCCAATTTGATATGCCGTTCGAAAAACTCTGATAGTGGTGTCTAATTCAGATGTATGCATAGACTGCACTTGATGTTGAATAGTTTCACGTGAAGCAGATGTAAGGATGTCAGCAGCTTTTACATGGGCTTGTGATTCTTTATGTTCTTTGATTTTTTTTCTCAGGCTAGCTTGTTGTTTGCCCTTGTCAACACCGAAATGAGACACTGCACACTCACCCCATTCAGTTGACAGTTTCAGTCCTTGTCCAGTGTGTATTCCCAAAGATTTGACATCTCTGCATATCCGACATCCTAGCTTCTTATCTTTAAGGAGGAGCCATGCATTGGTCTTGCAAAAATATTGCACCTGGTCCGTTGTCCAGCAGTCAGGTGCATCGCTTTGCCCGGTGTTGGTGGTGGCAGTTGCGCCAGCAGCAGCTAACGTTAGAGGCTCTGGAGGAGGCGGCAGAGCTAGTGCTAATGCACTAGAACTTGGAGCAGGAGGATCAACCAAAGAAAGCTCCCCATCAGACACAATTTCCAACACAGGCACAGCATTCTCTGTATTTGAAGTTTCTTCCGGCGACAACCGCTGTCTTTTTGCACTTTTATTAATCCACGCTAACATTTTAGAAATGCTAATTTGTGACGTGACTTGCTTTCCTTCTCTCGGGGGCGTGCCTGCTCTGTTCTATCACTCTACATAGCCACCCACTGGGTGGGAGTTGCACTGCATAAACACAACACACGTGCATCTAGGTATGTAAATTGTAAAGCATTAAAACATGGTTTTACTAACAGTTTTCAGTATGTTGTTACTTCGGCATTATTATTATTATTATTATTATTTTGAAACGTGTATTACTATTAAATCACGGTCAAATAGGTTAATTTTGACATAGTCGTTTCCACCACAGTATTTACATGGAGAAGATAAGCCCCGCCCCCTCTCCAGCACGTTCTGTTTGAATGACAGGAGTAAACAGCTGACAGCCGCTGTGAAACTCCAGCGGTTAGAGCGATGAGAATGTCCGTTCGGCACCTCATGACGCATCTACTGAGTACCGGGCGGCTGTATATATATATATATGGATGTATAATAAGAACGGCGGGAGAGTGTTGAGTACTGGCACGGTGCATGAGTACCGGAGTACCGCCAGCATGCCGGTACTGAGCAAGAAGTGCCGGTACTCCATGGGTCAGAACCAGAAGTGCCGGTACTGCGTACCGGTGAGTACCGGCCCAATTCCAGCACTGGTTTAGACCAGACAACGAGGAAGGTAAGTCATTGTTAGCCTAGCGGATTAGCGCTAGCGCCATTTGTTTTGATGTACGTTTTTGTTGATAACGTCGCGAGTTTGTATCTTTCAGTGTTGGGCTGTTCAGGTGGGCACCGTTAGATTCTGTGTCTCCTTGCGATCATAAACAATGTGTTGGATGTGCAGCTAGGATAAGTAATAAGGGAGCGAGGAGTGATTTTCGGTGCTGTAATAGGTTAACATTTTTCGCTCGGGGCTAATTCAGAGGCTCACTGTAAGAGTAGGCCTATGTTTTATTTATTTTTAAAATTCACAACAGTTGTATTTGGATGGAATGAATACCTATAGTGATAATTCAAAGTAATAAAATAATTTTTACAGTGAAAAAGTTCAAATGGAACCGATGGTTCCCAAATTACCCAGAGGTGAGTCCGCTTAGACTTTATTTTTCTAAATCTCTCTAAAAAGGTCAAATTTCACTTGTTTTGCATCAATCTTGATACAAGGTACTTATTATATGTTATAGTTTGGATTCCTAAAGCTTTTAGTCTACTAACCCATCATGCAAGGGTGGTTTTCACTATAAGTAAAGGTTTTTTTTTTAGGTGGACATTAGAATGTACATGTTTTTACTATGTTCCATCTGAATTTACTTTAAAATAAAAACATCTATATTGATTCTGACACTTCTACATCCAACTCACAGATGTAACCTTGCTTTGAGAAAAATAATTTTTAATTTACCCCTTTTTAGAAGTGAAGATATATCATTTGTTGTGTTAGTGGCATTTTCGAGCCTGAAACCTGAAAAACAGGCTCAGGGCTTAACTGGTTAAGAAACAAACAATCAGGCGATCAGACAGGTGGAAACAAAAATAAAACAAGACAACTTTTTTTAGAGAAAAAGTATGGGAACTGTTCATTTTTTACCCAAATTATCCGTTTTAAAAATAAATCACAATTTACAAACTAACTTCCTGCTTTAACTTTGACCTCCTGCAATAACTGAAGTCATATGAACAGAGTTTGTGTACAATGAGGGATAATTAGTAAGATTTTAGGTGATTTTACTTCACATTTTTCTTCCAAACAATATAATCTGGATAAGCTGTTGGTTTGTGACCAACCTGTCTGGTTGTTGTATATTTTTTGTGATATTACCTCGTGCCCAGATCTCAGATATTAACTCAACACAAGCAAAACATATCTGCCTCTCAGTGAAACTTGTGGAGCTGTGTGATGGAAAACACAGTTCTATTTCATCCCTACTGACCACCAGAGGCGGTGATTTAGCACTGGATATGTCCATCGCACGCATGCGCAGTTCGAGTACCTAATAACAACAAAGTCACCTGTGACCCACGTGACTACGGCTACATAGGCCAGCGTCATTAGTGGATCGGTTCCTTTTCATCTTCTCGCTTCGCGAGAGTACCGCGGCTACATTCTTGTAGCCTACAGCGTTCAGGTTTGAACGTTTGATCTGAGGGATTTCTCTGCAAGCAGCTGGCCACGTGCAGCTTCGCGACTGACAGTCGGAGCTACGGGTTGCGCGTCCTCCAGGAGCTGTGGCCGGCTGTGCGCTGTGCAGAGCCTCGACGGACAGGTTTGTGTCAACTTGTTGCTGGTGATGGCTGTGCACACTCTCCCAGCTAAGTTGTCCTGTTTGCTGTCTTATTTATTGTTTGGCTTAGACTTTCTGGTGACGACAGTGTTCCCGCTTCCTCTCCCATAAAGTTGCCCTTATGCTCTTTTGAAAGTTCTGCTTGTGGCGTTGTCCCCGAGCTATCATTAGCATTTGAGTCCCAGCTTTAGCTGAGTCTCTCATTCAATTTAGTATGGAAAGCCCAGGGTGCCATATTTTGCCCGTTTTTTGTTTAGATGCAGAGAGTAAGGTAAGTACTGGCCATAGTTACTACGGTCCTAGGCCATGCAAGCACTGGCCATGGTTGCTGTGACCATGGCCTACGGTTCTATGCGGGCTGTTCTATTCCATAGAAGCTAATTATCTGGTCTTAACATTTGTGTTTTGACTTGGTTGCTTGATTGTTAGCAGCAGCCGCTTGGCTAACGTCTTGCGTGTACTGTTAAGCTTCATTATTAACTCAGCTGGTGAAGGCGGTGCTCTCGCTCCCGCTCCTGGTAATGTATTGTTTTGATTGTTAGCAGCAGCCGCTTGGCTAACATCTTGCATGTTTTATTAAAGCTTCTTTATTTAAACTCAGCTGGTGAAGGCAGTGTTTGATTAAATTAGAGTCTGTAATTAAACCGCACAGAAGACATTACATAAATATTATTAAATGTTCTGCCTGATCCAGGAACATTACTTCATTTGATTAACCCTTAGCAGACTTCTGTAGCCTTTTCTTGTTTATCAGAGTGCTTAACTCCCCCTGCATTTTTACAATGGCCTTTTAGAGTTGTTTACATGAGTCCCATTCAGAAAAGTGTTTGTAAAGAGTGTGTAAGGAGGGAGTAAAGTTGGCATCTTCTGTTGGAGCGTGTGTTTATCACCCGGCCGGCGGTTTGAGTTGGCTCAGTGCTGTATTTGGCGTCCCTCAAGGAACCATTCTAGGCCCGGTGTGAAGTTGGCTGACCTTGGCAAAAAGTGGTCTTCAGTGCCTACAACGAGTAACGGGGGGTGTGTGGCGAGTCCAGTTCATTCGAGTATTATTTATATGGGATTTTTTTACCAAGATCACAAAATAAAACACTTCCAATAAGTTGTTTCTTGTGAATATCCACACAGGAGTGATTTAAAAAAAGCAAGAAATTCAAAATGATCATGAAAGAAAGAAGAGAATTACATAATACACATAATATTATTATTTTGTAATATATAGTTGAAAATGTATTTCTCCTTTCATATGCAGGGGAACCTTGTTATTTACGATTAGCTTACCCTGACACACCAGGGACAAATATGTATGTATAAAATACATCAAAAAGTGCAGTTTGCATGATACAGATGTAGCACTCCAGATCAGACTCACATGGGTGTGTCCCAGTCAAAAGCCCAGCGGATGCCAGTGGCTGGGGGTGTTGCCAAATTGCTAGAGGGCGTTGCCCAATTTCCCCCTTTGTTCAATTACAGGATTTAACCATGAGATGGCGCTTCATTCACAAAATACACAAAGACAACTGGGTGTTGTAGAACTTAGTCTGTTTGCAATGTTTGCAGCTCTGCAGTTGTGTTTGCTGAATACTGTAGCATTTAATCACTTATTTGTTACTGTATGGTTTTCACAAGCTACTATAATGAAAAAACATCAATATTTTAGATCAAATAAAGTATATAGTTTGCTTTATGCAGTATATTTCTTGTAATATTGTTGGGGTGTTTTTACACAGTACAGTATATTGAAGTAAATCAACTTATACATTAAGATAAGATAAGATGGACCTTTATTAATCCTGTGGGGAAATTCAGTAGTTCAAACAGCAACATGGTGAGAGTGAAAAACAGGACTGCACAGATTCACACAGATTAATAAAATCAAAAATAAGATGAGCGATACAAATAATAATAATGAGAAACTATGAAATAAGAAATGAATAAAACTAAAATGTAATTATCATATCATATATTATAATGTATTGTATTATTAAGTAATATCATACATTAACCCCATTATAGCAGATGCCACATTGAATGGATGAACACATTTATGCATCAATAATTACAACAGAGTATTTCTAAATACAAGTTGTAAAAATACTTATATGTATTTAATATTAACCCTTTGGAGTCGACCGTCACGCCGGCGTGATCAGATCACATGACCTGTTCAAGCCGGTGCCGCATAAAAACAACAGTCCGGACAACATTGCCATGTGTTTCTGTCAAAAGTACTGGCTTGAAACTATATCCCAGTCTTTGTTTCATGCAAAAAGACCCAGTAAACACGGGTATACGATGATATAAAGTTAATACATTTCAAAAGTATGAAAAATGGAAGCACATATTTGAATAACTTCGCCGTATTTGATCATTTTACGAAACGGAAAATACTGGAAACCGTAGATTCTGCTCAACAGGATGTATTTACCAGGGAGGGGGTGAGGTAATCAGGTAAACAGAGTGATACGAAACGAGACGAAAAGAGACGAAGAGGGACTGCGGGAACCGAAGAGAGACGGCGGGAATTGGAGAGAGACGAAGATATACGAAGACAGGCGGCGGGAGACGAAGAGAGACGGCGGGAGACTGCGATTGAAGTAAAGTGACAGACAAACATTGAGAATTTAGATATAGTTCGATAGATTTAGAGTTTTGGAGAACTCTGAACGTGAGTCAAGCTTTAAGCTTGTTTTTTGACATGGAGGAGGAGGAGCCTGTGATGTTGCCCTCTGTGTCGTAGCTGACAGAAACCACTTTGAAGCGTGTGTTGAGACCTCCATATGAAGTGAATAATTAAAACGAAAGTTAATTATAAATCATATATGATTAATCATATTCTTGTATAAACCCATAATGAGAATGCTTCTTGATGGTTTTTGAATATGTATATATGCTTACAATTGTATCTGTTGCTGTTTGATAACTTTGCGTTTTAAAAAGAGGGTGTTGAGAGTTTCATAGTATGTTGAATACTTAAAACGAAAGTTAGTTATAATCAATTATAACCCACAATGAAAATGCTTCATATTTTAGGTTTTTCTATAGTTACAGTATAAACAAAACCAAGTGGTTTGTTAAGTTGAGTGTAAGGCCTATAAAGAGTTATGGGTGTCACTGATAAGGAAGAAGGCAGTTTTTTCCCTCTCCTCTCACAGGGGTACTCAGGGAGGGGGGCTCCTGACTTAAGGAGAAACACATTGAGGCCTCAAAAAGGCGGTTATGTCATAGCCGAGAATAATATTTTTCATGTCCTTTTAACACAAACATGGGAAGGTGTGTCTTATGCCATAAGCTATAGAATATGTCTGGTCATGTCCAGCCCTGTACATTAGGGGTGGGCGGATCGATCCCAAAATATCGATACTTCCGATATTACGTTACGTTTCAAAATATCGATACTAGAGCCAATAGGATCGATACTGTTATACTTTTTTTCTCGTCTCCTTTACTCGTCAATTTCTTCAAAAAACTATGTGCAGACGAACACAAGTATATGCTCTTTTCTTCTCTCTCCACTGCTGTCCTCTTCTCCTCGAGGCTCCCTGTCTGAACGCCGATTATCAAGCTGACTGACAGCAGCCAGCAGGGCAGGACAGCAGCAGCCAGCGACTCGCGAGTGCAACACACACATGCGCATGATGGCTGAGAGAAAGAGCAGCGTTGTGTGGAGCAATTTCACAACTGGCAATTAAAACTTAGCGAACTATGATGTGTGCAAGAAGACAGTTCGCTACTTTGGTCACTTTGTATTGTTATTTTTCATGTTTGCACTTTAAATTTGCAAAAGTAAAATGTGTATTTGTCTATAAAAACTGTCCTGTCTTTATTCATGAAAATGAATTCAGATTTAGTCTATTTATGATGATTTCAGCTCAAAAATCATGTCATGCAGCTCTCCCCTATATGAAAGTACATAAGACGCTTTTCATTAAAAAAAGTATCGGTATCGATATCGGTATCGGCGATACTGGCCCTGAAATACTTGGTATCGGATCGAATCCAGATTTTGTGGTATCGCCCACCCCTACTGTACATTAGAGGCCATGCCCAGTTTTCCACAAAATTGGGTGTGGAGGAGGTGTTTTGGGGTTTTCTATCCGGTTTTTGTGCATAAAGACAGGGGTTGAGAATGAAAGCTTCAGAGCTGGGTAAATAGCTCTCGGTAAGGTTCTCTCGAACTTGGTAAATATCTCGGTTGTTGGCTGAGTGGAATGATTTGACGAGAGATGTGTTTGTGAATATTAGTACCGCCACCTGTGAGGACCTTCCTCTGAATTCATGCGGATAGGAATGGGTTTTTGAATGTTATTCCCGCCATCTGTGTCGGAAAACGTGTATGAATATTAGTACCGCCACCTGTGAGGACCTTCCTCCGAATTCATGCGGATAGGAATGGGTTTTTGAATGTTATTCCTGCCGTCTGTGAAAAAAAAAGGTATGAAATTGATGTGAATTGATTTGGTGAATGAAAAGTTGAATGTGCTTTTTATTAACACCGGTCTTTTTATGAGAAAATGCCTCTAAATTCTATCGGGAGATTTTTAAATGTCACAACTGAATTGGGCAGTTGAAGTTAAACATTTTGGTAATAAATGTAAGACTGTGAATTAACCTCTTAAGCCCTGAGCCTGTTTTTAAGGTTTCAGGCTCGAAAATGCTATGCCCAAAACAAATGACTATAACTTAACTTCTAAAAGGGTTATATAAATAATTTATTTTTTCAAAGCAAGGTTACATCTGTGAGTTGGATGTAGAAGTGTCAGAATCAATATAGATATTTCTCAGTCAGAGTAAATTCAGATGGAACATAGTAAAAAAAGGTAAATTCTTACCCCCGCCTAAAAAAAAAAACATTACTTATAGTGAAAACTACCCTTGAATGATGGGATAGTAGACTAAAAGCTTTAGGAATCCAAAGTATAACATATAATAAGTACCCTGTATCAAGATTGAGGCAAAACAAGTTAAATTTGACCTTTTTAGAGTGGTTTAGCTAAAAGTAGTCCAGGCGGACTGACCTTTGGGCACATTTGGATACCATCAGTGCCATTTGACCTTTTTCAGGTACCATACTGTAAAAATAATTGTATTATCACTACAGGTAATCATTCCATCCAAATACAAGTGTTTTTTTAAAAAAAAACATTTAAATTACATTTTTTTTGTATGTAAATGGTGTGTGTGTGTCTGTGTGTGGACTTTGCCACAGCCTTTTATCACCCGACTAACACTTCTAGGAAGGTTTACTTACACAATAACAATTAGGAAACACTTGTCTCTTGTCTTGAGCAGATTTATTTCAAAAATAACACAAAAAAACGACACTAAAACCAAAATAACACCGCAAGCAAGAAAAAATGTACACAACCTGAATGTGTTTAGTGTTTTTGAATTGAGGCACCAGGCACTTAGTGCAGTAGATAGGTCTTCACCGTTGTGTTGCCAGCATCAGAGCACCTCCTGAGCGCGGTGGCATCTTCCCCATAATACTTGGGAATGCATACGAGTGATGATGCAGCAAGCTGCTCCCTGAAGGACCTCTGGGTGTGTGGCTTCGTCCTGCCGGGGTCACCCCTCATCTTGTGCAGCTCCTTGTGGAGAAGGAAGCTGTTCACCACTGCAATGTCCAGAAAATGGTAAAAGGTCTTGTACCATTTCATGGTTTTGTGGTGAACACTGTAGTACCCAATCAAAGCATCGGACACATCCACGCAGCCCATGCTTCTGTTGTAGTCCATCACAGTGTCAGGAACGGTAACAACCTTAGTCTTCCACACACCAGCCCGTTTCACTTTCCTCCTGACAGTCTGTCCACTGAATCAGAAGATGCAGAGGGAGGCTGAGTTAGTACTGGTGCAGACGTCCGGCGGCGTAGCTTGGATGTTGATGGCTCTGGGGCAACTGTATGCTGATCTGATGCACGTCGTAGCTCGGATGAGGCAGATGTTGATGGCTGTGATCCAGAAGCCATTTGATACTCGTCTTCATCACTGTGAAAACAAATGTGGAAAAAACAATTACTTTGATTACTACACTGGATTATTCTTTCAAAAATGTAACTCAAATCAGAAATAATTCCTCCATTTAGCGTGTGTGAAATAACAATATACATATATGTGTGTATACTGTTATTTCATATATATATACTATAGCGTGTGTGAAATAACCGTATAGCTTACATATATATATATATATATATATATATATATATGTGTATACTGTTATTTCACACACGCTATAGTATATATATATATTAGTGCTGTCAAAATTATCGCGTTAACGGCGGTAATTAATCTTTTGAATTAATTGCGTTAAAATATTTAACGCATTTAACGCATGTGCAGAATGGCCCGCCCCATACGTGCCACCAGTGGCAGCGCCAGGGTATGGCTGGGGTAGGCTACACCCATACCAAGAAATGGCTTAGCCCCACCATGAAAAATGATGTTAAAGTAAGCAAACTAAAGTCTGCCAAGTCGCGCGGCGTAAATTGCACAGACAGCAGTTAGTCAAATTGATTTCCGTAGCCACGGTTTTGAAAACTTTTGTCACGTAGTGATCGTCTTCTCAATAGAACATCTTTGATAATGTCTTCTGGCCAATCAGAATCAAGATAACGGTGTGGTGTTGTTGCAGGAAGTCCCGACGGAGAATACTTTTGCTGTAGTACAGGGGTGCACATGCAGGTTATGTGCGTAATCTGAAATGCGTACCGTCACTTGTGTCACAAAGCGCATTTGCGTACCGACGTACTTGTGAAGCTTTTCCAGAAGGCGGTTAGATCACCGGACGACAGAGTCGGTCTCCGTGTGCACAGACAGGGCTGCTGTCAACGTCAGTCTGTACAACGGAATTGTGCCAAAACTACGCCAACCGGCTGCGGAGGGAGACTCCCCCCCCCCTTCACTGGAGAACTGCGCTAAAACAGTTGATCACAACGTTCACACTCTGTGGTCACGAAGTACTCCACTAGCCGCCGCCCCCCCCCCCCCTCTGTCGACTTTCCTGAAGTACTCCCCCGTTGATAGAAATCAACACGTAATGAATTAAGACCCCACGGTTTGATGATTGATAGGTGTGTGGGTTGTCTTTCATTTTGACACGCAGAAAAATGTTATAATAAACATACATAACCCTACTGTGTTAAATGGATATATTTCCTTTATCTTTCCATTCCCACAACAATATACATAAAGAAATGGCATATTTTGGACATAGTTCGAATGGTGATTAATCTGATTAAAAATTGTAATCGTTTGACAGCCCTAATATATATGTATACTGTTATTTTACACACGCTATAGTATATATATAGACTGATATACAATACAGCTTTATTTATAAACTGCTGTTAGTCAATGTCTGTAGAACTACAAAACAGCATCCATTTGGCGTGTGTGGAATAACAGTATATATATATATATATACTGGGTTGATATACAATACAGCTTTATTTATATACTGCCGTGTTATAGTCACGAAATACAATTAATCTATTTATACGTTCACCAACATGATGTTGCCATTGTTTTAGTTTCTCACGGAACGATAACGCTACAACAACAAAGCGGCATCCAATTTGTATTTTGCGAGTGTGGAATTACTATAGATTACACCAAATACACAACTAATAGATACAAACAGAGAGAGTACATACCTTTCCTGAATTCCTAATCAGGGTTGCCTGCTGTTGTCTCTGTGTTCTCTGTTCGCTGTGTTGTCGCTTCGCTGTGTTGTGTTCGTTGCTGCTGTGCTGGAGCGATTGTGCGGCTGCTTCTGCTCCGTCTGTGCGTAAAGCAGCCGCTGCTGGCATTATTCATACTATGCAGGATCCTATCTCTGGAACCCATTGGTCGATTTGGGTGATTGACACCTTTTTTGAAACTTTGGAGCCAATAGAATCGAGGGGGAGTAAGTAAACGCCGCTAAACACTTACTTCAAGGAGAGAGAGGCTCGCATAAACAGCACGTGAGAAAGCCAAACCCCGGACTGCAAAACTTTATACCTACGATGCGGCCATGAATGTAATGATGGATGATCAGGAATAATTCTAAAGTGACTAAGAGACATTGGATTAACCTTGAGCAGCGTTTTTATTCCCTTGAACACGACTTTTGATCACAAAACAGCAACGGTAAGACATAATTATTGTTATGCTTTAGAACACTGTTGTTGTTTTCTTGCTCTGTTCTGGCTGCTCGCTCAGTGAGTTTGTGTCCTACAGTGATGATACTTATATAAAAATAATCTGTGGAGTATCAGCTTTCAGCTGATATGTAGTTTGTGCAGAAAATATTAAGTTTTAAAGATCGTTTTTGCTAGTTAGCACCGGAAGTAGCATCAGCCTGTTTTCACTAAGGGCTAATGCTAACGCTTCTTGTGAGACTTGTGTTTTGTTTCGGTAAAAAATGGCTCATATCATTAGGTTGCTGAGTTTTTTCCCGTTATTTGAGTATAAGACATTCATAGGTTTTTAAATATTAAGAAGCCGCCAGACGCTGTCTCCTGCAGTGATGTGTTTTTCCGCCCGGTATCGGGGGGGGCCGGGTTTAAGAGGTTAAAGGTCATATTTGAACATGATCACAGCATCATTTTTTTTTTAGTATGATTATAATGTTGTAAAGAGAGAATGTAAAAACCCTGTATTAGTTTGGACCTATTTTTCTTCAAATAAACTGATCCTACCTTTTGGACTGGGATAACTTAAAAGACAACCTGTGCTCTCCTCTCCTGCTTCAAAGGTAAGACTGCACCCTGCCACACTCACACTTAGGTAGGAACACACCTCATTTACTGATATCAAAATCCTTCGGGATCGCTTAAACAGATTAAAGAGAGTTGTCTGAATTAAAACAGCAGTTAATTGAACCTGGTTCTTCGGGGAGTTAATAGAGGTGAGATCTTGCTGACGTTGGTGGATCTGAGCCAAGCAGTAAACTTACATAGACTCAATAACTTCGGTCAGGTCAATTAGTAGGTCAGAGTAATTTCCCGGAATAAATTATCAGGACCTCACCTACACGTGGCACAGATAAAGACAGAAAAAACTGATTTTTGTACATAATGTGTATATATATATATGTTTGTATTATATTTATAATAACACTTTTGCCTTATCAGAATGAAATCCCATGCTACCTCAATCAAACTTTCACATTATCATAGTGACATCCCATGTATATATTTCCAGATTTTAAATGGTTTCGTTGTGTATGTTTGTGTTACCTATATGAAAAATAATATCATTTTCAAAATCTGTTTTTACGTTTTTTTTGTGATTTTGGGTCCAAAATGTTCATATAGTAGAAGATCACTGCTCTAAACAAAGTCAAAAATCCTACATCCAAACGAAATAAATATAATTAATTATGATGAATACGTTAAGTCCGACCCTCTCTGAAGAACCAGCACCTTACCGTGGTAGAGAGGTTTGTGTGCCCTGATGAACCTGGGGGCTGTGTTGTCTGGAACCTTGTGTTCCTGGTAGGGTCTCCCATGGCAAATTGGTCTCAGGCAAGGGGCCAGACTAAGATTGGTTCAAAAGACCTCATGAAAGACGACACAAGAAGTGAGGATACCCGGCCCGGAGGAAGCCCGGGGTCCCCTTCTGGAGCCAGGCCCAGAAGGAGGACTCGTCGGCGAGCGTCTGGTGGCCGGGCTTGCCACGGAGCCCGGCCGGGCCCAGCCCGAAAAGGCAACGTGGGCAACACCTCCGCTTCTCCGTCCCGCGGGCCCACCACCTACGGGAAACATCGATGGGGTCGGGTGCGCTGCCAGAAGGGTGGCAGTGAAAGCGGAGGGTCTCGACGGACTAGACCCGGGCGACAGAAACTGGCTTTGGGGATGTGGAACGTCACCTCTCTGGGGGGGAAGGAGCCGGAGCTTGTGCGGGAGGTGGAGCATTACCAGTTGGATCTGGTTGGGCTCACCTCTACGCACAGCGTCGGCTCTGGAACCTTACTTCTGGATAGGGGTTGGACTCTATTCTTCTCCGGAGTTGCTCAAGGTGTGAGGCGCCGGGCGGGTGTGGGGATACTCACAAGTCCCCGGTTAGGTGCTTCGTTGTTGGAGTTTACCCCAGTGGACGAGAGGGTCGCCTCCCTACGCCTGCGGGTTATGGGGGGGAAAACTCTGACTGTTGTGTGTGCTTATGCACCCAACAGCAGTTCAGAGTATACGGCCTTCTTGGAGACCCTGGAAAGAGTCCTGTATGGGGCTCCTGAAGGGGACTCTTTAATCTTGCTGGGAGACTTCAACGCACATGTGGGCAATGATGGAGACACTTGGAGGGGCGTGATTGGGAGGAACGGCCCCCCTGATCTGAACCGGAGTGGTGGTTTGTTACTGGACTTCTGTGCTAGTCATGGATTGGCCATAACAAACACCATGTTCGAACATAAGGATGCTCATAAGTGTACGTGGTACCAGAGCACCCTAGGCAGAAGGTCCATGATCGATTTCGTTATCGTATCATCGGACCTGAGGCCGTATGTTTTGGACACTCGGGTAAAGAGAGGGGCGGAGTTGTCAACTGATCACCAGGTGGTGAGTTGGGTCGAGTGGCGGGAGAAGCCTCTGGATAGACCTGGTAAGCCCAAATGTGTAGTTCGGGTGAACTGGGAACGTCTGGAGGAGGCCCAAGTTCAGGAGGCCTTCAACTCACACCTCCGGCGGAGCTTTTCGGGCATTCCTGTGGAGGTTGGGGACATTGAACCAGAGTGGTCGGTGTTCAAAGCCTCTATTGCCGAAGCCGCGGCGGGGAGCTGTGGTCTCAAGGTCCTAGGTGCCTCAAGGGGCGGTAACCCTCGAACCTCCTGGTGGACACCGGTGGTCAGGAAAGCCGTCCGACTGAAGAAGGAGGCCTTCAGGGATTTGTTATCCCGGGGGACTCCCGAGGCAGTTGCAAGGTACCGACAGGCCCGAAGGGCAGCAGCCTCATCCGTGGCCGAGGCAAAGCAGCGGGTGTGGGAGAAGTTCGGAGAAGACATGGAGAAGGACTTTCGGGCGGCACCAAAGTTGTTCTGGAAAACTGTCCGACACCTCAGGAGGGGGAAGCAGGGAACCATCCAAGCTGTGTACAGTAAGGATGGGACGTTGTTGACCTCAACTGATGGAGTGTTAGGGCGTTGGAAGGAACACTTTGAGGAACTCCTGAACCAGACAACTCCGCCCTCTATGTTAGAGGCAGAGCTGGAGTATGACGGGGGATCAGCACCAATCTCCCGGGGGGAGGTCACTGAGGTCGTCAAACAACTCCACAGTGGCAAAGCCCCGGGGGTGGATGAGATCCGCCCGGAAATGCTGAAGGCTCTGGGTGTTGAGGGACTGTCATGGTTGACACGTCTCATCAACGTTGCGTGGAAGTCGGAAACAGTACCGAAGGAGTGGCAGACCGGGGTGGTGGTTCCCCTTTTTAAAAAGGGGGATCAGAGGGTGTGTGCCAATTACAGAGGTATCACACTACTCAGCCTCCCCGGGAAAGTTTACTCTAAGGTACTCGAAAGGAGGGTCAGGCCGATTGTCGAACCTCAGATTGAGGAGGAACAATGCGTATTCCGTCCTGGTCGTGGAACGACGGATCAGCTTTTTACTCTCGCAAGGATCCTGGAGGGGGCCTGGGAGTACGCTTATCTGGTCTACATGTGTTTTGTAGACTTGGAGAAGGCGTATGACCGAGTTCCCAGGGAGTTAATGTGGGAGGTGCTGCGGGAGTATGGGGTGAGGGGGTCTCTACTCAGGGCCATCCAATCTCTGTACTCCCAAAGCGAGAGCTGTGTCCGGGTCCTCTGCAGTAAGTCGGACCCATTTCCGGTGAGGGTTGGCCTCCGCCAGGGCTGCGCTTTATCACCAATCCTGTTTGTAATATACATGGATCGGATTTCGAGGCGTAGTCATGGGGGAGGGGGTCTGCAGTTCGGTGGACTAAGGATTGCACCACTGCTTTTTGCAGATGATGTGGTTCTAATGGCTTTATCGGTCTGCGACCTTCAGCACTCACTGGATCGGTTCGCAACCGAGTGTGAAGCGGCTGGGATGAGGATCAGCAACTCCAAATCTGAGGCCATGGTTCTCAGCAGGAAACCGATGGACTGTCCACTTCAAGTAGGGAATGAGTCCTTACCCCAAGTGAAGGAGTTCAAGTATCTCGGGGTCTTGTTCTCGAGTGAGGGAACAATGGAGCGTGAGATGGGCCGGAGAATCGGAGCAGCGGGAGCGGTACTGCAGTCGCTTTACCGCACCGTTGTGACGAAAAGGGAGCTGAGCCAGAAGGCAAAGCTCTCTGTCTACCGGACCATTTTCGTTCCTACCCTCACCTATGGTCATGAAGGATGGGTCATGACCGAAAGAACGAGATCGCGGATACAAGCGGCCAAGATGGGTTTTCTCCGCAGGGTGGCTGGTGTCTCCCTTAGGGATAAGGTGAGAAATTCGGTCATCAGGGAGGGACTCGGAGTTGAGCCGCTCCTCCTTCGCGTCGAAAGGAGCCAGTTGAGGTGGTTCGGGGCACCTAGTTAGGATGCCACCTGGGCGCCTCCCTAGGGAGGTGTTCCAGGCACGTCCAGCTGGGAAGAGACCAAGGGGTAGACCTAGGACCAGGTGGAGGGATTATATCTCTTCGCTGGCCTGGGAGCGCCTTGGGATCCCCCAGTCAGAGCTGGTTGATGTCGCCAGGGAAAATAAAGTTTGGGGCTCTCTGCTGGAACTGCTACCCCCGCGACCCGACCACGGATAAGCGGGAGAAGATGGATGGATGGATGGATGGACGTTAAGTCTTGTTCATTGTTTTTCACTTTTATTAAATGTTTGATATTTCCGGTGGAAATGGTGGACTATCGGACATTCAAAATGCAGCATATTTTCACTCTTATACACATATATTCTCCTTTTACATATACATTTTCACTCTTACACACAAATATATATTCTCCTTTTACATACATACATTTTCACTCTCACACACGTATATATTTACACTCACATTCATACATTTTGCTCTCATATTATCATATTTCAATGCACACATTCATATATTGTCACTCACACATTCATGCATTTTGTTCTCATATTCATATAATTTAATGCTCATATTTATACATTTTGCTCTCTGAAATCTACTAAAACAAAGTATGTCATGGTAGTGGTCAGCTGTTAAACACAAAAGTGTATCTTAAGGGCAGTAAATATAATAAGCCTTTTGTCAATTTTAGACACAGGCTTATTATATTTACAGCCCTTAATAACATTCATTTTCTGGACTCAATGTGTGTCTTGGCCGTTTTATTTGTTCCAAGCAAACGAGTGCTTTTTGTTTTGAAATCACTTCCGCGAGTTTCGCGGGCCTCCCCCCTCGCTCCACTGACCATCAGACCATTTAGTAAGGTAACAAGCAAAAGGGCAAAAACGCCTCTCAGACGCTCTTCCGTTTACTTTTTTAATAAAGAAAAACAAATGGTCCGTAGATACACAGACTCATATAGCCTATGTATGTTAGGGGTGGGCGGATCGATCCCAAAATATCGATACTTCCGATATTACGTTACGTTTCAAAATATCGATACTAGAGCCAATAGGATCGATACTGTTATACTTTTTTTCTCGTCTCCTCTACTCGTCAATTTCTTCAAAAAACTATGTGCAGACGAACACAAGTATATGCTCTTTTCTTCTCTCTCCACTGCTGTCCTCTTCTCCTCGAGGCTCCCTGCCTGAACGCCGATTATCAAGCTGACTGACAGCAGCCAGCAGGGCAGGACAGCAGCAGCCAGCGACTCGCGAGTGCAACACACACACGCGCATGATGGCTGAGAGAAAGAGCAGCGTTGTGTGGAGCAATTTCACAACTGGCAATTAAAACTTAGCGAACTGTGATGTGTGCAAGAAGACAGTTCGCTACTTTGGCCACTTTGTATTGTTATTTTTCATGTTTGCACTTTAAATTTGCAAAAGTAAAACGTGTATTTGTCTATAAAAACTGTCCTGTCTTTATTCATGAAAATGAATTCAGATTTAGTCTATTTATGATGATTTCAGCTCAAAAATCATGTCATGCAGCTCTCCCCTATATGAAAGTACATAAGACGCTTTTCATAAAAAAAAAGTATCGGTATCGATATCGGTATCGGCGATACTGGCCCTGAAATACTTGGTATCGGATCGAATCCAGATTTTGTGGTATCGCCCACCCCTAATGTATGTATACTGTAAGGAGAATGTATGTGCGTGAGAGGACCAGTATGAATTACGGCATAGAAATATGCAAACACAAACCTACAGACTGGGGGATGGGAGATCACAGGAGTGGGGGGGGTGGGAGAGCTGTGGAATGTGACCCTTGGGAGAATTCCTCCACACATTCCGATGGCCAATTCGTTTTAAACAAAGAGTTCGCAACACAGGACAGCATAGGCAACATGGGGGGTGGGGGCTGGTGAACGGTCTGGTCAATGTTTGTAAACACAATCCCCAGGATGTGTCCTAATCAAACCAAAAGAGAAAATGCAGATATCATTCTCTCTCTCGACTCGCTGGTATCTCGAGCTGAGCGCTCTTTGGTGTTCATACTGCTCACAGGCTGGGCTGCTGTGTATAGTGTATTCATACTGTACCCCTCCTCACTGTTTATTCATCATTCAACCATTTACACCTTCCTTTTTTCCCGTCAAGAGGTTGAAAAAGATTGAGTCCTATGTTTCCAATTGGTTCCCAAATCTGAACATTGACCAGTGGCATAAGATCAGGAGCCGGGTAAATGAGAGACTGAGGAGCCCCCGAAAAACAGATCCCGAAATAGCTCGTCCTGGTTTCCGAAGAAGATAGGCCTACAGTATGGTGTCAGTTATTTTAAATAAAACGTTAAAAACTGAACTTGAAAATTGTTTCCTCTTTTTATTTATTATTTTCGGGACGGGGAGACGTGGGGAGACGTGTGTGATTAAAAATTAATTTTCATAAATGTAAAGTGATCTAACTAAGTTCTATTCATATTCTTGACGGGAAGAGCAGTGTAAATGGGTGGCCATATGCATTTGAAAAGCAATATAAATCACAGTTATTATACAATAGGCTATAAAAGCACCATCGATAACCATTACCTTTATCCAATTCAAACTTTGGACGGGAAAAAAGGAAGGTGTACATGGTTGGGCTATACTGTAGGCCTACTGTATACTTACAAAGGCCATTCAAGCTAGAGTTCTTCTGGAAATGTTCACATCAGGCACCTTCAAGTTAAACAATACTACAGTAAACAATTAACACAGTAGGCCTAAATTATGTGGATTAATCCACATTTATTTCGTTAAAAATAAACGAAATATGATTTTGTTTGAATGATTAAATGTCATCAGGCACCTTCAAGTTAAACAATCAGGTGCACACTTTAATGTGCCGCCCGCCACCTCCGGACTCGGCTTGACTCGGTTTAAAGAATGCACAAATGTGTTTAATCGTTTATGTCAGATATGTACTAAGTAGCCTAAATACATTTGTTCCTGCTCAAGATTAGATTGAACTTTATTGTTATTGCACATATTGCAAACAATTAACACAGTAAATTATGTGGATTAAACCACATTTATTTCGTTAAAAAGAAACGAAATATGATTTTGTTTGAATGATTAAATGTAGGGTGAATTGCCCTAATGTGGGACATTTTTGCATTTCAGACTTGGGGAATATATTGCGATATGAAGCCGATACAATAAATCAAAATCCAGTAGCATTCCGAAATCCCCAGTAATATTAGACACTAATAATACCATCAACTATTAACACTGTACATATTATTGTTTGCCCGTGGGATTAGGATGATCGGTAGTGAGACCCGTGCTGCATTTTCCTCCGGTCGGATGTGATATAAAAACAAAGCGATTATTTTTGTTGTTGTAAACTCACGTGGATTAAACTACATGTATTAGTGCATTCATTTCAAATCGCGAACATATGATACATTAAATGATCGTGAGGATGATGATTGAAAATCGTTTGTTTGAGCCTGGATGCATTTCCTGATCTAAAAACATAGCGATGGTTTTGTACTTACGCCAACGTGAATTAAACATTATTTTGTTAAATAAAAACATGGAGATGTTTAGTAAATGATTACATGTCTCTTATTTAGCACAGAATATGATCCTATCCGTGACATATGGATCTTAACAAATATCCGCTATATCAGATACCTGTAGATCAGCTGTTTATTTCACATGGGTTCCAGTGTGGCAGCTTTTTAATCACGGCTCCCCCTGGTGGATCCATGATCCATTGCAGCTGGTTTAATTATAATTAAATGTATTTATAAAGGGGGCGTTTCAAGTCCTGCGGGGGGTTTTACTTTTCAGCAGGGGCCCACCCCGTGCCGATCACGGACCCGCACGGGTAGGCGTCTGAAATGAAGCGCTACATCTGTATGTGTACACATATACATAATTCATTAGTCAAAACAGGGCTACATTTGATTTAATTAAAAGGTATAATATGTGGTAAACTGAAGAGCCGTTTGGGAGCCGAAAAAGCCGGCTCTTCTTGGTGAGCCGAGCCAAATGATCCAGCTCACCAAGAAGAGACGGAATTCCCATCACTACTGTGTGCGAGGGGGAGGGGCAGTTTACACACACGCGGCTGCTACATGCAGCAACACACTGCGGAGATGGCGGAGAGAACACGCTCCGAGGTTTGGTTAAACTTTACCCGTCTCGATGTGGACAATGCTCCTTGCCAAAAGTGCAATAAGTGTTTAGCATGTAAGGGCGGTAACATGAGGAATTTGTCTAAACATTTAGCAAAAGTGCACCACATTCAGACGGAGTGTTATGTATGCAAGCAGCAACACACGGAGTTAACTCAAGTATACAAACATGGGTTAATGATTAGAGGAAACTGAGTTATTTATTTTGTTAAAGTTTCAGCTATTCTGTTTACAGTTCTGTCATCACATTATTTAATACGATTTGTTAAAACACTGTTGTTTCTTTTGATGTGAAATATTATTTATTTTATTTAAATAAAAAGCAATGTTAGTTTTGTTCAAAATGTGTTTAGTTAATTTAATAATATGTATTTTTGAATCAAGTATTCATCTTTATTGTCTTCATTGTTAGTTTCCACATGCCTAAAACAGCCTCAAGCTAAATCTAAAAGTTGATGGCTAAATAAGAGCGTTTGAGAAATTGTGCAAGGCATAATAGTCCGAATAGTCGATTAATCGTTTCATTAATCGATTATCAAATTAGTCGTTTCTTGCAGCCCTAATACTAAATGTTCATACTATGGAAGTATTCACAATTGTGTTGAAAATATTTCACTTAATTACCAACATAATGGCATGAGTAGCCACAAAATAGTACAAAGACATCTCCTTTTTCTTTTTTAAATCAACCCGTTACTGACCTTTTACTGTTCCCCGTGACTATAGGAGGCCATCAACGAGCTGAGGGAGGCAAGTGCCTCTGGAATAAACAAGAATGTTCAGAGATCTGCAGGAGGTACATTTCAAGACCGAAATGTCTTGTTTATGATCAAGTGTTGGGATGTCCTTTAATTTAACCTTTTTTAAAAGCTTTTTCAACCAGCGGATGATATGTTTTGCACTCATTAAGTACAGGGTTCTTACACCTTTTCCAAAGTCAAATTCAAGCACTTTTCAAGCATTTTCAAGGTGCATTTTCAAGCTTTTCAAGCAGTTTACGGCTGTTGTAAATTACATATTTATATGCACATACTCAAATGATTATTTCCCTCCCTCACATTAAATCAGATGTTCTTTATACTATAAACAACCAAATGTGTGTTTCGTGATAGCCATCTACACGAGGATGACAAATTAAAGAAAATAAAACTAAGTTTAATATTTCAAAATGAGTGATCTGTATGTAGACTGGGCATCCCATATAACTTGTCTGAGCCAATATACAACAATCAGCCAAATAACTTTTCAATACATTATTGATTACTATTGTTGAGGTACTTTTAGGTTGGCAGTGAACATAAGTCAGAGGTACATGGTGTACTTTTCCTTCACTACATGTATTTAATACCTTTAGTTACTTTACAGATGTGGATGAATGATGTGAAATATAATCAAGTGTTAAATCAGACTTTAGTTCCACCTGGAGTAAATCCACCAGCTCCCCTGCAGTATACAAAGTCATTCAAACTAGCTGCACCTTTACCAGCTTTGAGAACACTTTCATTATAAAACATATCATATATATTATTCTGAAATGGACCAATCTGCACAATGACTACTTTTACTGTCGCTACTTTCACTATATTTTGATGAGAATACTTTTCTACTTTCACTTGAGGAACATTTTTGAATGCTTTTACTGTAACAGAGTATTCCTACACTCTGGTACTTCTACTTTTACTCAAGTACAAGATCTGAGTACTTATAACTTCACTACAAGATCTGAGTACTTCTACTTTTACTAAGTACAAGATCTGAGTACTTATAACTTCACTACAAGATCTGAGTACTTCTACTTTTACTCAAGTACAAGATCTGAGTACTTCTACTTTTACTCAAGTACAAGATCTGAGTACTTATTCCACCTCTGGCAGTGTATTAGTCTGAATTGTAGCCACAAAATCACGCAGAGCTGCATAAAAATAGACTCACAATGGTAACAAGTGGAAAATAATATTTACAAATGTGTCCAATGATTTGTAGGTAATGCTGACTACTCAAGACACCTGACTTATACATATTCAAAGGAAGACTGTGTTCATTCTACAATTACATGATTAAAGCAAAATGTAGTTTTACTTGAATAATACTTCAATTTTATATAAAAGACAGTTTGTTTTCATCTGTTTTCAAATAAACAAAGTCTTGGCTTTCAGAATATTAAACTTGTTTCGGCAAATTCAGATGATAAATACAGCTTTGAAGCTTCGGCATAATTACAAGCAGAGAACGGACTAATGTAACATCACAGCAGGCACAACAACAGCCGGTGTTTCTTGTGAGTGTTTCCCCGGTACACAAACACACACACACACACACTCGCGAGCTTCCCCCAGAAAATGTGTCTTCGGGTCAATGTGGCTGATTTCGATAGATCAAGTCACATTTGGTTTAGGCAAGAAACATACTACCAGTAGAAATACATTGCTTTTAAAATCGCTCTGTGTCGAATCAATAGATTATATTTCGTGACTATAACACGAAATGCCGTGAGTGCTTCATCCTCTGAAGACCACAGGATGGCGACTGTAACGCACATAACATAGGTACGCTCCTCTGAAATGATTGTCCCCTGCAATTATTGTTATCCCTCATCGAGTTCGCTATTCAGCTAGCTAACGTTAGCTTAAACAAACGTAACATGCAACGTTAGCCTAATCTAAAATGCTCTACTACGGCGTACCTTTCATGTGGCTCGTCAGCGCAGACTCTCGCATCGTTATTTTTGCAAACTTTGCAGTAGGCTACTCGTGGGCTTGACCCTCGTCTTAGCCATGGCTTGTATTTGTCTTCTGCTAGCCAACGCTCGTTGAAACTGCAACCTCCTGGCACACAGTCATCTATCACTCTCATCAGAATGCCCAGGTCACACGTAACACAAACCCTTGCAGGTCGCGCGCATAGCGGGGGAAGGTCTCAGCGGAGCTGTTTTATGTAGAAGCGAAGCAATTCTTTTCTTTTAATCTAAAAAGCGAACTATTCAGTCAGACAGCAATGTATTGTAAAAGTAAAGCATTTACATTTTCAAGCACTTTATCTCAATTTCAAGCACCATTCCCAAAATTCAAGCACTTTCCCAACCTTGAAAACACCATGTCAAATTTTCACCAAGCATTTTCAAGGATTTCAAGCACCCGTACGAACCCTGTAAGTACCAGAACATGTGTATTTCCTTCTTGACACTAATCACAAAAATAGTCTTTACACAAAAGAATGCATACAATCCAGGTCACGGAAAGAAAAGAAAGGACCTCCACTCAATTTAAGGAGAATAAACTAAATTAAAAAGAGAAAAAGAACAGATAAGATAATTATATATAAGAGAAAAATCTAACTGAAGAATAAATAACGTAATGAACTGCAGACATTTGTCACCCTGTTCTCACTCCCATCAAAACAAACCTATCAATGATTTATTTCTCAGTGCAGTGAGGTTATTTTTTGATCGAGTTAATGTGACATTTAACAAGCTTCAAAATGCACGGAAATTTTCGTTTTATGTTTCTTGATATTTCTATTATCCGTGACCTTACTCCATAATAACCTAAATAGATTTGAATTGCAAACTGACATTTATACTGTTGGATTTGAATTCAAAACATTTTATAAATCCGATCAACAGGCCTAAATTATAGTTGGGTATAGCCTGTAATTAATGTGAGACTACATTTGGCTACATTATGCTGTATAAGGCTATAAATGGTTAAAACAAATAAGTGTGTACAAAAGTAGGAGTTAACCCTTAAAGGCCGAGCGAGCCTTCAAAGAGGTAGCGTTCTAAAATGCTTAATAACTTTTTAACCGCTAATCCTATCCATCTGATTTAAAAAGTGAGGTAAAGCGGCTATTCTAGGCTTTTCGCTGTTATTACCATGTCCTTTTCCGGGATTCAGAGGCTCCGACGTGATCGGGGCAACGTCATCACATTTTACAGCCTTGATTCGTCAAGGAGACCCACGCGGCCACTCCGTCTGAGCCAAACAGCAAAGGTTTTAGACTAAGTCCCACCCCCCTGTGTCCGGATAGGTTTAAAATGTAAAGGTCCAGGCAAACCTCTGCCCATGCTACCATCTTCTCGACCAATCCACATAGGTTGCTGTGTATGTTTTTGGCGGCGGGAGATAAACAAAGAGAAACAGAGAGACGAGAGAGTAATACTAAAGAAGAGTAATTTTGCCAGCGTAAGAGAAATAAATACAACACGAGATATCTAGATACAGTCACACACATACACAAATAAACACACACACACACCCCAAGACAAATTCAAACCAACATGTCAAAACGGCGTTACACTACGGAAGAAGCCGTAGCATTTATTTTGTCTGGCGGACCGCTTAGCGATGCAGCGGTGGATTCCTCAGATTCTGAAGCTGACAACTGGCAATGAAGAGGAGTATGATCACGGGATTGATCCCTTCGAAGATAAAAAGTGAGTAACTTTGCTTATTTCTTATTGTTTGTGTTGCATTTATCGGTTGTTGTTTCTGTATAACGCCGAAAATAATTAGTCCTAAGAGTTTTTATAATGGATGGCCATTTGCCGTAATTGTGTCATAAAGTGAAGTCCTGAGCTCAAGATTCACTATCAATAGAGGCTACTATTTATTTCAGTAAAAAAACGTCAAGCAATACCTTTCATTTATTGCCTCATTCCGCTTGCCCTCTTTGGTTGTTTGTTATGAGGTCTAATGTTATTATATTCATTGCATTACAATTCAGTCACTGATTCCATCAACTAGTAATGTTAGCAGAGGGATAAAGTGTGAATCAAATCAAAAGTTGAGACTGTGTTTAGAAAATAGATAGGATGACACTGGAGAAATAAAAGCAATAAAGGAAATACAATAAATTCAGACATTTATATCTGTATATTTTCCTCCCTTTTATTTTAGTACAGAGGATGAGAGAGAGGATGCACAAGCCACTGTCCCCATCAGTAGGCCTCCTTCAAACCGAGAGGGAAAATAATGTGGCCAGGAGGGTGCAGCATCCAGAAAAAAGGCCAAACCTATGGCAGCCCCCCTGACAGTGAAAGGGAGAGGAAGAGGAAGAGGGGTAAAAACATCTCTGACCCCAGAAGAGCCGGGAGCTGTTTGGAACAGACCTGAGGTGCCAGATACTGCCCAACAACTACCACACTTTTGCCCGAAAAGAGCCCCTGGAGTCCAAGGTTTTGTTGGTGTGGAGTATACTCCTGCACAAATATTTAGACATTTTTTTAACAACCAAGCTGTAAATATCATCTGCAAGAACACAAACAAAAATGCTGAAAAGGAGCAGGCTAAGGGGGAAAAGTTTGTTTAGGAAAGCCGGTAAAATTCCTCATGTATGTCGGCCCTATGGCACTTCTAAAACTGCTCAAAGTAAGAGACTACTGGAGGAAGGGATCACACCTAAGTGTTCTCTTTCCTGCTTCTGTCATGACAAGAGACAGGTAGTGTTAATTTCGTTGACTAAATATGTTCGTCAACGACCTTTTTTTCCATGACGAAAACGAGACGGCAGTAAACAATAACTGTAACGAAATCATCATGCAATATCGTTGACGAAAAGTGACGAGACGAAAATGTAGTTCACTAAATAAAAACTATGCCAAAATCTCTCTTTACTTTCGTTGACGAAAAATGAGGAGACGAAATATTATCAAAGATAACGTTACATCTCTGATAGTCAGTTTTTCTCCCAGCAGTTCCATTTCCGGTGCTTAGGCAGGGCAGCAGCTGTGTGTCCGTGCTGCGCGCGGCGGTAGATTTGAATTACACCGGGCAGCGGCACAATATGAACTGTCAGGAAGACTCGGGTCTAACTCATGGTCTAACTAACCTTATTTAACAGAAAATGAAATGGCAACAGGGCTTGGGAGCAGTGGTCGCACTCGCGTTAACCGAATACCCCCCCCCGTCAGCGCGAGTGATTGATACATTGTGCACTCGACGGATAATAATGGATTATGACGGAAATGTTACGATCCGTCAAAATGACTGACAACGAAAAAGTCTAAAGCCACCACTGCTTGGGAGAAAGAAACGATGTGATATTTGGGCCCATTTTCGCTACAATGAGGCGGAGAAAAAAAGCGAATGCATTGTTTTATTAGAAGGGAAGCAATGTGGCCATAACACAGCTGGTGAAAATACCACAAACCTGAGCAGATACTCTCTGCAAAGCTGCTTTCTTAATCATTCAACCTGTGTTTTTCATCAAATAAGGACAAGATATAATCTTATTTATTTATATATACTAAAATGACAAATTATTGGTTTTGGCTAGACTAGTTTGACTGAAATGTTCTATATAATCTGATGACTAAAAAATACTCAATAGTTTTTATTGACAAAAAGTAGACTAAAATAATTAGTTTTCTTTGACTAAAATAAGACTAAAATGCTCAGACTTTTAGTCGACTAAAACTTGACTAAATAAAAACAGGATGAAGGTGACTAAATATGACTAAAAGGAAATTTAACACAGGACTAAGACTAAAACTAAATTAAAAAATAGCTGACAAAATTAACACTAGAGACAGGTTCATGGCAATCAGCAGAGCTGTACACCTGAGCGACCCAGACCATGATGAATCTTGATACATTTCCTTTGCACGTTCTATATATTTCTAATACTTTGTTTATAGTTTCAAGATCATTTGCACTTTCTATATATTTCTAATACTTTGTTTATAGTTTCAAGATAATTTGCACTTTCTATATATTCCTAATACTTTGTTTATAGTTTCAATATAATTTGCACTTTGAATTTATTTCACTGTTTGTGTTTGTATTTCAATGTTCAAATGATAATATATATCTCTGAAACAAGTTATTTTTGTTGCAATGTCATCTGTTATGGTTTAATTTTTTACTCTCAACCTTTTTTGACAGAAGAAACATGATCAGTCATTTAAATATGGAAATACATTTCGTTTTAATTATTCCATATTATCCTAGGCGTTTTTCACTGAAAAACGATAATATTGTAATAAATAGCTGTAACTTGCTCAGGGAACATAATATGCAGATTACATTTCATTTGAAAGCCTAAAACATCTAAATGCAGCTTTGTAAATAATAAAAAAGAAAATTCCTATGTTCCTGGCGGAGTAAACAGTAAAAAAAACACAACATTTGTACTGGCGTTTTTTAAAAGTGCTGGTAAATTCAGCCATTATCACACAAAGTTATGGTAAAATTTGGACTTTAAATTAGCCAGACTTGAACTAGAGGTTCTCCTGAATCAAATGAGGTAAGGCACTTGATGCTGACTGCTAGAAAAGGTTATAACAGGTTAGGAGAAACAAATAAATACAGGAGAGTCAGGCAGGCGAAAATTCCGTCTAGGTCTTTAATGGTTAACCAGTGGTCAGCGTTTTCTTTATTGTTTTATAAATGTGGTCTGTAAAGGGCATTCAGCCTATTATATATTCTCATTGGCTTTGAAAACAACCCTGCAAACAATTAGTGAATAAAATAAACCGGCATCCACAAACCAGTAACTAAAAGCATAATTTGACCTTATATACAAAAAACAAATCTTGACGGGTTCTCCATCATTTACGCAGGCCCTCTCTGCTTGGTGAACGTTCAAATGTTACTATTCCATTAACGGATATAATTTTTCCCTTAGTCAAGAAGCAGCGGTACACCCTCTCCAGCTCCCAGCTGAAGGAGCTGGAGAGGGTGTTTGCTCTGACTCCCTCCCCCGACAGCTTCACCCGTGACGAGCTGGCAGATCAATTACACCTGACCAGGGAACAGGTTACGGTGAGAGCAGCAGCTTTTATTCTTCTGCTTTCTTAAACATGAAGAGAGTTTCAGGTAGAATACATTAAACACAACTTAAGCAAAGGAAAACTATGGAATTTAGAGCTATCTATTTCTATATCCATCTATCATTTACATATCTCTATAATGATATATCTTTTTATCTCTATATTTATCTATCTATGTCTATCTATATCCATCCATCTATCTTGTGTAGTTTCTTACACATTAACTGTATCTGTCTTTTTTTTTCTGCAGAACTGGTATAAAAACCAGCGGAGGCGGGTGAAGATAAATAATAAATAAACGTTGTATTATACAACTGAATGTGTTTTTAATGTTTTTATTGTACTGCTTTGTTCTGATGCAACACCTGTCTCACTAACGACTCTACAGAAGAATGTTATGAATGTTATTTATATTGAGTTCGGTAAAACACGGTACATCAATAAAAACATTGCCATTGAAGTAATTTAGTGTTTATAAGTTATATAGTTAAAATAAATAACCCTAAATTCATCCTTGCACAATCAGTGTGTAAAGATTTAAGCTTTTGGAAATGTAAGACTTTGTTAAATGACTAACTGAGAGACGGCAGCAATAAAAAAAAGTCAGTATTATACAGTATTATATCTCATAAAATAGTAATTTAGAATATCAATACATATACAATAGTCATAATATTGTGTGTCAATAGATATAACAAGTTTGTCTTTTTCAAAACATATGAATTTATTGTATTTTAAAGTCATATGAATGAAGATGAAAAGTCGCCGTATGCTACATCGAAAAATATAAAAAAAGCATTCATATTATATTTCATGAAAAAAGTTAGTTAATATATGAAAACATGAAACATGTCACATGTGACCGGAAGGTGCTGGCTCAGATGAAGGGGCTGCACTCCTTCCTGGTGGAGCAGCACACGGCAGAGTGGATGAGGAGGAGCATCCACTACCAGCACACCTGCCGGAGGTTTGAGGTTGCAGGTGTGCAGATGCCTCCTCCTCAGCCTCCACCACAGATGGTGCCTGTCCCCAGCAGCGGCTGGCTTCTGTCCACCTTCGTCCGGGAGTCCTTCACAAGGATAGAGGAGCTGAAGGCGATGCGATAGTGACCTCAACCTTTGGCTCCATCCTTAAAATGTGCTCCACCAAGAAGGTGAGGATTGTAATGTTACTTATGTACACTGTAGGTTTCATGGCTGCACCCTGACTGATGGAGGAGACCCTCTTCTCCGCTCTGTGGATGAGCAGTGTGGGGAACGAGCTGGGGCAGGTCCTGATGTCTGTGCTGACGGCCGCTGAGGGCCAGGGCCTGAGAGACATGGCGCGGGGCCTGCAGGAGCGGTACCAGCGGGCAGGGAAGGAGCCTCCACAGGTCCTGCATGTGGACAGGGACTGCTGCCGGAGGGACGGAGGCACCTGCGCTGCAGCTGCTCTCTTCCTCGCCTGGCTGTCAGGCTGGACACCTGGCACTTTATGCGCCAACTGGCAGCAGGTGTGACCTCCGAGAGCCACCCCCTCTACCCCGAATTCATGCGGCGTATCTCCGGCTGCATCTTCGAGTGGGACACGGAGGACCTGTCCCTCCTGGAGACGGCCCTGCAGGCGGACGCCGTCCATCAAGGAGATGCGTCGGCACTGCCGCCGTGGGGCGCAGGAGACCGAGCGTCTCCTTGGAGAGACGGTGCAGGCGTTCATGGGGGCCACTGATGGCACGAACACCCCCCTGCTGGAGAGGAGCCGCATGGAGGAGACCCTGGAGACCCAGAGGCATCACATCCCCTGCATTCAGGTACAGCTCTTACATGAAACAATTCAACATCATACATCACAATTCTTCATCATTGTAACATGTAGCTGTGCATTTGTGCTTTCAGCATTCAGGAGGATATCAGAGACGAGTAAGCAGGAGAAATGCCTTCACTGCCATGCATCAGGACTGAGTGAGCCGAAAAGGGGTTCTGCACTCTTGTATATATAGGTGTGGGAGGAGCTTATTTGTCTGTGAGTTTCGTGAAGCTACCGTATGTTCCCGTAAGCAGGTAAGTTGCCATGTATTTTCTTAATCCTATGTTGGACCTTTGTAACCCCAATAAAATGTTCATTCCAAATTGTTATGTTGTCTCCTTATTTATTTACAATTCACGTGTTCTCTTAATTAATTTCAAGTGGGCCGCCATTTTAGTTTTAAGGCATGAGGAGGAGTAAGCATGTGGGCGTCCACTTTAGGTTACGAGCTGGAAAGGGTTTGACGGTTAGGATTCTAATTATAATGAGGAGAAGAGAGTATCAGGCAGTGAATTATAAGGGGCCACCAGAGAGAGCGAACATGCCACAGAAATGAGAACATGGGGCACTCGCTGAGTCAGGGAAGAAAGGGTTTGAATCCTGCTGCCAAGACGGCTACAGGACTGAATGCACTGGCCATCCTTGCTCTCCACAGAGGCAGATCCAACTCCCACCTTAGACCCCAAGAAAAATGAAATGACGTTCAGTGATAGCTATCATAGTAGTGTTTTTACTATCACTCACATATAACAATTCTAATACACATCTTCAGTAGTAATCCCAGGAGTCTGATTGTTTCGGCTTATTATAACTAAACAATCTCCCCCCAGGATAGCCCTGCAAGGTGATAAAATCCAAGCAGTGTGTATTATAGGAACATGTAGCTGTGCGTGTGAGTTTTCAGCATTCAGGAGGATATGCAGCTATACGCGTGAGCACGAGAGATGCATTCGCTGTGCTGCATCAGGACAGAGTGAACTGGAAAGGGCTTCCACACGCTGTTTATATAGAGGTGTAGGAGGGGCTTATTTCCCATGTAACTTTCGTGAAACCTCCGTATGTCACGGTGAGCAGGTGAGTATCCATTGTTTTTTCTTAATCCTGTTTTTGACCTTTGTGACCCCAATAAAATGTTCATTCCAAATTGTTATGTTGTCTCTGTATTTATTTACAATTCACATGTTCTCTAAAGTGGGCCTCCATTTAATTATTTCAGGCATGAAGAGGAGTAAGCACGTGGGCGTCCATTTTAGGTTATGGCCTGGAAAAGGGGGCGGTTAGGATTAGCGTTCGATTGAGGGCGAGAGAGTATCAAGCAGTGACCCCTGAGGGGCCATCGGAGAGAGCCAACCTACCCCAGAAATGAGAACATGGGGCACTGGCTGCGTTAGGAAATAAGAGGCTTGGATCCTACTGCCGGGGACCGGCTGTAAGATCGAGTGCTCGGGCCATCCTTGTTCACCACGAGGCAGGCCAACTCTCACCTTAGGCCCCAAGAAAAATGAAATGACGTTGAGTGATAGCTATCATAGTAGTGCTTTTACTATCACTCACATATAACAATTCTAATACACATCTTCAGTAGTAATCCCAGGAGTCTGATTGTTTCGGCTTATTATAACTAAACAATCTCCCCCCAGGATAGCCCTGCAAGGTGATCAAATCCAAGCAGTGTGTATTATAGGAACATGTAGAACCGTCTTAGCGCAACATTCAGGCCAATTTTGAAAAAAAAGTAGCACCAGTTTATGTACAATTTCCCAAGGTGACATTAAGATTCATGTCGCTTCAGTGATACACGCATATACTGTCGTTCACCAACAGCATAGTTTTTCCATGATTAGCTTATACTCCCTTGGGCTCTGCACAGAAATATTTGTTTGCTTTTGTGCTTACTTTTCAGTTACACACAAATTGCATAAAAAAACAAGCACAATGCATTTGATCATGTATCCATATTGTTTTTCAGCTGGACAAGCAATTGCTTTGATGAAGGCACTTCCCTCTATGTTTCCTTCCCCAACTGCAAGTGAGGCACTATTCCATGTTCTTGAGGTGAGTCTGAGTCAGTATCAGTTAAACTGAAATAAAACTTGATATGCCCTGAGGTTTAATTTCTTTCTACTTTTTGTCTCTACTTTGTTGCTCTCAGCCATCCGAAGACCCCAATACGTTTCTCCAGAAACGGCCCATCACCAGTCCAGTCATCCTAGACTCTACTAACCTCCTCCTGGCTGTTGGCAAAATCCCACTGATGACCCTACCTAGGGAAATGATGCACGAGGCTCCACTCATCCTGATGGGGTGTTTTTACACCTTCCACCTCACCTACCCCAAATGTGTTGCTACTCTCCTATCCGTCATCCAGACTGAGGTACTGAAGGACAGTATTCACGAGCGTGACCTTACTCATTCATACAAAAAAGCAATAGCTGAATGGGCAGAATTCACAAAAAAGTAGAGAACTTGAATTCTGTGTCCAATGTTTGTAAGTTCTATGAGGATGTATATATGTTGAAGAGCTTTGTTCATTTAATAAATGATCCTGTTTGTTATGGACTGACTTAATAAAAACGTGTTTTTTGAAAGAATTGTCATGTTTACTTATTTTAAGAGCATGTGTTCTAATTTAGCTCCCTAAAAACAAGAATTTCATTACATGTAACTTGTTATCGCTTTTATCCAAAGTGACTTACATACTCAATACTGTGGGCAATCCCCAAAGGAGCACTTTGGGGTGAAGTGTCTTCAGGGACACAACGACATGCTGACTGCAGCGGGGTTTGAACCTATGCTCCCCTGATCCTAACACCAACGCACTACCCACTGCGCCACACGCCTCCCTAAATCTCATTTTAAGTCATTTGATGCTAAAAGTACCCTAGTTTTGAGTGATAATAGGATTATTTTGCATTGAATAGGCTTAACTAGATTGCTTGAAATTAGTCTTTTTAATCTTATTTCAAGATTGTATCTAGAACGTTTGGCCTTAAATTTGACAGGGCGTTTTTGCAGTGTACGTTGTGTAATCTGTTATTTGATCTTTTTCAAACACAATTTTAGAATGAAAGATATGTTTTTATTTGTATTTAATGTTTTTGGAACTTTTTGTTAACAAGAAAATAATAATGCAGGGCTCGACATTAAGGGCTGCCCGATGGCCCGGGGCCATCTAGTATTTAGCTCGGGCAATGAAGCCTCACCTGCTGGTTGCCCGATCGGTCAATCTATTATGCCAGTATCATGCAGCTCCTGGATCAGTGATGAGTGACCCGACAGTAAACTAAACATATCTATAACTAGTGTAGGTAGTTTGAGAGGTCATTAAAATAGCTACGTGTGATATTCTAACCTGAAGTGTGTGTTTTGTCCGCTCACCGCTGCATGTGATCATGCAGAGCTGCGTGTCGACTCGTTAGCAGCAGCTGATCTCTCTCTCCCGCCAGATTAGACTTTACTCGCGTTTATGTCCATATCGATCAGATCCAGCTAGTTCTAGCTAATGATATGACTACCTGCTTATTAAAAGACACCTAAACAATAAGTGTCGCTATGCAACCGGGTGAGGCCACAAAGTATAGCACAGCATTGTGCATTTGTTTACATGCCCACCGGAACCCCGAGGCATTACCAACAGATCAACGCACAATCAACCCATCCAGGACATCTCTTTCTCCACATTAAGTGTTAGACATTAGAATTGACTATTCTTGTCTGTCACATACTCTTCTTGTCTGTCACATACTCTTTTGTCTGTCACATAAGTGGCGCAACTGAAGCGGTATTGTGCTAAAGGGAAATTATTTTGACCAGACATTTTGACCAGACATTTTGACCGAAGAGATTTAGATTTTGCCGGCTAACGGGAACTCTGATGTCCCATTTTGTGTGCTTCGCGGATGCGCTCGGCTCCTCTCGACTGCTGCTCGGGTCTGCTCGGTCAGCTTCCGGATTCGTTCGACCAATTTACAGTAGATAATAGGGTTGTAACGGTATCCGTATTCGTCCCGTACCGTCACGGTTCGGCACATGCAGTCACACGGCGAATACGCCTTTTTTTTACGAGTGGGAAAAAAGTCTGTCATTCAGGGCAGTATCCACTACACTATATTTAATCCAGGCGGCGGTATTGCGCCTAAAAGCTGTTTGCCAGCCGCCCTTAAACAACAAATGAAGAACAAGAACAAAACGAACAAAATACAAGAAGAAGAAAAGTTAGTATGGCGATTTCAGATAACACACAGGAGCTAGAACCCAGCTGCTTCTTTTACATCAGCTGTGTGGGAACATTTCGGGTTCCCTGTGGACTACAATAACGATGAAGTGCGCGAGTGGTGGATCGGACGAGGACGGTGTGTCGGCGTTGTTAGACAGCGGTGCGGTATGCTAATGGTAACACACGCCAAACATGCTAAATCATATCAGAAGGCATCACCCAGATTTGCCAATCACCGGAGCCCGGCGAAAGACAAGTTCAACAGCTTATCCCCGCTGTTTTTAAGAAGCCAATAGGCATGAAAGCAGTGAGACCAAAATAAATAACGGAAGCTTTTGGCTTATTATTTATGATGTAATATTTTCAAGACATTCTTTTTAGTTTTACAGCTTGATGAAACCTTTTTGTTTGACATCAGCCATTATAGATAATATGGCCAT
This sequence comes from Gymnodraco acuticeps, assembly GCF_902827175.1. Taxonomy (NCBI): domain Eukaryota; kingdom Metazoa; phylum Chordata; class Actinopteri; order Perciformes; family Bathydraconidae; genus Gymnodraco; species Gymnodraco acuticeps. The sequence goes on from NW_022989865.1 coordinate 640,462, forward strand.
CTGAGTGTTTGTGGTTTGTTTTTAACTGTTTAATACAGTTAATTATTCAAAATGTCAGAGTGCCTTATTTTTAAACTGAAACTTGCACTACTGTTCAAAAATAAATAACAACAAACCTGGAATTATGCATTTGGGACTTTTTTTTGCTTTTTCTTGTTGTACCGAACCCGTACCGAACCGTGACCCCCAAACCGAGGTACGAACCGAACCGTGACTTCTGTGAACCGTTACACCCCTAGTAGATAACATTACAAACATTTTTAACAGGGGTCATAATAGTGTAAATAATGTTTGTTTTGGTAGTTATAACTGAATGTAATGTTTTCTACTTGTTTACATCTGATGAAGGCATTTGCCTTCATCAGATGGAAAGTGTCTTGATCAACAACTTAAGTATTTCTTATAGCTATGCAGGGCATGCAAGCGAGCAAACACAAACAAGAACAAACAAACAAGTGAAATAAAGAATACAATTGAAATTGTACAATACAATATTGTGGTGGTTCATCTTATAATTCAGTCTAGAGAATGCACCAGACAGCATAGACCTGCAAAAATCTAAATGTTCTAGGGGAGGCCCCCCAAACCCTTCGTGCGTCATTTCGTCCAAGCGCATTTTTCAGGGTGTAGTGGAAATTGTATTATATCCTGATATGTTAAAACCAAATGCTTCTCATTTGGTTTAGATGTGCTGTTTGCTCTATCTATCCTACTTCAAGGCCACAGAGCTGTTTTGGCTACTGGGTTGAGACTCACACAAAGTCACACGAGAACTTCTACAGCTCAAGGCCAGGTGTCTAATAACAATGTGACCGTGTGAAGACAGATTTCTTACCTTCTCATCATTTCTACTATATAAGCTTTGCTACTATATTGAACTGCGCACACTCGCGCAGACTATCCTATACTCTGTGAGACCTGTGTCTATATCTTATTGTATCTGATGTTTGTTTGAGGCCTCGAATAAACATCACCAGAAAGACAACTCTGTCTGATTCACCATTTATTTGTTTTCTGACTTGTACTCTATAGTATTGGCGTTTTTAGATTTCCATAACAATTGGCGCTGCGAGCAGGGTCTCTGCAAGTTCGATTGGGAACACCTCCGGACGCTGGTTGGTAGCTCCAGGATCCTCGGATTCCCTCTACCCCGCGACAAAAACAGTACGGGACGAGAGGACCAGCGGCGGGGGTGGAACTGATTGACTTCACGAGACCAAACGGACTTAGAAAGGCTTTCCAATACTGGGTGAGATGTACAATGTCTAAATGGTTTAAAGTTAAACGTAATTAAAACTCCATGACGTTTATGAAAGGGGCTGCTCGAAGAGGGTTTATCCTGTCGTAGATAGTGGGTTTACGATTAGTTTTTTGCACGATTTGTACTGTGAAACAAATGGTGATTTTGTCATGGGAGCAAGGCAAAGTAGGGGGCTTGTACACCCTCCTGAGGGCCCGATTGTAGACGTCATGAGAGTAAAATATGGTGAAAACAGTCTGTCTAAATTAAATATATGGACGGAAATGTTCGGATTTCCAAAGGGAGGTTTTTGAGTAAATTAAAAATCAAGAAACTAAAGAATACATTTATTCTTCAAGAAGAAGTAGAAATACAAATAAAGTAAAAGACTTATATAGAAAACTGGACACTCACAGAAAGTGTTTATAATAAATACTGGGAGGATTAAGCAGAATGCCGTGAAAAAAAAAAAAAAAGGCAGTTGGCTTTGGGCATTAAAGAAAATATTAAGGTTGGAATGAATGTGAAGAAAAGAAGGAAAATAAATTATTTCCCTAACCATGTAAACCCCAGACATCTCTGTGTTTTTCCATTGCAGGCGTGGGGGATCCTCTCCTCGACTGTGGATTTCCTTTCCCACCTTCCCTCGCTGTTCACCTGCCTGCTGAGGAGGCGGCTGGACCAGAGGCCGCAATAACTACAAAGTTCCCCGCCAAAGTCGACATGTCAAGAATCTGGGCATGCAGACAGAACCGGGAGGAAACAGTAAATGACTATTATCACCGCTTAGAAAAAGTGTTCATTGAGAACAGCGGCATTATCAAACAAGAGGCCGGTGTGGGAGTTTGGGAAACACACCTCTCAAACGCTTTCCTCACAGGCCTATCCCCGGCTATTTGTCATCAGTGCGAAACTCCTGCATTGGCGTAATGGACGGTGCCCGACTGGAAGAAATTCACCGACATGCCATGCAGGCTGAGAAACGCCTCTCAGAAGAAAAAGCCAGTGAGGAAAAGAGACGCCGCGCTCGCAAAGAAAAGCTGACCATGGTCCAGGTTGTTACAACCACCTGAGCTCAAGGTGATGGCCAGGGCAGAGGGAACCGAAGAGGAGGAAGCGACCGCAATAGCAGATGTTTTAACTGCGGAGAGATAGGTCATCGGTTCGCTGAATGCCCACACGAGAAGCAGAAAAAGAACTTTGGATCGGATAAATCGGACTGTAACAAAGACAATACTTCAAACTGACAGTAGTCGAAGGAGGGAGTGGGGAAAGGAAGGAAATTCGGTCGGGAGAGAGAGAACCACTGCCAGCATCATCGAACCAGGGAAGTGAATACACACAAACACATCTTACTATTGAAAATTGGAAAATGTAGAAGACATGCCTGTGGTTAAAGAGGGTACATATTTTAAATATGACAGTGAAACAGCATTTGAGAAATGTCCCACACTAACTTTAGCTATCATGGGTGTTGATGTTCTATAGTAAAAAGGGCAGATTTGCCTGATTGCAAATTTAGTGGTAGATTTATGCACTCAATAAGAGCGGCTGGGGTGACTGTAAAGGAGAAGTTTTTGTATCACTTCACAGTAGAGATAACGGTGATGATAGTCATCCATTTCCCACATCAGTAAAAAAACTGTTTCTTTTATCCTCCGTCTGCCTAATACATTTACTGGGCAGAGATCTGAAACTCCGGTTCGGCTTAGGCCTCATTTATTCCACAAATGAGGGGTTTAAAGTCCGGCAGCCATCTCCTACGATGGTTCAAAAACTTTTGATGATAAAGAACTGTGTGAATGTGTATTAAATGGCTGCTGACATATCCTGATTCTCAGGCGTTGTTGCGTTTGACTGATCAACGTGTTTTTCCACCTGCTGTGTTCATGGAGGCTTCTCATTTGCATTATACGTGCTAACGTTGTTAATGTTGTTGATCCGTGTAAATGCTATGATGAGTTTATAGAGGTGTCTAATAACAATGTGACCGTGTGAAGACAGATTTCTTACCTTCTCATCATTTCTACTATATAAGCTTTGCTACTATATTGAACTGCGCACACTCGCGCAGACTATCCTATACTCTGTGAGACCTGTGTCTATATCTTATTGTATCTGATGTTTGTTTGAGGCCTCGAATAAACATCACCAGAAAGACAACTCTGTCTGATTCACCATTTATTTGTTTTCTGACTTGTACTCTACAGTATTGGGGTTTTTAGATTTCCATAACAAGGGCAATCTCTATTGGGCTCAGGGCCATCTGTAAATTAGCTTGGCCCTATCCTTAATGTCCTTAATGTCATGCACTGTAATGTATTATTGATTGAAGACATTAGCCAATTTAAATCCTGGATCTGATAATGACCTTACTTACATACATGTTTTGATAGTTAAAAACAGGAATTATTTTACAAAAAACGACTACATAGCCTACACTTAAATGTCATCAATTGTTTATTCGCTCAATGTAATTGAAATCCTTATACCCACTTTCCCTCAACAGAAGCCAAACCTGCATAGCATGTATGCAGAAATTATTGGAGTGATGGACTCGGAGTGCAGCGGTGGCACTGACTGTGAGGCTCAGCTGCAAGTTCTGCTGGAGAGTGGCGAAATGTACTCAATTGAGAAGGCTACATGGAGCCTTTTGAGGCCCAACTGAAAGTAGACGGGATCAGGGCCAGGGTAATATTTACATTGAGGGGAAACCGATAAAAAAAATAGAACAAACACGGGAATTGTAATTGAATGTATGTGTAAGTTAATCAGTTTTGTTATTCATGTTAAAGTAAATCACATCAACAAAATCTGTTGCATTTTTTTCATTGAAATGTTCAAATCAATAATTGATTATGTAAATGTTAGACTTTATAATGAACTTTATTAATTTAACTAACAATGAGTAAAACACTACTTTTATCTGTAACCAAACCATCACAGACAAGATAATCTACACCTCAGTTATTTTCCTGGCAGTAGGTATTTCAGGGTTGTGAAGGTATTGAGATGACACAAAATAATGATAGCTTGTCGAAAATAAAATAAAGACATACTGAATCAAACATAATGAGATACAAAATACTAAGTCTAGCGTTTTTCATTATGTTGGTTAGCGTGTTGACCATCTGCAGCACTGCTATACCCATTAGAAAATGTGAAACGGTCTTAACATTTTACAAAACCTAAACTGTGATAATTCAAAAACTGTAAAATATCAAAAATGTAGTTTAATAGATAATTGGCTTGTCACCGGTTTGAAGTTTGAATTAACTCTTTAGCTGAAGGAGTAGCATTTCAAAAGTGACAGGATTTGAAAAGGCTGAATATTTTTACAATGAAAGTCTTCTTCTTATCGTGTCCACAAGGCAGTCAGTTACAGGGCTTGGTTAGATGTGGTTCAGCCACAGCTGAACACATTGCTGTCCCTTCTCATTAAACTCTGCCAAGTCCGATGTTGTGCAGGGTTGCTCCAGCAGGGGGCATATCAGGAGATGTTGCATGGTTTGCAATGAAAGTTAATACCAACAACAGTCACAGCATTCATGTCCTGAAAAAGCTTATCCTGTGCTTTCGAGTTTGTTTACATTGCATTTCTAGGGGCTTATATTTTCAGGGTTCATATACTTTTTACCAATGATTTTCAAAGACTTCTCCATAACATTTACCTAATGTTATTCCATGACTCTCTCAGCGGTACCATTGAAAATAGTTAGTGTGTGTGGTTAAGTCCACTATCGAAGGAATAATCAAATAACATCCATCTACAAATCACACTACATTTTGTGTCGGGTGTGGCCGTAGCTAACAATGCTATTTACACGTGGTGGCTGTAGCTAACAATGCTATTTACACGTGGTGGCTGTAGCTAACAATGCTATGTAAACGTGGTGGCCGTAGCTAACAATGCTATTTACATGTGGTGGCCGTAGCTAACAATGCTATTTACACATGGTGGCCGTAGCTAACAATGCTATTTACACGTGGTGGCCGTAGCTAACAATGCTATTTACACGTGGTGGCCGTAGCTAACAATGCTATTTACACGTGGTGGCCGTAGCTAACAATGCTAATTACACGTGGTGGCCGTAGCTAATAATGCTATTTACACGTGGTGGCCGTAGCTAACAATGCTATTTACACGTGGTGGCCGTAGCTAACAATGCTATTTACACATGGTGGTCGTAGCTAACAATGCTATTTGCGCCCGGGCTACAAATTAGATACTGTTTTGGATGGGATTATTTTTTTAAAACTATGTTTACGTTTTTTGGGATTGGGTGTAAATATCCCAATAGCTGTCGTGTGTCTATTTTCACCCGGGCACTCCGTTAAAACATTCCTAGTAGACCTTTAGAATAACATTTGAATCTCCCTCCCATTTCGTAGATGTTCCCTGTACAGTTTCACACAATGTCCCTCAAACTCAGTCTATTGGCTTTGGTTTGCTTTACAGTGACCGATTGGATCGGGTGGCTTTAATGCTGGAGCGAGTGACAGGGCTGTTGGAAAGCCAAATGCCATCCCGAAACCCGGCCTCCCTCCCCCTCCCTGTGACACCAACCCTTACATCCCCGAATACTCCTCCTATTGCAGTACCCTCTCCAGCTCGCAAACACCCACCGCTCCTTTATATAGTCAAATCTCAGCACACCCTTTTCTCCCACCGACCACTCTCATTTCTCCTCCTCCCACTGTTTCCACTCACATTCCTCCTGCACATGGGTCAAATCAACAAGGCAGTGTTTCTAGCAACCTTGCTACGTAGGCTCTTCCATAGCCCCTACCCAAGGGACAGGGGAAGAAGAAGGGGGTTTAATGCACCAGTTAATGGGCCATGGGAGCACACTTTTTTCTGCTGTGCCCTGGTGTCCACAGACACAATTCCAGCAGCTGATGAGGCCTTAATTCTCCAAAGAAGTGGGCTTGGAAGAAGGCTGATAAGATTCCCATCACATGGTTCCGCTCTGGAAGTGAAGGACCGATTGGAGGGGACTTTTCCTTTACTACGTGGTGGGGGGGGGGGCTTCGTATTTAAGAGGTGCTGCAGGAGCAGGAGACTTGTAGAGTTGCCTGTCCCACAAGGAGGCTACACTGTAGCCTACTTGAGGCACCTTAGTGGACTGAACAAGGCTGTCTGCTATATTGTTCCCATCCAGGCTGACCTGACAGAGATGGTGGAGCCAGAGGCCCTCAGTCAGGAAGTAAGATGTTAAATAGTAAGTTGTAAAATAAAACATCACTTGTGCTTGTGTCAATGCTAAATACAGTGTTACGTATAATACCAGGCCATTTTGACAGCATGCACTTCTGTCGGCCACCGGCAGCGTATGTATAGTTTTGAACCCATCACTAACATCTGCATTATTGTTTGTAGGAATCAGTCGTTGTAAAGAAGTGTGGACAGGAAGTCCCCACACACCTGCTTGCAGAGCACATTTCCCAACATGAAAGGCGAGCCCCAGTAATTGTATTATGAAATGTTTGTTTTGAAAAAGGCACCCAGTGCCTAGAGAAGTGATTAGGTGTGAGACCAATGATGCACCTTTATCATACATACACTGAACAAAAATATAAATGCAACACTTTTGTTTTTGCTCCCATTTTTCATGAGATGAACTCAAAGATCTTAACCATTTCTCTCAAATATTGTTCACAAATCTGAAAAAATCTGTGATAGTGAGCACTTCTCCTTTGCCGAGATAATCCATCCCACCTCACAGGTGTGGCATATCAAGATGCTGATTAGACAGCATGATTATTGCACAGGTGTGCCTTAGGCTGGCCACAATAATAGTCGACCTGAGACAGGGCCTTCCCAAGGCCCTGTCTCAGGTCGACTATTTTGATTTCCTCGCTCCTCGGTCTCACCGGAAGTTGATTTGTCTGCGCCATCTTGAGTACCGTCCCATGGCTCTTATTTCTGCCAGAGGAGCGAGGATCGAGGAGCGATAATCGAGGAACCACCGATCCATCCTCCGATGAAATCCTCAGATACTCGCCCCGCCCCCTTACTGTGTATCGCTCACTGATTGGACGATGCAGTGCATGCACTGATCTCATGCTTCTTGACATGAGAGCCGTTTCCCAGCGGAGTGAAGAAAACACATGAAACTCACGGGACTCACTCCTCAGTTTATACCGTGTTTTGTTTCAATGAATGTATCATTTAGTTACAAATATGTGATATATCTGAACAACAGTGGTCAAAAATCATTTTATTGGAAACATTTTCATGATCGCTTTTTTCGTTTTACAGTTTCATTTATTGTCATTTCCATTCAGTCACAGCTGAGGCATGAATCCTTGATTTCACTCGGTTTAAAAGCCCTGCCTCCATCGGACCGATCATCTGCTCTGTGCTGCTGCTGCTCATGGCAGGCGCAGGATTGGTCATGTTGAAGAAGATGTACGGAATCAGTACATCCTGTTGTTGTCATGATATATTTAAGTAAATGTTGTGTTTTCCCTTTTAGTCAAACTCAAGGACCTCGTGGTCCAATGTACGTCTCTTGTAACCCAGAGTACCTCAGCGCTGCTGACGGTAAGCAAAGAGCCGTTTCATCAATAATAGAGAAGCTTACTTACTTGTGTATGTCCTCTTTAATATGCTCGCACATGACAGTGTGATTGGATTTCCAAAACAAATACATTTGTCGGAATAAGTCCAAAACCTCACTCTACTGAAAAACATGTCCAATGATCTTTTCAGTCCTTCATCGTGCAACACTAACCAGATGTCTTTTAAAATGCATGCACAATAACATCAGATTTGGAAAATGCAGTGGGATAGGATATAAATCTGATTACTGATCAACTGCATGATCACATCTTGTTCTAACCAACCTTCGTAAGGTCCTGTGAACTCGGTGTTTCTGTAAAATGTGCCTGCAGTGTGTTGTGGCAGAATCATTCTTTGCTTTGGCGGGGGCTCTAAGGCCCCCCCCCTGCCTCCACGCGTCCTTTTGTGAATGGGTCAGATTAACAGAAGAAGAATTCACAGCAACCATTGGGCAGGTTATAACAAATATGCTGATTTAATGGCAACAGACACAATAACACCATTTCACGAAGTAATCCGGATAACCCTGATTCCTCCCACTGGGAACTCTTACTTACTCGTCTTGGCAGCAGGGGAAAAGAGAGCGTACACCAGGACTCAACAGGAGATATTGTAAAAACAACAGGAGGAGCTGGGTGCATGGTCCTCCCATACAGGTAATCTATTGGCCCATTTACAAACGATGGGCTTTCGTAGCGTATCAGCGCGCGCCAGCCGAGATGATCCGGAAACAGTCTGAAGCAAAAACATCTGGTATTTCAGCAGGTTTCACGCACACACATTCTTCCCACTGCTGTCGATAGCATATGTCTATATAATTTCCTCTCTGTCCCCTCCACTTCTCATATCTCCAGCTTCTTATTCATATAAACTGCTACTATTAAATACAAAGTAATTAAGTACACACATGAATATATAAAAAACACACTTCTTATATATCAGGGGACATTAAGATGAATATACCAAAAATACGCTGTATCAAACTTTCACTTCAAACTTTCAAGTTACTTCAATTTTCCCTCAACAAGTGTACGAGGAGGACGAGTGGGAGGTGCCCAGGGACAAGATCAACCTTTTGAGGGAGCTGGGGCAGGGCTTGTTCGGCATGGAGTATTTAGATTTATTTGAGAAATTAGTTAATAAATTATTTTGTTTCTAAGTTTTTGCAACGTTGTTATTGTTCCATTGAGATACACTTTGTTTGTCAAAACATTGTTCCTTTATTTGTTAAATTAAAAACATCACAACGCAATAAACCGCGAATGAAGGCACACAGCTTTTCACACAGTGTGGTGTCCAAGGCCTTCGTGTCCCCAAGTCCTACAAATAATCATGTTCTTGCAGTTCAACTGGGTGCACACATGGAGCAGAGAGCAGCCCTGTTCTGAGTTTGTTCTAATCCGTCAAAATGATGGACGACTTTCAGATTTTTCCGTCATTGTTAAAAATAATACGTCATAGACGGAAAATATTCGGTTAACGCAACCTCTGCTCACATATAACAATTATAATACACATCTTCAGTAGTAAACCCAGGAGTCATTGAATGTTTCGGCTTATTATAACTAAACAATCTCCCCCAGGATAGCCCTGCAAGGTGATCAAATCCAAGCAGTGTGTATTATAGGAACATGTAGCTGTGTGTGTGAGTTTTCAGTATTCAGGATTCTACATCACAATTATTCATCATTGTAACATGTAGCTGTGCTTTCAGCATTCAGGAGGATATCAGAGACGAGTAAGCAGGAGAAATGCCTTCACTGCCATGCATCAGGACTGAGTGAGCCGAAAAGGGCTTCTGCACTCTTGTATATATAGGTGTGGGAGGAGCTTTTTGTCTGAGAGTTTGTGAAGCTACCGTATGTTCCCGTAAGCAGGTAAATTGCCATGTATTTTCTTAATCCTATGTTGGACCTTTGTAACCCCAATACAATGTTCATTCCAAATTGTTATGTTGTCCTTATTTATTTACAATTCACGTGTTCTCTTAATTAATTTCAAGTGGGCCGCCATTTTAGTTTTAAGGCATGAGGAGGAGTAAGCACGTGGGCGTCCATTTTAGGTTACGACCTGGAAAGGGTTTGACGGTTAGGATTCTAATTATAATTAAAACTGCGGTCGCACATGTGCACGCAGTGTGGAGAATTGAAGATTATATTCATCTTAATGTCACCCATATATATAAGAGGTGTGTTGCATCATGTTATCACTAATATATGTGTGGTTTTATACATTCCTGTGTGATAATAGTTGAAGGAACAAAGTACATTTTTCCTCTTAAATATAGAGAGGTTTTTTATATTCAACAAATGTTCCCTTTTTCTTAAAAGTAGATTAGCGCAATAGTCTTTTTCTTCCACTTTTACATATAATCAAAAGGGTGGTTTTTTGGCTATTTGTAAGTAAGTAAGGTGCAGTATAACTGGTGAGTTCTGTTTTGAGTGAAAAGATTACCCGTTAAGTGTTTTTCAGAAAGCCTTGTTGCAGTTCGAGGCCATGAGTTTCTTAGGTAATCATCAATGGTCTTTGCAAAATAACAGGGGAACTCCAAGAGACATTTTCCCCAGATAGAAGGCAGTTACATTCTTGTAGTTAATGATGCATGACAGGCAGACCTATAAAAAGGGCCTTGAGAATTGGGTCACACAATTAAGGTCTGAATAAAATGTATGTATTAAATTGTGCTGAGCAATGCCTGTGGTTGCATTCTATTGACTTCTCTGCTGTATTCTTCCATGTGTATTATTTCATAAATGTGAGGACTAAAATAGCTATGAACATTGTGGGGTGGTTGGCGTAAACAGGTTTTTATTACTCTGTGGGGGAGGTGTAGTTAGGCAGGACAGGGGGCTAGGTGGATGAGAGTACCTTCTTGTTCAGATCTCCAACATATCAGTGAAGTCTACATACTTTGAATAGTAGATGTGTGTGTTTAATTACTTTGTATTCATAATAAGCAGTCTGTGTAACCAGAAGCTGGAAATGTGAGATTATTAATATGTATTATCTTTGTGAGCAAGGGAATATTCTTTAGACACAACTCAAGTCTCTGGAAAGTTGCAGGATGGGGGTGGGGGAAAGCTGTGCAAGAATGTGGGATAACGGACACCAGATGTATTTTGCCAACAACCTCCGAGACACTTGTTTATTATCTGCCTGGCTCGCGCTGATTCCCTAAGAGACGCCATCTTTTTACATCTCCCAATGAGAATAACCTGACTCAGCTCCTCCCGTGTTTTGTGGTATATAAGCTTGTTTTGTATAAAGTTTGTTCTCTTTTTCTCCTGCCGTCAAGATGATAAGGTTCTCCCGGCATTTGGACCAGAGCAAAGTGTATTGAAAGTGTATTGTATTCTTACCTTTTATCATTAAAACAGATGATTGTTTAACCCCTATCCTGGTTGTTTTGAGTTTTCCTTCTTTTAAAACAAACTCATATAGGATCGGCGCGGAGCAGAGATATCTGCTCCAACAGCAGTGATGAACGGGCCCTCGCGTCCGTGCGCCTGTCGGGGAGGGTTGCTGGTCCCCCCCCCAGTCCTCCGAAATGAGCCGTTTGTCATCCCTCTAAATTGTTTACCTGACTTTGCGTTCCTTTGTTTTGCGGAAGTTTATGAAGAGAATTATGCAGAAGATGTGATGCAGCATATTTTTGGTATATTCATTTTAATCTCACCAATATATAAGAGGTGTATTGCATCATGTTATCCCTAAATATATGTGTGGGTATATACATTCCTGTGTATTAATAGTTGAAGGAACAAAATACATTTTTCCTCTTAAATATAGAGAGGTTTTTTATAGATTCCTGAAACAATGTTCCCTTTTTCTTTAAAGTAGATTAGCGCAATAGTCTTTTTCTTTCACTTATACCCTTTTCATCAAAAGGCTATTTTTGAGGGGTAAAATGCAGAATTACTTGTGAGTTCTGTTTTGAGTGAAAAGATTACCCTTTTGAGTGTTTTTCTTGGTTAACCATTAGATATAGTGGCTAAATTCGTTCTAAGTTAATTATGCGCATCCTGCAGGCCTTGAGAATTTAGTCACACAGTTAAGAGAGACAATGGTCCTTTTAGACTAAGGGTGAGCTTACTTCGGGTGAATAAAAGTTCAGAGATGATTGGGGGGGTATGAAGACAGTTAGGCTTGTTGGTGAGCTAGTTCTGAGGATGTCATGGGATAGTGACTGTTTTATTCCTAACAAGTATGGCTTTCATAAAGAAACACATGACTTGGGTGATAAGATGTGTTTTGTTGTAAAATGGGCCCGTTTGGTTTTCTGCTGGCCAGCGCTGGGTCACTGTGACAAAGCATATTTTGCGTCTGCCAATGAGAGGACCTGAAAAGATGACCAGCTGACCTCACCCCTTCCTTCTGTCTTCTGGTATATATTCTGTCGATTCCTGAGTTCGGCCTCTCTTCACATGCTGTCAGGACCGGAAGGATCTCCGCAGCACGCGAACCAGGGCAGAAGTGGCCGGCTACTTCTTAAAACATTACAATATGATTTTAGTATATTGTATTATATGGTGTTGTAATGTATTATAGTGCATTGCATTATTACCTTTGATTGTTTAAACTGGTATCTGGGTGTTCTCTGTCTGATTTCCTTCCTGTTATGATTTTAAGCAGGACTCGTCAAAACGACACGCGGAGCCGAGTGGGGTTGTAAAAACCTCAAAACTCCAACAGTTTCTGACCAGGAAATATTTCAATATTTATCTTACTGTATTGCAGGACAGACAGACAACAGATATAGACTTCAACAGCATGCAAATAAAGTAAAAACCTCCTGTTGTCATGGCAGTGGGTTTGGTCCTCAGCATGAAAGAAGGGTCCATCAACTCTTTGGTATAACAAAGGGGGTTAGGGAACTTATGGGAAGAAAACATGAATTAATACAACTTTTATTTACAAACGTGACAAAGAAATGTTAAACTGATGTGTGAGTTAATAAATGCTTTCAATTAAACAGAATGTTTGCGCTTTTGATAAATTGTATGCGACTGCAGATTAATCTAATTGAAGATGTGGTTATGTTGGTTAGTGTGGATAACCTCAGACAAGTTGTCACAATATTTTTTGGGCAGAATAGCTTAAATGTGTTTTTATAAAAGATGAATATAATGTCAGTAATGGAGTTGAGAATTGCTCCTAAATAGTTGCTGTGGCACTGACACCAAACAACAGTCGTGCGTTGACTCTGCAGGGATCAAGGCACGTGAATGCCTCTCCCTGCTTCCGCCGTCTACACACAACCAAAACTACCGCTCGTGTCCTTTGTCAGTTACACAATGAAACAGTTGAAGCTCAGGTGTTCTTTGTTAATAAACATTGAACTGCCTCATGAGTACTGAAATACATCGGGATAACCTTCGTTTCTGTGAGATACTGACTTGTGTTTTTCTCACATGATCGATCAATGTTCCCTTTTCTGTTGTGGGTTCGGATACCAACTGCAAGTAACCTAGTTGTTCCATGAACGATGACATTGACAATGACTTGAGCTGATCATGGTTGAAGTCTCCCAAAATGACAACGTTGTCTGACCTAGTATTTAAGAAACTGGTCAACAGCTTCATTTTGTTTGAACAGAGGCAATGGATATGTTTGTGGGCGGTAAACAACCACAACAATCACTTTTTTTTTTAATGTGTAGGTCCACAGCTTAGACCTGCGTAGAGCTAACTTTGCATTAGTTAACTTGAAGTGTTATTGTGTTGTTTATTTATTGTTTAATGTGTTGTGTTTTTTTAGGCTGAAAAATGTATTCTCCTTCCAAAATACCTCAACTGCAGGACAGCGAGGCGGAGACACTCCGGGGAGAGGGCCAACTCTTCATTGTAAGTAAAACATTGAAATGACAAAAGTATTTATGTAAGCCCGACGCGTAGCGGAGGGATCTAGATCTGCAGGAAGTCGCTGCACATTATCCTGCTTATTACATGGCCACATTCTCAACAAAGTAACAATATGACTTCCAATATTAATTTAAATGCTGTTATGGATTTAGAAAATGTTTTTATTGATTTAAAAATGGTTGTATTGATTTAAATTGACATACATCCGCAAAGAAAAATAGTCCGTTGTTACCGTTTGAAATATGCAGCAACGGCAGGAAGGTGGAGCTTTTTGATTACAGATTTGAAAACATCGTTGCTTGGTTTAAAAGTAGCACAATTGATATTGTCAAACCTTGGAAAGTATGTAGATATCTCTGCCCTAATGCCAAAGGAACTGCACACTGAATATGTTTTGCCGCTTGATGTCTATGTTTGGACCGCTGCGTAAAAAGGAAGGTTTGTGCCCGTTACTTCTCCGCTGTTTTGTTGTCGCTCTTGTCTCGTCAGTTGGAAAAGCCAAACTGTATACAGTTAAATCGACCGGAATACTTTGTGCAGATGTGAGCGTCCTTAACAACGGTCAATAAGTCCTTGACAGCGGTCTGTCTGTTCTGGATTAACAACGTGTCACGTGTTCTGAATTGAGCAATCAGAATCGTGAATTCAACTAAGCCATGTCATAATGAGCTTTAAAAAGATGTGATAACGACTCTATAATATAAGAATAATAAAGGGAGCATCTCTCTCCCTCTCCCGACAGGCCGTCAGTATCACTCATGGAGCTGGCTGTGCTTGCTGGCTGTACTTCAGTTGTGATTTTGCGCTTTATATTTTAAAAAACATCTTCAATTTCAGGGGTGGCACTGGGGTTCCCTTAGGGGGGTGCAGACCCATGTCTCAAAAATCACTGGTCTAAATGGTTGTTAATAGTTTTCTGATTTATGTGTAAATGTGTTGTTTTTTTATTTGCAGTATTCCATCTTGGATGTCGCGGTGGCCCGCCCGGCTTTGTACGCCCGAGGGCTACAGGTGTTGTGGCGCTGCTTCCAGCTGCTGGCGCGACAGCTGAGGCTCCGCCATGCCGCGGAGCAGAAGGTGGCGACCCTGAAAGGGGAGGTGGCCCTCTGGAAGAGGAAAGCAGACGAGGCCCTGCAGCGCCTGGAGGTGCTGCAGGGAACCGCCTCCTTTGCTCAGGACGGTAAGTGTTGGTCCTTGAAGTTTAAAATGTATGACTGTGATTGAGCACTTGTGCTATACTACTGTAGTGTTACATTGACTGTTTTTTTATTTTGGCTGGACTGATAGAGTATCACCGTTGTGTTTTAGTCTTTAAAAGTGAACATGTTATTGAATGAAATCGGTCCTCTATGAGTAGAAGGAATCTTAACCATGTCATATGATTTTGTACTTTAGCAGAGAAGAAGAAATGTGTAAGCAGTACAGACAAATAAAGAGTATTTAGAATTAGGAATTGACATTATAGATTACACTGTTTTTTAACAACTTGGCCCAACAATTGATCCCAGTGAGTGTATCATAGAAGGATAAGAAAGATTGTATACATATATTGTTGTATTGATTGCATCATCATACAATGACAGAATAGTCATTTGTGACTACTAATGTGTTTTTGTCTTTTGTGTGCAGACCGAACTGACGCAGGGAGTCAGACGGAGAAGCAGGAGGACATAGAGGGGGAGGAGAAGAACGAGGAGGAGATGGAGAAAGAGGAGGAGGAGATGGAATGATGGAGTTTTTTTTGTGTATGTTGTAAATGTTCTTTTTTTAAATAAATGTGTTCAGTTAATTGGTTTCATGTAGTTGTTGATTTACAGTTGACAGTTCATTTTCAGTGTATGTCTGTAATTATAATTAAGAATGTTAAGAGGGGGGGGTGTTATTCAGGCTGTTGTGTATTAACTGTTGTAAATAACACAATTATATGATAAACCCAGCTTTAGTGTAACAAAATACCATGAAGATGAGCTGCATAGAGAAAGGGTTCTAGCATTAAGCAAACAGAAATATAGACTAAATGTTTTTCACAGAGAAAAAGTTATACGCTTAAGCTGCCTGAAATATTGACAAAACGTATTGCATGGAGAGAAAGTTAGAGCATTTAGCCCACGTCAATATGGGCAAAATGCATTGCATAGGCAGAATGTAAAATCCATGAGTTCAAAAAGGTATCACGGTAATCCAGATTGTAAGAAGCGACTAATAGCTAGCAACAAATTGAAGAGGCAACAAATGCAAAAAATAGAGGTATTTGATTTTGGAATGCAGCAGTTTTTGGCCAAAGTTAAGAATGGACCAGTTGTTGTATGTAGCTGCTGCGAGAGGTTGTTATTTGAATATCAGGCCTTGCACTGTAAAAAAGAGAATTATAAGGATCAAGAACTAGCTAATAAATGCATCAGAGAAACATATGTACACTAATGTACTGATGACTGTGAAGTACCCTGTGTTGGGATTGAAATTGGGAGAGGGCAGCTTTGGATCTGCAGCAACTGTGATAAGAAACTTAAGAGAGGTGTGATGCCACCTGAATGTGCTCTAAATAATCTGGCAGTACACCCCATTCTCCCAGAATTGGCTTGTTTGAACAGCAGAGAGCAGCATTTCATTGCCAAACATATAGCATTTAAGAAAAGGTGGGCAAAATGGAGTACATGGACCGGTGACGTGTGTTCCAGCCAATATCGTCCAAACTACTAATTTGCTCCCCTGCTCAAAGATGGAAGGTTCCATCTTACGAGTAAAGTTAAAGCGTAAGATGACCTTCAAAGGTCATTTTAAATATCAATTTGCAGACACAATGCACATAAAGCGTGACATATTTAAAAAGAAGGCAATAGTCCTGCAAAAGAAAGTTCATGCATTCCTGTACGGGTTCCCGAGGTTGAGGAACTTGATGACGCTCTGCTTAATGAGTTTAGGAGGGAACAGGATGATGACTTTGTAGACAATCTGACCTTGATGGATTTGCCAACTAACGAAACGTCTGATGCTAATGTTGATGTTGGACAGGAAGTGTTGGATCAGTATTTTGATAGCACATTAAATGTCGCTCCAGCAGAGGGTAATAGTCCTGTGAGGCTGTTAGCAGACATTTCCAACGAAGCAAAATGTTTTCCTGTATTGCTCCCACTGGGCTTTAACACCTACCAAGATAACATTATCACGCTGTTTTAATATGCGTGTTTTAAATGCTGATGTTAGGTTTGCACAAAATATAGAATACATTTGTTATGCTCAGTATTTGTCTGAGGTGCAACAGGTATTGTCCAGTGTGTCTATTGCATTGTGAAAAGGCAAAGCAGGCTTTCCATCCAAACCGATGGAAGATAATTTGTTGAATCAGGAAACCATAAGAAAACTGTTGCAATTTGATGATGGCTTTCGTTGTCTCTCACCTATTAGAGTACTGCAGCATTTTGGCAGCGCACACAGAATGACCTCCTAGCTTGTGTGCGTCAACTTGGTGTGCCTACCTGGTTTTGTTCATTCTCTTCGGCTGATCTTAGGTGGACAAATCTACTCAACACTATTTTAAAACAGGAAGGTAGAACACAGACCGCTGAAGATTTAGATTGGGCAGACAGATGTGAACTCTTGCGTCGTAATCCTGTGACAGCGGCGAGGATGTTTCATTTTTAGATGGAATTGTTTTTTTGAAAGAAGTTCTTATGTCCCCTTCACACCCAATTGGCAAGATTGTAGACTATGTCAGCAGCGTGGAATTTCAGCAGCGTGGCTCACCTCATGTGCATTGCTTGTTTTGGATTGAGAATGCACCCACAATTGATAAGAATACAGATGAAGAGGGGATTCAATTCATCGACACATATGTGACATGTGAATTACCATCACAAGATGAGCCGTTGAAGGACATTGTGACATCTGTGCAAACAGCATTCCAAAAGACACTCTAAAACGTGTAAGAAAAAAACCACTGTTTGTCGATTGAATTTCCCCAGGCCAGCTACTGCTAGTACATTTATATGTCGCAGCAGTGAAGATGAATGCTTAGCAGAATGTAAATGTAACTTGACGCCATGTGAGTGTGTAAAAGTAGAGTCTTTGGCCGTAAAAAAGGAGAAGAAGGTTAAAATTCTGAACTCCGTCAAAAAGGCTCTTTCAAACGAAAATGCTATATTTGAAAGCGTGGAACAATTATTTGAAAGTGTGGGGATTAATCAAGCGATCTTCAAGGCTGCTTACAAATTGGTTGGTAGAAAAGACACACGTTGTATCGAGAAGACAAATTGGCGAAGTCTGGATTAATCAATACAACAAACCACTGTTAAAATGCTGGAATGCCAATATGGACATTCAGTATGTGGTCAATGCCTATGCATGTGTTGTCTATATCATTTCCTACATCTCCAAGGCAGAAAAGGAAATGGGATTATTATTGGGTAATGCACATAAAGAAGCATCACAGCAGGGCAATCTAGATGTCAAGGATGAATTTAAAAAGTTAGGGAGTGTGTATTTACACAACCGAGATGTGTGTGCCCAAGAGGCAGTCTACAGATTGACAAACATGTCCCTGAAGACATGCTCACGCCTGGTAAAAAATACAGTTAAAATAAGTAAGCCATTACGTATGTTAAAACAGATGGCAGATTCAAATAGTCTAACCACAGACAACATGTGGATGACTGGTTTTGTTGACCGTTACAAAAATCGGCCAAATGATGCAGTTTTTAATGATATGTGTTTGGTAACATTCACATCCGAATACAGAGTTATGTCAGAGTGAAAGTTCCAAAAATGCCATCGAACTCCAAAATAATTTCGGGTTTATTATTAAAAGAACGCAAACAAAACCAGCAGTTGTGCGTTATGCAACATTTTCCAAAACAAAGTCTCCGGCATTATTTTTCTACAGCAATTTTCAATTGTTTCTGTCGTATTGCATCGATGAGCAGTTAAAGCCACACAATTGGGAAACGTGTGAAGACTTTTACATGAGCGGTCGAGTTCGATTTGCTGATGGATCTAGACAGCTGGTGAAATCAGTGGTCGACGCGAATAGAGCTTTGTTTGAACTTGATTCGGATGAATTACAAAAAATCCAAGTCTTTAGACGGTAATGTAGATTTTGAAGACGCTTGGTGTGACCTCTGCCCCGAACAGGAATTGAAAAATCTTCAATGCGAAGAAGAGCGGGAAAAAAATGCAACCGTAGACGGGGAGCAAATAGACGCTATTCCTGATCTTGCCGTTAGTAATCGGCAAATTGGCCATTTGGAAAAGACAAAGAATATTTTGAGCAGAAGCGAAGGGCTGAAATTAGTTCGGTCTCTAAACGAAACACAAATGTCTATTTTCTATCAAATACGACAATGGTGGTAAAACTCCGGACCGGTTTCATGTATTTATAACAGGCGGTGCTGGGACAGGAAAGAGCCATTTGATTAAGGCTCTGCAGTATGAGACAACCAGGTTGCTCTCAACACTTTGTGATCACCCTGATTCTGTGTGTGTTGTTGACTGCCCCAACTGGAATTGCTGCATACAATTTAGACGCAGCAACTATCCATAACACATTTAGCATTGGCGTAAATGCAAAATTACCCTACACACCTTTCGGCAACGAAAAAATAAATAGTCTGCGTGCCAAATATAAACATTTGCACATTTTAATTGTCGATGAAATATCCATGGTCGATCACAAACTCACGGCATATATTCATGGCAGATTACGTCAAATTAACAATGTATTGATTATTCCCCATTTGGTAGAGTGGTAGTTGTTGGAGATTTTTTCCAACCACCAGTGAAAGGAAATGCCTTGTATGTAGAGAAAGTAGGATTTAACCTGTGACACAACCTATTTAGCGTTGTAGAGCTTAAAACAATAGTCAGGCAGAAATATATTGTTTTTGCGGAACTGCTAAATAGGTTGAGAACACGCTCAAAAGAAACTGAATTGTCAGCTAGTGACATTGATTTGTTGAAGAGCTGTGAAACAGGTGAAGAAAGTTCAGCAATACACATTTTCCCCACAAACACTCAGGTTAATGATCATAATCTTGTGCAACTGTTGAAAACATGCCCGGAACATGTAGAAACAGAAGCTCAGGATACTGGCCATCACAGACACACTGGAAAACTTGAGTTAAAACATGGACATCACACCAAAGTGTATCAAACATGTTTAGCGGAACGTTTGGTTCTTGGGGAAAATGCTCGTGTAATGTTGACAAAAAATATAGATGTGACGGATGGGCTTGTAAACGGGGTATGCGGCACGGTGAGACACATAGTTATTTCACAAGGTGAAAGATTTCCACAAACTGTGTACGTCCATTTTGACATGACAGAGTTGGGGCACAGCGCAGGAAAGACTCTGCAAATGCATCAAGTGAATTAGTGAACTGTACACCAATTTTTCCAGAAGAGGATAGAGTCACCGTTAAAGGTGGGTTGCGTCGCCAATTTCCCCTTAAACTGGCTTGGGCTTGTACAGTATATAAGGTGCAAGGGATAACTGTTGATAGAGCTGTGGTGTTGCATTAAGTCGTGTTACAAATGTATCAGGCTTAATCATTCAAGATTTTAAACCTAATGCCATCTATTGTATAACAAATGTTACGCAAGCAATTCAGTGCATGCCTCAGTGTCTACGTGAAGATAGGATCCACCACCACAATTTTACTGTGTTTTTGACAAATGTGCAAAGTTTGACACGTCATGTGGAAGATTTGACCCTTTGAACACAGCATTTCCAGCCTAACTGTATTGCTGTTACAGAGACATGGCTGCCTGCTGTCTCATCATTTGACGACATTAACATCAGTGGTTATACATTTGCTAGTTGTTCTCGAAGTGCATCTTACAGCAGCGAGAACCCAGCATTGGTTGCTCTACAAGACCAACAACATGGTGGTGTTGGCATTAGTGTTAATTTCGTCAGCTATTTTTTTATTTAGTTTTAGTCTTAGTCCTGTGTTAAATTTCCTTTTTAGTTTTAGTCATATTTAGTCACCTTCATCCTGTTTTTATTTAGTCAAGTTTTAGTCGACTAAAAGTCTGAGCATTTTAGTCTTATTTTAGTCGACTAAAACAGTAAACATTGTAGTCAAGATTTAGTCGACTAAAAGTCTGAGCATTTTAGTCTTATTTTAGTCAAAGAAAACTAATTATTTTAGTCTACTTTTTGTCAATGAAAACTGTTGAGTCTTTTTTAGTCATCAGATTATATAGAACATTTCAGTGAAACTAGTCTAGCCAAAACCAATAATTTGTCATTTTAGTATATAAATAAATAAGATTATATCTTGTCCTTATTTGTTGAAAAACACAGGTTGAATGATTAAGAAGCTTTGCAGAGAGTATCTGGTCAGGTTTGTGGTGTTTTTACCAGCTGTGTTATGGCCACATTGCTTACCTTCTGATAAAACAATGCATTCGCTTTTTTTGCTCCGCCTCATTGTAGCGAAAATGGGCCCAAATATCACAGTTTCTTTCTCCCAAGCAGTGGTGGCTTTTTACCCTTTCGCTGTCAGTCATTTTGACGGACAGGATCGTAACATTTCCGTCATAATCCATTATTATCCGTCGAGTGCACAATTTATCAATCACTCGCGCTGACGGGGGGGTATTCGGTTAACGCGAGTGCGACCACTGCTCCCAAGCCCTGTTGCCATTTCATTTTCTGTTAAATAAGGTTAGTTAGACCATGAGTTAGACCCGAGTCTTCCTGACAGTTCATATTGTGCCGCTGCCCGGTGTAATTCAAATCTACCGCCGCGTGCACCGCAGACACACAGCTGCTGCCCTGCCGCAGCCCCGGAAATGGAACTGCTGGGAGAAAAACTGACTATCAGAGATGTAACGTTATATTTGATAATATTTCGTCTCCTCATTTTTCGTCAACGAAAGTAAAGAGAGATTTTGGCATAGTTTTTATTTAGTTTACTACATTTTCGTCTCGTCCCTTTTCGTCAACGATATTGCATGATGATTTCGTTACAGTTATTGTTTACTGCCGTCGGTGCCTTCTCGTCATCGTCTCGTTTTCGTCATGGAAAAAAAGGTCGTTGACGAACATATTTCGTCATAGTTTTAGTCAACGAAATTAACACTAGTTGGCATATATAGTGCAAACAGTATTGAATTTAGTGCCAGATGTAAATTTAGAATGTATTGTGTACAACTGTTTGTCTCACAACATATTAATTGCGGTAATTTATAGACCACCATCATATCCCATGTCTTTGTTTAAAGAACATTTAGGGAAATTACTTGATTTGTTAGATCTATTAGGTGACACAATTGCTGTGATGGGGGATTTCAATGATGACATTTTAAAAACATCAACCATTTGCAAATTTGTAACAGGCAAAGGGTATGTGCAGCAAGTCACACAACCCACTACCGAAAAGGGCACATTAATTGACCATGTATATGTGAAAACAACACAGTATGATGTAGAATCAACTATGTTGCCCACCTATTTCAGTGATCATGAGGGGATTCTGTGTTCTTTTGCACAACTGCTGAGGTAGAGTAACTTCAGACGTCTAGCAAATGTAGGTATAAATTCTGTGTTTTTTCTTCACCTTGTGTTTCATCGTGCCAAATTATGTGCTTTTTTCAATCAAACGTCCCCCCTGGTTTAATTTGGTATGTTTTAGGTATCATCCCCCCCTGGTTTAATTTGGTATGTTTTTAGGTATCATCCCTCAAGTTCATCGTCTTCAAAGCCCCTTCCTCATGGAAAGTTATCCTCATTTACCGGCCCCCTAAATCAGATCCCTCCTTCCTCTCACTTAACTCCTCAAACTAGCTTCATCCTCCCTACTTTTCGACCTTAACATGACTATTGAGTCACCCACCTGCGAGCTGTCATTCAAATTCTCCACTGTAATAGACAATTGTACTGTCACCCAACACTTCACCTTCCCAACCCATGCCAAAAGACACATCCTCGACCGTGTCTTCTATAAAAACCTCCCTGTACCTTGGCATAATGTTTAGCCCCACCCTTTCCCTCGATCCTATCATCTGCCAAGTAATCAAAACCAAATTTCACCAGCTCCGCAAAGATCTGTCCCTCTCCCTGAAATTGCAACAGTCTCATAGTTAGGAATTATTTATATATTTATTCTGTAATTAATTTTTAATTAGTCTTTAGTAAGTTGGACCTGGTAGTTCATTTGTAGCGGCTGTATCTCTATGTATATTATTAATATGTTCTTAATTATTGTGTTCAATATGTTCTTAATAAAAAAATAAGGTTTATTTTTCCTGCATTACAACAGCATTTTTAATAACAAAATTATTGGCAAACATTAGGACATATTCCACACTGCACTAATAACATTTATCCACAAATAGGGAAACACATTTTGTAAAATCATGCATCAATATTAAAGATGTCACTCATATGCTGTTGCTAATGCAGGTTTTGCTTTACCTTCAATGTAGCCTAGAAAAGCAAAAGGCACTGGTAATTGGTACTCCCAGTTTACTGGGATGGGGTTCGATTCCCTACGCATGTACATTAAAGATCATATTATTTCCTACTATAATAATGATAACTATGAAAGTAATTAGTAATTAGTGTGACCCTAGATAACAACCTGTCCTTCACTGCAAACATCGCTGCTACAACCCGTTGCTGCAGATACACGCTTTACAACATCAGGAAGATACGTCCCCAGCTGACTCAGAAAGCGACTCAGGTTCTGGTCCAGGCTCTCGTCATCTCACGCCTAGACTACTGCAACTCCCTCCTGGCTGGTCTACCTGCATGTGCCATCCGACCTCTGCAGCTCATCCAGAATGCAGCGGCTCGTCTGGTTACCTTCCTAAATTCTTCCACACCACTCCGCTCCTCCGCTCCCTTCACTGGCTTCCGGTAACTGCTAGAATCCACTTCAAGACACTGGTACTTGCTTACCATGCTGCGAATGGATCTGGCCCTTCCTACATCCAGGACATGGTTAAACCGTACACCCCAGCGCGTGCACTACGCTCTGCATCAGCCAAACGACTCGTTGCGCCCTCGCTGCGAGGGGGACCCAAATTCCCATCGGCGAAAACACGTGGGTTTGCTGTCCTGGCTCCAAGATGGTGGAATGAGCTCCCCATTGACATCAGGACGGCAGATAGCTTGCACATCTTCCGGCGCAAACTGAAAACTCATCTCTTTCGACTCCACTTCGAGCGTTAGAACTATTAACAAAGCACTTTTATACTAATAAAGGACTGGCTTACCTAAAGCCAGTTGAGTAGCACTTGAAATGTTTGGCTCTATGAAACCTGATGTACTTATATGATTCTGTTTTCTTCAAGGTTGTGTCTTCCAGGTCGAATGTACTTATTGTAAGTCGCTTTGGATAAAAGCGTCAGCTAAATGCAATGTAATGTAATGTAGTATCCCGTACAACTGACACAAGCTTCCAAAAACTCAAAACTGTCAAGAAATATCAATAAAATAAGTATAAAATAAGAATAACATGCAATTCAGTTATAAGCTATATTAAAAAGTTGGGTCTTGGGTCTGCTCTTAAAAGTATGAAACTTTGTGCTGGTATAGTTGGGAGGGCACATCGGGGAGGGCGAAGTTCATTTTTATTGTGTCATTTGAGAAAATGTCAAAACTGACACGTGTGTCTTGAGGGCTGTACCGTTAGCACATATGTGAAGTTTGAACAGTTTTTGAACATGTATACAGGAGTTAAAGCAATATCGTGCTTAACGGCGAGGGATGCGTTGCCATGGCAACAGCATATAATGACATCCCATAATTGACATAGTGCTGTTGAGGGGCGTACTAGTAGCCATCATCTGAAGTCTGGTGCCGTTTGGACGATTTTCATAGGAGTAACGGCAACTTCGTGTTTGTTGGCGAGGGATTTGTCGCCATGGAAACGGCATATGATGACATCCCATAATTGGCATAGAGCTGTTGACGGCCAGATCATTAGCCATCATCTGAAATCTGGTAGCGTTTGGACGATTTTCCATTGAATTACAACAACATCGTATTTTTTGGGGAGGGATGCGTTGCCATGGAAACGGCATATGATGACATCCCCTAATTGGCGGAGAGCTGTTGAGGGCCAGACCATTAGTCATCACCGGAAGTCTGGTGCCGTTTGGACGATTTTCCATTGAATTACGACAACACCATGTTTCATGGCGAGGGATATGTCAAAATAAGTAACATCAGATTTGACCTAGAGCTGTTCAGGGCCGCAGTGTTAACCATCATGTGAAGTTTGGTGGCGTTCTGAGAATGTCAGTTTGAGTTATGACATCATCGTGTTCCATGGCGAGGGACCGCCTAGCATCGAGCGAACGCGAACTTTGGCGCCAAATCACAGCTACGGCGTGCGAAAGAAAAAAACTTCCGTGATAACTTTTAATTGCCCATGTCTCGAGAAGCTACCCGACGAATTTCGAGTCGTACGGATAAAGTCCCTTGGAGAAGATAGATTTCGTACGGAGGGCACCAAATTCAAAATGGCCGACTTCCTGTACGTTATTTTATACCCCTCCAAGAGGATTTTTGATCGTCTCCGCACCCTAGATATGCGTAGCAAGTTTCATTAGTTTACGTTAAAAACGGAAGTGGGCGTGGCCTACGCAATTTTTGCCGCAAAGTTCCGGAACCAATTACACATCGTAACTTTGTCAACTGGGCTCGCGCGGCCTATCAGCCGTCATGATTCCCGAACCTTTTCTGTGCTTTTGCCGGTCGTTTTCCCTGTTTTGGGTGTGTTTCGCAGGTTTATCGGTCGCTGCGCGACCGATTTCAATAGGGTCTTCGCCGACCTAGGTCTCAGACCCTAATGAGGGGGAGAGAGTATCAGGCAGTGAATTATAAGGGGGCACCAGAGAGAGCGAAACTGCCACAGAAATGAGAACATGGGGCACTCGCTGAGTCAGGGAAGAAAGGGTTTGAATCCTGCTGCCAAGACGGCTACAGGACTGAATGCACTGGCCATCCTTGCTCTCCACAGAGGCAGATCCAACTCCCACCTTAGAACCCAAGAAAAATGAAATGACGTTGAGTGATAGCCATCATAGTAGTGTTTTTACTATCACTCACATATAACAATTCTAATACACATCTTCAGTAGTAATCCCAGGAGTCTGATTGTTTCGACTTATTATAACTAAACAATCTCCCCCCAGGATAGCCCTGCAAGGTGATCAAATCCAAGCAGTGTGTATTATAGGAACATGTAGCTGTGCGTGTGAGTTTTCAGCATTCAGGAGGATATGCAGCTATACACGTGAGCAAGAGAGATGCATTCGCTGCGCTGCTTCAGGACAGTGAGCCGGAAAGGGCTTCCACACGCTGTTTATATAGAGGTGTAGGAGGGGCTTATGTCCCATGTAACTTTCGTGAAACCTCCGTATGTCACGGTGAGCAGGTGAGTATCCATAGTTTTTTCATAATCCTGTTTTTGACCTTTGTGACCCCAATAAAATGTTCATTCCAAATTGTTATGTTGTCTCTGTATTTATTTACAATTCACGTGTTCTCTAAAGTGGGCCTCCATTTAATTATTTCAGGTGTCGGTACCATATGTGTTCGGGGTACGTCTCTTAACAATGACGTCACACGTTGTGATTGGCTGTACGGTAATTTACCCAGGGGTGCTCGGGGGCGCTGTCTAGAGTATAGCGGGGTTTTTTGATCATTACATTACATTGCATTTAACTGACGCTTTTATCCAAAGCGACTTACAATAAGTGCATTCGACCAACAAGATAAAAACTTGAAGAAATACAAAGACGAATGAGTGTAGGTAGAGAGAGAGAAGGAGAAGAATAAGAGAAATCGAAGGTAAGAAGTATATAACGTATTTTCCCGCGACATGTACAATATTTTCTTTTGTTCCGTTTAAATTAATTAAAGTTAATGCTTACAAGTGCCCGTATAGCCCTAATACTTACTACTACTTATTTCGTTTTGAATGTTATATTTGATTATATTATATATTATCAAAAAATTATATATTATATATCAATATGATATACTTTTCTATATTATATATTATCAAAAAGATCATTTTTCCATCTTGAAATAACACAATATAATAGATTATCAAAAAAAGTATGTATTAAGTAAGGGATAATGTGCAGCAATCACAATAGAGTATTCAACTAATAGTCAGGTTCACTATATACTTTCGTGGGATTTTTGTGGGGATTTGCAATACTATACATTTTTGGAAAGGATATTGTATAAGGATTCAGAAAATCCATGTTTCCATTTGCCCAGGTGTTTATATGGCGGCCATTTTGGAATTTCCAAAATGGCCGCCGTAAAATGTAGGTTTTGTAATATCTTGACTTCTAAATAAGCTAGAACATTGATTTTAACTGCTAAACACACATTTTCAGGATAAAGGAATCCAATGGTGCCAACAATAATGAGGTAGAACTCACTAAATTGCATGTTAACATAACTTTTATTGAGGACTTAACAGATAATTGACAATAACTGATTAAACTGAGTTTAAAATTGTGAACTTCAGTATCATCATGACATGCACATTTTGTGACCACAGAAAATAAGCAACCTTCTTAATTAGACATCTAAATGTATACACATCTATGCATCATCATCACTATCATCATCAACACTTTCATCCATCACGGCATGGGAATCATCGTCGTTCTGGCACTGGCTACTGCAATGACACATATCAGTACAGGCTAAGTCATTAGCTCTGCACGAACATCTTCCAGAAGAACAATTAGATTTACATCTGCATTGGACCATCTCAATGATGGCCTTTGGGGCTGGGAGGACCTCTGTGGTTGTTGGTTTCATGCCATCCGAGTCTCTGAAGTACCCATTGTGCAGGGGGTCCAGCTGCGGATCCTGAAGAGCAATGGCTGCCTGTGCCATACCCTGGTTTGGACATGGACCCTCAAAATATGCTGCTTCAGCGCTCCAAGTGTTGGAGGGAGCTTGTCACTCTCTGCCCTGTGTTTGCAGAAGAGATGCCATCGTAGTTCAGGGATTGTCTTTATGTTGATACCCTTGGGTGAGTAGGCTGCACATACAAAGGAAGCCAGAGTGGACAGCATTCCTTCCGCCACTTCTGCTTCATCCAAAAGCATCTGCAGAGCATTGATAATATCTTCGTCTGCTTTTAAATAGATCTGCAGCCAGGTTGCCTTGCCTATGCGGGAGAATCTGCCTGTGTTGTCGGCCCCAGTGAATGCATGGAAAGCTGGCAATGCCTTTGCTCTTTCTTTACCTAGAGCTCGCCACAGTGGTTTAATCTGCACAACACCAGAGGCCATCGAAATCGATGTGTTCTTCAGCAAGAGATCATAGTTTGCTGTGACTAGCACTAGAATGTCTGTATCTGGTGAGAAGAACATCAACTGTGCATCAGCTGGGTTTCGGTGTGATGCCAGCACAGCCTGGTGGATCAGCAGCGTGTCTGCTTCTTCGTGGTTATTTTCTTCAAAGAGCAGGTCTTTGTTGCTCCTAATGTTCCCAGAAGCTGACGTGATGATCAGCTTGGAGGATCCTCTGTTGTATTCTAGAATTTTGGCTGCAAGATAATCAGTCAGATCGGCCTTCGTCTGGTCATGAGAGAGGAACCTGCTCAGTGGGATGTGTTTGATGTTGGTGTCATCTCTGACTTGGTACTGGATAGCTTTTCCTTGTCTTCGTTTATCTCTGGTTGCACTCTTCAGAGAATCTGTCCTGTATGTGTCGAACACAAGGATGATTTCATCATAGTCTCTTGTTAGTGACATCAGTCTGTCATTGAAGCAGCCACTCAGATCCTTGACTGTCACTACAGTGGCTGGTTTTTTGCTCAGCCTCTGCATAAGCACCATGCCGTCCACCAGTGCTATCTTTCGACTTGGCTGATCAGTAGATGTGGTGTCTATGAATCCTGTATCCATTGCATCTTGGTGGGTAGTACTTCCAGTTTGAGGCAGCTGATGGTCTTCATGGGGCACATCTTCTCTTGTCAGCTTCTCAAGGAGACTGATTAACTTGGACTTGTCATGGCATGGCAGGATTGTTCCATTAGAAGCAAACAGTGCCCTTGGTGTTAGAGTAAATTCATAGTTTCCTATGGCCTCTTTCTGGTTTATGTCTCGGTTTGACCTGGCAAGTACCATCAGCCTTGCAAACAGGTCCTTGGTCTCCTTCAGATCCACAGTATTGTCTCTGAGTTTCACTGTAATCTTCTTGTTCCCAGACAGGAACATCTTATTGTTCACTTTCTTCACAGGGGCCCAGAGGCTGACATCTCCATTGATCCGCTCTGACACGTAGTCTTCATACAACTTCTGGCCAGTGACATCAGCATTCAAGATCTGTGGTACATACTCATCTGGTATGTAGGCAAGTGTGATTACATTGTACAGCTTGTCACCTTCAGTGGTAAAGGGGTTTCCATGACTGAGTATGGCTGCCTTGATCTTGTCGATTGTACCATGTGCCCTCTTGACTGCACTTGGCCCAAGCTCATGGTGCTCTGTGCTTCTGTCAGCTTCCATGTCAAATTGACTCTTGAACTCTTTCGACAGATGTGAAAGTTCTGGTGTGACCATGAAAAATCTCTGTCTGGCATTG
Organism: Gymnodraco acuticeps; assembly: GCF_902827175.1. NCBI lineage: Eukaryota > Metazoa > Chordata > Actinopteri > Perciformes > Bathydraconidae > Gymnodraco > Gymnodraco acuticeps. The sequence continues at coordinate 669,699 of NW_022989865.1, forward strand.
GCATTGTTTGAGATGCCAATAATCCCAGAGCGAATCTTCATCAGCTTGTTCAGATGTTCGCATGCGTGGTCTGCCCCAACAGACACAAAGGGAATGACACTCTTGGTGACGGATATATTACCTGCGTGTAGTTCCTCCCAGGTCTGAGGGTGATTGATCCTCAAGTCATGCATGTCTGCAATGTATCTGTCAAGTCATGCATGTCTGCAAGTCTTTTGTACTTGATGCGATCCATGGAAAAAAACAGCTTGCTCAGTGCTTCTCCAGCCTCCAGATGGAGTTCAAGGTCAGCATTCCGAGTTGCTGCTACGAAGAACAGGATTGTTTCCACCCGATGTAGGTAGCTCATCATGGCCTTGAACATTGCATGCTGGGATTTTTGTTCCTCCCATTCTTGGAATGCTGTGATGACTTCAGCAGTGGCTTCCAGGAGGGTCCTGTTGACTTGCTTCACAGATTCAGCCTTGATGTCTTTACCCTCCGAGCAGGCAGCTTCTACTCCCTCTGTTGCCTTCAGGCACACATATTTCAGTTGTGGGTTGTCCTTGAAGAACTCCTCCAGAGCCATTTCATAGAGTGCTACATACGAGTAGATGTGGGCATGGAGAGCTCGCTTGTAGTGTGTGCATTTCAGGATTTGCCTTGTTGTGGCAGGACCATACACATCTGCTTCCATCCAGGCATCATCTATACCCGAGTTCTCCATGGAGGCACCAAGAGCTCTGGGAACAACCATCTGTTTCAGGTCAGGTCTGGCATCTAGGAGCTGCACCACCTTCTCATAGAGGGTCATGTCAAAGGTAATGACTGTGGGGTGATCTTCCCCAACTGCCAACTTCCTCAGCTGATTTGCTTGCATGATTATAGTCAACAGAGTTGACCACTCGTGTGCCACCTCTGGCAATAGTGGCAAGGCTCCAACCTGTGTCAAGGGAAGGCTTTCAGACAACAGTGAGTTGTGTCCTGCCCAGCCTGGAATATTGCTGGAAGTTTCTCCTGCTTTCATTCTGGATAATGCAGATGCAACAACCCATCCTAAATGTGTCAGCTGATAGGATTCTGAGATCCCCCTGCTGATGGCAAACTGTTCTGACCTCTTGGCATGCTGCGGTGTTGGCTTGTCACAGTGAAGTATGTCTACATGGTAGGGAGTGACTGATAGACTCTGTGCATCACCTATGATGAGAGGCTCTGCAACAGGTTCTTTAGAAGGATCAATCTTCTGGTACACTGCAGTGATCGTCCCGTGGGTGGTTCCTTTCCCATCACGAGTGTCCTCGGCAAAGTCTGTGTTATCAGCTGCAAAAAATACAAAGGTCCTCTTCCTCAGGAATGGTGGTACATAGAGGCCTTGGTGCGCTCTGGTGTTTTCTACAACAGCATTGGCCAGAGCAGTTTCCATGAGAAGGGCACGACCATGTGAAACAGAGTAGCCATGAGCATTGAGCAGATTCATCAGCTTCTTGTTGCGTGTGTCATGGTGGATAGTCAGTGCCAGTCCCAAAACCTGTGGGTTCTCTCGTGCATGTGGTGACCTAAATGATGCTGATTCACTGATTGGCTTGTACTTTACCTGTGCACTGGATTTGAACCCACACATGATATTCTGGCTCACCGTCAGTGTGGCTCGGTCAACAACTCTGGTCCTCTTTTCAGTTTCCAGCTTTTCAGCAGGCCCAACCATTATCCAATGGATCATGGTGTATAGTTCAGCTGGAACATCGGTAATGTCACTAGATACCTGTAAGACATTTCTTTCCTTGGTGAAGTTTGCAATGCTTTTCCTTATCACCTGTGCTGCTTTGTAGATTGTCTTCATGCTGTTCTCCTCCTTCTTCTTATCAGTTGTTGTCATAGTATTAACCATGTCCTATTCACATGCATATGGGGAGTAGAGGATTGCTGGCTTCCTTCTGTCTTTTTGACGAACAGACTTCAGGTGTGGCAAAGCAGTGAGGATTCTTTCTTTCAGCCACTTTCTACTGAATGCAGGTAGATGAGTTTCCAATACTTCTGAACCAAGCATATTGATATATGTGGTTTCAATGTCATCCATGCTAAGGTATGCTTGGTTTTGTGTTTCTACATCAATAAGGTTAATCAGCTCAAGCAGACTTGACTTTTGTAGGAAAGGTTCTTTGGCAGTTTTGCTAGTGCTAGTGCTAGGTTCTCGAAGAGCATGGAACACATTTTTTCTCCAGCAAACTTTGTGGTATTGGACATCAATGTGCATCACCTGGTGAGATGCAGGTGTTCAGCCTGGTCTTCAGTGCAGTATTATGGGACATTTCCACAGCCTCTTTAAGATGTTTACCAGCATTCTCAGTCCTGACCTGGTACAGTTGTTGGCAATCGTCCTTTTGACAAAAGAAGTACTGTTCCTTATTCAGTGGACTTGTATAGGATCGTGTGAATGGCGATGAAAAACTAAATGTTGAGAGGTCTGGATCATCAATTTCTGTGCTTCCTCTTTTCTGTCCACGCTTGTTGGCAGTGTAGTGTCCTCTAGTTAGAGCGTGTGCATTGCGGTCTCTTGCACGTTGTATTTGGTTGTTGTTAGTTGCATTTGAGTGACAGGAGCGATGCCAGACTGCCTGCTCTGTGCACAATGTTTCTAGTGTGCAGTTTTGCAGTCGCCTTTGGACTTGGACGTAGTCCCCATCATTCAAACTGGCCCTCTCTTGAACTGCCTGCAGTACGAGTCCATAGGACTCTAATTTAGGATGTTGCACCAGGACTCCTTTCTTGTCATCATCAGACTGGCAGATAATGCACTGCTTCCAGCTAACGGACTCCTCGGCTTGACATGATGCTTCTCTACCTTGTGACTTTCCACTCATGCTTAGAAACTGCAAAGACAGAAAATATTGTCAAGCTAGTTGACAGGCTAAATTAATACATGATTAATACGCTACTCATTCAAACAATAGTCATGAATGACACACTATAATTCATGTTAGCTAGCTTAGTTACAGTAGCAATACTTACATGTGCAAGTATGTTGCTGAAATCTAGCCAATTACATATTTTCTGAGGTAAAAAAGAAGATAATACTTACTGTACATGTATCAGAAGCTGTGTACAATAATCTTCTTGGGATGACACCTCTGATATTGTAGGGCCGATGTGGTCCACAACAAATATCAGGAGAACATCAGAAGTCTGAGGAACAATAACACATATTCATCACATGATACAACACACACACACGCACACGCACATGCACACACACACACACACACACACACACACACACACACACACACACACACACACACACACACACACACACTATACTGTAGATACAGTAGTCCTAATGTTAGCTAGCTAGCTAGCTAGTGTTAGCTAACTATAAAGTAGGCTAATTGGATGATAACACATCTCTCAAACAACAGTCATGACACAAACTATACAGTATTGTTAGCTAGCATATTTAGTTAGCTAACTAGTATTAGAAAACTACTGTATTTTAATTCGATGATACAAGATGATAACATCATGACATCATGAATTACACAATAGTAATGTTAGCTAGCTTAAATGAAATTGGACATAAAACCTGTTGAACTTTTCTGAGGTAAAAATGAAGATAATACTTACTGTACATGTATCAAATGATGTGTAAAATAACCTTGAAGGATGACACTTCTCATATAGTAGGCTATTTGTGGTCCACAACAAATATCAGAAGAATATCAGAAGTCTGAAGAACAGGGCCGTTGCCATAGGAGACGAAAAACTGTGGTCGCACAGGGCCTTGCATAAGATTATTAATTTTTTTGCCTGAATTGAATTTATAGATATTTTATATTTATCGATATAAGATAATGGTCTATTATAGAGTATTTTATGAAAAATAATCAATTCAATTTGTTTTTGTATACTTAAAAAAACTTAGCACAGGTCATTTTCGACCGACTCATGCTGTCCTAAATAATTGGACAGCCTTCTGGGGAAAACCTGGTCTGATTAAGAGAGACGGCATTCATCCTACTTTGGAAGGTGCAAATCTCATTTCGGCAAACATTTCAGGGCTTTGTGGACTTAATCCATGACAAACTGGAGTTGAGACCAGGAGGCGGAGTCGCAGTCTTACACGCTTCTCTGCGCTCTCTCCTAGGCAGTCATCCATAGGAATCCCGAACCCAATAAAATACCCAATATTAGCGGTGTGTGTGTCTGCCCAAGGACAAGTTAAGGTAAAACCTAATAGAGGTGTCATACATAATAACCTAATAAAAGTAAATGTAACAACTACTACAGTGCAACAAAACAGGAATATTAAATGTGGTCTCTTAAACATAAGATCTCTAGCATCTAAAGCAATATTGGTAAATTATTTAATATCAGATTATAATATTGATATATGCTGTCTCACTGAAACTTGGTTGAGACATGAAGAATATGTCAGCATAAATGAGGCCACTCCACCCAGCCATATCAATACTCATATTGCCCGAGGCACGGGCCGAGGAGGTGGAGTTGCAGCAATCTTTGACTCAAGTTTACTTATCAATACTAAACCAAAATTAAATTATACCTCCTTTGAAAGTCTCGTTTTTAGTCTTACGCATCCGACCTGGAAAACTTTGCAGCCAATCTTATTTGTTACAGTGTACCGTGCACCAGGTCCTTATTCAGAATTCTTATCTGAATTCTCTGAGTTTTTATCAACTTTGGTACTTAAAACAGATAAAGTAATTATCGTAGGTGACTTTAATATTCATGTTGACGATGATAAAAATAGCCTTACTGTTGCAATTAACTCTATATTAGATTCTGTTGGTTTTTGTCAGAGTGTAAATAAACCAACCCACTGCTATAATCACACTCTCGACCTTGTTCTGACTTATGGTATTGAAATTGAGCAACTATTAGTCGAACCGCATAATCCTGCTTTATCCGACCATTTCTTAGTAACTTTTGAAGTACTGTTACGAGACTACAAAGCATTAGTCAAAAGCTCCTGCAGCAGAAACCTATCTGTTAGTGCTATAGCCAAATTTAAGGAAGAGATTCCACCAATACTTAACTCGATAGCATGTCTGCATGTAAGGGAGGAAACTTATAGAAAATGTACACCACCCCAAATTGATCATGTTGTTGATAGTGCTACAGATGCGCTGCGAATAAAATTAGACTCTGTTGCTCCTTTGAAAAAGAAGAAAATAAAAAAACATAGATTAGCTCCATGGCATAATGCCGAAACCCGCAAAATAAAGCAAAAGTCGAGACAACTTGAAAGGATATGGCGTTCCACTAAACTTGAAGAATCTCGTTTAATTTGGCATATTACTCTCAATGAATATAAGAAAGCACTGCGTAAAGCGAGAGCAGCCTACTACTCTTCATTAATAGATGAGAATAAGAATAATGCAAGATTTATTTTCAGCACTGTAGCCAGGCTGACAGAAAGCCACAGCTCAATTGAGCCTTCTATTCCCATAGCACTCAGTAGTAATGATTTTATGTGCTTTTTTAATGATAAAATTGTTACTCTTAGAAACAAAATTAATGACCTCTTGCCTTTGACCAGTATAGTGTTATCAACAGCTCCCGGAAACGTAAGTTCTAATATTACACTAGATAGTAAACTAGAATGCTTTTCAGCCATAAACCTTGAACAATTAAATTCAATGATTCTCTCTTCTAAACCATCAACGTGTATGTTAGACCCAATTCCAACTAAGCTGTTGAAGGAAGTTTTTCCATTAATTAGCACTTATTTATTAAATATTATGAATATGTCTTTATTATCAGGCTATGTTCCACAATCATTCAAAGTAGCAGTGATAAAACCGCTTCTTAAAAAGCACAACCTCGATCCAGAGGTTTTAGCCAATTATAGACCTATTTCCAATCTTCCGTTCCTCTCAAAAATTCTTGAGAAAGCGGTCGCAAAACAGTTGTGTGATTACTTAAAAAACAATGATTTATTTGAAGATTTTCAGTCTGGCTTTAGAACACATCATAGCACAGAGACAGCTCTGGTTAAAGTCACAAATGACATTCTAATAGCCTCTGACAAGGGACGTGTCTCTATTCTTGTTTTGCTCGATCTCAGTGCTGCATTTGATACTATCGACCATGATATCCTATTGCAAAGACTAGAGCACTTAGTTGGCATACAGGGAACTGCTTTAGACTGGTTTAGGTCCTATCTATCTGAACGCTCTCAGTTTGTACGTGTCAATGATGAATCTTCCACGCAAACCAAAGTTAGCCATGGAGTGCCACAGGGCTCAGTGCTCGGACCTATTTTGTTCACATTATATATGCTTCCGTTAGGCAATATTATAAGGAATCATTCTGTACATTTTCATTGTTATGCGGATGATACTCAACTATATTTATCAATCAAGCCTGATGAAATTAATCATCTAAATAAAATTCAAGACTGCCTTAAGGACTTAAAAACGTGGATGACCTTAAACTTTTTGATGTTAAACACGACCAAAACTGAAGTTATTGTACTTGGCCCGAAGAATCTACGAAACAAATTATCTAAGGATATATTAACTATGGATGGCATTAATTTGGCCTCCAGTGAGATTGTAAGGAATCTTGGTGTTATATTTGATCAGGATTTATCCTTTAACGCCCACATAAAATCAATTTCAAGGACCGCCTACTTCCATCTACGTAACATTGCAAAAATCAGGCATATCTTGCCTCAAAACGATGCAGAGAAACTAGTCCATGCATTTGTTACTTCAAGGCTGGATTATTGTAACTCTTTATTATCAGGGTGTACCAAGAAGTCAGTCAAGTCGCTTTAGCTGATTCAAAATGCTGCAGCTCGTGTACTAACCAGAGTTAGGAAAAGGGACCACATTACTCCTGTTCTGGCTGCCTTACACTGGCTCCCTATAGAACACAGGATCCATCCATCCATCCATCCATCTTCTCCCGCTTATCCGTGGTCGGGTCGCGGGGGTAGCAGTTCCAGCAGAGAGCCCCAAACTTTCTTTTCCCTGGCGACATCAACCAGCTCTGACTGGGGGATCCCAAGGCGCTCCCAGGCCAGCGAAGAGATATAATCCCTCCACCTGGTCCTAGGTCTACCCCTTGGTCTCTTCCCAGCTGGACGTGCCTGGAACACCTCCCTAGGGAGGCGCCCAGGTGGCATCCTAACTAGGTGCCCGAACCACCTCAACTGGCTCCTTTCGACGCGAAGGAGGAGCGGCTCAACTCCGAGTCCCTCCCTGATGACCGAACTTCTCACCTTATCCCTAAGGGAGACACCAGCCACCCTGCGGAGAAAACCCATCTCGGCCGCTTGTATCCGCGATCTCGTTCTTTCGGTCATGACCCATCCTTCATGACCATAGGTGAGGGTAGGAACGAAAATGGCCCGGAAGACCGAGAGCTTTGCCTTCTGGCTCAGCTCCCTTTTCGTCACAACGGTGCGGTAAAGCGACTGCAGTACCGCTCCCGCTGCTCCGATTCTCCGGCCCATCTCACGCTCCATTGTTCCCTCACTCGAGAACAAGACCACACAGGATATAATTTAAAATTCTTCTTCTCGCCTACAAAGCCCTTAATGGGCAGGCGCCATCTTACCTTAAAGAACTCATTATACCCTACTGTCCTACTAGGGCAGGGTTGGCCAACCAGTCAGAGGTTAAGAGCCACATTTTTTCTATGTTACTGCAAAGAGCCACATCAAACACACTGATACCGCTTGTTTCAGTTTTTTGTTTTCTGGAGACAAGATTTCAACCACGTCACTGATGCATTTTTGTGGCATTGGCAGGGCCGCCTTAATGCACGGGCTGACCTGGGCTGAAGCCCAGGGGCCTACGGAGATCAGGGGCCTATCATGAGCCAATTTTTTTTTTATTTCGGATGTTTTTAATTTTTTTTTAAATAAACAAAGTCTTGGCTTTCAGAATATTAAACTTTATTTCCAAAATCACACGATAAATACATTTTTGAAGCTTGTAAAGGGAAGAAGACACTCTGCTGTTCTGCTGTTCCCCTCCCTCCGCTGAAATTATGAATGTAAGGCGTATAGTAATCTTAGATAACACGGCAGGGTCCGTGACAGTTTGTTTTCATCTGGTTTCAAATAAACAAAGTCTTGGCTTTCAGAATATTAAACTTGTTTCGGCAAATTCAGATGATAAATACAACTTTGAAGCTTCGGCATAATACTAACAGCAGGCATGACAACAGCCGGTGTTTCTCGTGAGTGTTTTCCCCGGGAAACAAACACAATACACACAAACGCAAAAATACACAAACACACACACACACACACACTTGTGAGCTTCCCCCAGACCAGTAATCCAAACGAAAATATCTTCCCTCCGTAGTATTTTGATAATTTGCTCCGCTAATCAATCAGATCGATGGATTCCAGAGATTTTTCTCAAAAATGATGACTCCGAAACAGTCAGTGGGCACCACCTAACAGCCAATCAGAATGAGAATATGTTTCACATGTGATTTATTGAAATTGCGAGTGATTGAGTGACAGATGAAGGTTGTTTAGGAGAAAAAGTTTGAGAAGAAAAAGTTTGAGAGTGGCACTCGGAAAAGGAAATTGTTGAGGGAAAAGTAGTTTTGAGACAAGCAGCTATTACAAAAAATGCCGAAACTTACAGGTTGTTTTAAACCTGTAGGCCAGGATGAGGAGGAAGGACAGATGAGTTCTGTACCGAGCGGCAGCGGTGCCGGCCGCGGGGCCTCGGAGCCAAGTAGGGCGTCTGCTTCTGATAGCGATGGAGTAGCGGGAGAGGAAAAACAGACAGGAGGGATGATGGAGGAGATGGAGAGGACGACGAGGACTTGCTACGTGGAGGGGAGCCAACGGCAACCGGACAGATACATGTGGGAGGCCCGATACGTCACTCATCTGGAGGAGAGGACCAGGCGCGCGTGGCAGAGTGGAGAAGTGCGATCACAGAGCCTGCCGAGGCTATAAAGGACTTTGATTTGTTGTTTAAATAGGGGGCCTACAAAACCAAAACCAAAAAAAAAAAGCCCCAGGGCCTGATGGCAGGTTAAGGCGGGCTTGGGCATTGGGATATATATTTTTTAAATCCTCTGGAGCAGAGAGAGGAGCTGTGGATTATTGTTATTGATTAATGCATCAGTGTTTCTTAGGGTCAAAAATACTAAACTCACAACTTGAAATGAAAGCGTTTAGTTTATTTAATAAAAGAGCTCATGTTCAATGTGAAAAGTGACAGTAGTTATAGATTATTTGCAATTTGGTGCTATATAATATATTTAAAAAAAAAAAATTATATATATTTTTTAAACACCTTGAATTTCAGGGGGGGCGCGGGGCTCCGTTGGCGGGGTGCAGCGCCCCTCCAAGACAATGGTAGGGGAAACACTGGATAATGTTTAATCAACGATAGGTTTTCCCCCCCTCAAAGGTGATTGGTTCACTGCATCGCAGGTATTATTGTGATTGGCTCTTGGGCCACATCCAAATTAGACGCGCTGGCATCCTCTCATACTGACACCACACATACACACGTAGGGAGAGCCGGGACGAAAGTAACACGGGACGAAGGTAACGGAGCGATTTTATCCGAGCCCAAACAACTTTGACCGGCCAAATTACGTCAGAATTATCAGCATTCGATACTTAACAGACCTACTAAATATCAGGTTTAACTCTGAGGAGTAGTGTTGTCACGGTACCAACATTTTGGTTTCGATACCAAGTCAAGAATTGCGATTCCGATTCTTTTTCGATACTTTTCTTAAAAAAAGGGAAACAGTCTTAAATGTAATTATTGTGCTTTATTTCACACCAGAACCATAACACAAACTTTTAAACAATGAGAACAATAAATAAAATAAATGACAAGAATTCGTAGTAAATAAAATTAATACATGTCTTACAGACAGGCCGAGGCGCAGCGGCAGTTGCACTCCCACTTGCAGCCATGCTTCTCGTTTTCTCACATGCTCTGGCAGCTAGCACATGCACGAGAGAGGGGAGGGACTTAGAACGTGCTTGAGAAGGGAGGGGCTGCAGGCACGGCTGCAGTGCAGGGAGTGGAAGCAGAGCGCTGAACACACACGGCTCTTATTAAACAGCGCTTTCTCACCGGAGTACTTTTCTCCGTCATTCTTAAAGTACCGTTACTAATGAAACGGAGGAATCGTACCGTTTTTAACCGCAGGGTATTGCGGTACCTTTCAAGTATTGGTACACCGTGCAACACTAGTCAGGAGTCAGTGTCTCTCCCCCAAACTCACACATATAAAATTCGATATGAACTGAAGAGCCGCATGAAACTAGGCAAAGGGCCGCATGCGGCTCGAGAGCCGCGGGTTGGCCACCCCTGTACTAGGGCATTGCGTTCCAAGAATGCAGGGTTGTTGGTTGTTCCTAAAGTCTCTAAAAGTACAATGGGAGCCAGAGCCTTTTCTTATCAAGCTCCACATTTGTGGAATCAGCTTCCAGTTTGTGTTCGGGCGGCAGACACCCTATCCGTTTTTAAGAGTGCGCTTAAGACCTTCCTTTTTGATAAAGCTTATAGTTAGGGCTGATTAGATTCAGCCCCTAGTTTTGCTAATATAGGCTTAGTTTGTCGGGGGACATCTTACTTCTTCCTTCTCTCTGTCTATACTTGTGTACTGTCATGTTCCGATTAACCCAGCTTCCCCAAATGTCTTTCTTTTTGGTGTCTGTATACGCCGGGATCCGGAGTCATGATGATCCTGCGCTCCTCTGTCCTGGATCTTGAGTCGTGGCTGTGGTCCTGGATCATAGGTCCTGGATGGATATCCTCGTGGATTCATCTTCCTATTATACACACATGTGCATTTCCAAACATTTGGACTACCTATGTTGCAAATGTATTATCTTTTCAATTTACACACGGCATCTATTGCACGTCTGTCCGTCCTGGGAGAGGGATCCCTCCTCTGTTGCTCTCCCTGAGGTTTCTCCCATTTTTCCCTTTAAACTGTGGGTTTTCTTCTGAAGTTTTTCCTTGTACGATGTGAGGGTCTAAGGACAGAGGGTGTCGTATTGTCATACTGATATTTTGTACAAACTGTAAAGTCCACTGAGACAAATGTAACATTTGTGATATTGGGCTATATAAATAAACATTGATTGATTGATTGATTGATTGATTGATTGATGATCAAAGGGTTAATGTTGTCAAATGTGATACCTTTGTAACTACCACCATTGGGTTCCTTGACCCTGAAAATGTAGGTTTAGAAGTTAAAATCAATGTTCCAGATTATTTAGAAGCCGAGATATTACAAAACCTACATTTTACGGCGGCCATTTTGGAAATTCCAATATGGCCGCCATATAGACATCTGGGCAAATGGAAACATGGATTTTCTGAATCCTTATACAATACCCTTTCCAAAAATGTATAGTTTAGCAAATCCCCACAAAAATCCCACGAAAGTTAAAATCAAGTTATAATGAACCTGACTATAAGCCGTGTAATAAATATGTATATATACGACATTTTTGCGCCATATGTAATATTTTCTTTTGTTATGTTCAGTGCCGTTGCTACGTTAGTTCAAACAGTAACAACGGACTATTTTTCTTAGCGGATGTATGTCAATTTAAATCAATACAACTATTTTTTAAATCAATAAAATCATTTTCTAAATCCATAAAAGCATTTCAATTAATATTGGGAGTCATATTGTTACTTTGTTGAGAATGTGGCCATGTAATAAGCGGGATAATGTGCAGCGACTTGGTCATTATGGGGAAAAGAACACCTTCATGCAGATCTAGATCCCTCCGCTTCCCCATAATGACCGCGTCGCTACACATTACATATATACAACATTTTCGCGCCATAGATGAGAGTAACAAATGCGTCACTTCCGGGCAAAAATAACGGCTCCGCCCACTTTTGGGGGAAAACAACGCTGTCAGTTGAATGGCGGTCAATACAAATTCTGAAGTTTTTGCCAATCCGATCAGAAATTTAAGAAAACCGGAGATTTTTGGATCTTCAAAGAGCCCGATTCCAATGGCCAGACGGGCAAACAATTGCATTAAGCCATTAGAAATCGACGATCGGGCTCGATATATGGTTAAATATAGCAGTAGGCTATCGATTTTCATAGATGAGAGTAACATCTACGTCACTTTACGGCCCCGCCCACTTTTGGGGGAAACAACGCTGTCATTTGAATGGCGATCGAGCCTGAAGCCACAGAGCTCTTCCTTTACTGTCCTTTCTTCTTAGAGGAAGTACAGAAACACTGAACTCTTGATTATTTTTAATGTTTGAGGTGCAATAAACGACACAGCAGCTTTTTGGCATGTTAAAACTATTATGTTCCACCTCGCTCATGAGAGTAACAGCTGGAGAAATTACAGCCTCGCCTACTGATTTGAATTTAACCATATATCAAGACCGATTGTCGATTACCAATGATCGAATGTAATTGTTTGCCTGACTGGCCATCGTAATCGGGCTCTTTGAAGATCCAAAAATCCACAGTTTTCCAAAAAATTTGATCGGATTGGCAAAAACTTCAGAATTTGTATTGACCACCATTCAAATGACAGCGTTGTTTTCCCCCAAAAGTGGGCGGGGCCGTAATTTTTGCCCGGAAGTGACGTAGGTGTTACTCTCATCTATAGGTATATATGTAATATTTTCTTTTGTTCTTAACTTTCATGACAGAAATGGAGAGTTTTTATACTGAGATAAAGCACTACGTGCTCAATGGTGGTTACCATGATCTCACCATCGCCGCTGAAAAGCCTGATACAAGGAAGGCGTTAATTCGGAGGGCATCCAAAAAATACCTGACCAAAGGTAAGTAACAGAATAAGATCATGGTTAAGTCACGAACATACGTTTTTATTATGAGGTATAAACCCCCTGTACATGTGACATCATCATGATTTTGCTCCTGTAGTGTAAGCACATATTCCTGCTACTTACTAGGCCTAACAAAGCACTTATATACTGTAAGCACATATTCCTGCTACTTACTAGGCCTAACAAAGCACTTATATACTGTAAGCACATATTCCTGCTACTTACTAGGCCTAACAAAGCACTTATATACTGTAAGCACATATTCCTGCTACTTACTAGGCATAGGCGGCGCGTGAGGCTCAGGTTTGGGAAGGCTAAATAACTTTTTTTTTCATCTTACGCTGCCCGCCTCCGGCGTCTATAGAAAAGAGATCAACTCAGTGAAAGCACCGCCTGCTGACCGATCAGAGCTCAGTGTGCGGAGTTTAAATCTATCAAGTCATATTACAGGATAAAGGAAATGCAGTTTAAACTGCCGTATGCAGAGAAGACGCCGACGTGTCGCACTTATCATTCATATCACACTGACATCACATCATCAATCAGATCATCGATCTCACATCGATATCACAATATTTCCTTATCTGAGTCAGCTTCTCGAGCCGTACCTGGCCGTGCAACACTTAGTTACATTGTCACATACTGTATGCAGACGTATTATTTTAAGCAACACATTAAGTTGACGAAACACTCAACTCAAATGTAATAAAGTCAGATCCCCTCGTGTTTTAGATGGGGCAGTATCATAAAACTGTTGTACGCTTTCAAACACTCGGTAATTTCTTTTTTAACGAGTTGTTCTGTATTCTCCTTGCAGGTGCAACTATGTGGCTTGTATCCTGGATTATATGTTTAAGTCATCATGGATGTTTAAAGTTCATATTTGTCTAATATTAGTTTACTTTTCATTAATGAAGTATGATGTTGCGCTGTCAGTACACTTGTCCCTGTTTGTGATTGGTCAAATGTAGCTAACCCCGCCCCTTTCACGTGAACGCGTTCTCAGCTGGAGAGAGAAACCCTGGCTTGATTTACCGAGTTGATAACCAGCACCGTAGGACCGTTTAGCGAGATCTCGTTTGTTAGGGTTAGTTAAGATAACTCAAGCATATCCAGGGTATGTTGAACTGGCTTCGTGGTACAGGGCACAGGTGGCTGCATAGCAGCGCTAATGTCAAAGACATTATATTTTTATTTTACCAGGATGCAGTTACACAATTTTTTGGGAAGGCTTAGCCTTCCCTAGCCTACAGCACCCGCCGCCCCTGTTACTAGGCCTAACAAAGCACTTATATACTGTAAGCACATATTCCTGCTACTTACTAGGCCTAACAAAGCACTTATATACTGTAAGCACATATTCCTGCTCCTTACTAGGCCTAACAAAGCACTTATATACTGTAAGCACATATTCCTGCTACTTACTAGGCTTAACAAAGCACTTATATACTGTAAGCACATATTCCTGATACTTACTAGGCTTAACAAAGCACTTATATACTGTAAGCACACATTCCTGCTACTTACTAGGCCTAACAAAGCACATATACTGTAAGCACATATTCCTGCTACTTTCTAGGCCTAACAAAGCACTTATATACTGTAAGCACATATTCCTGCTACTTACTAGGCCTAACTGAAGTATTTTGTAGTTTTTTTAGAACATTTCAATGATCCAGAATCTTTTATATGTTTCCCTTTACTTTTAGGGATCAATAAAGTATATATCTATCTATTTATCTAATGGTGTATTTTGGTGCAAAAGTGATCATACCTCTAATGGTTTATCATATTGCAATTCCAAAAAAAATCAGTAAATCGCAAGGACTCCACAGCTTGTTTCTCCTTTTTCTTTTCATTATTACTATTACTGTAGTTGATACGTCTAAACCAGGGGTTCTCAAAGTGCGGCCCGCGGGCCAATGGCGGCCCTCGGAAATGTTTCTGGCGGCCCGCGATAGTTAATGTGACACGCTGAAATGCATGCGTTATATTTGAATCCTCCATGGTTGTATCTAGAAAGAATTAGAATGAGTAGCTTTCCAGCGGTATCTCCTGTGAGACTGTAACCAGGGCACAGCAGCCAATATGGCCGCTCAAAGCAGCTTGACTTTACACTGTGTGGGATTGGTGGATTTGTGTGTCCGTCAAGGAAATCTCGGCCGGCAGCCATCATGGTCTGAAATGACCAATGGACATCGAGAAATCACTAAGGGCCTACCCACCAAGTAAAAAAAACATAAACCACGTGTCTCCCATCAGTTTACATCTGTGAGGAGAGAGAGAGAGAGAGACAGATAAAATGGCTAAAAAAAACTTTACAGTTGCCGACTTCGCTAGAGATTTTTTCCGCTAGCAGCAGTAAAGATAGAGCCTCAGAACCTGAATTATTCGACTCTTCTGAAGAAGAAGAATACAAAGACAACAACAAGGATCCATTTGGACATGGGTAAGTGTAAATATTACAGTAATAGTGTACTGGCAATGTGTGTGGAATACCGCGAAAATGAACAATAGGTTTATTGATATATATTTTTTATCGATAGTCATGAACTTTTTATTGGAACAAAATAGACTCTCCATTAGCAAAGGTTTACTCTGTGTTAACGTTATTTTGGTGTGTAAAAGTGAGATTACATGTGTATGATTAAATGAATCATTTATTCGTCCCACAACGGAGACATTTACAGTGACATGTTTTTGCCATCGATTATTTTATCATACTGTTCTGTACAGATGAGACTTTGTCATAGATTTATTTATATGTGTGCCTGTTATTATTTTACCATCCTGTACAGACTTTGTAATCAGATGTAGCCTATGTATATGTGTGTATGATTTTATACTGAATGTAAAGTAACTGGAAATACCTGTGTGTGTGTGTGCGCGTGTGTGTGTGTGTGTGAGAGAGAGAGAGATCGAGAGAGACGCCTTCTGCAACCTCCCAAACTTTATTTTTATGTGTGCATTGTTATTTGTGCTTGAGCAACATTTTACTTGAACTTTATTTCAATGAAATTAGTTGTAATTATTGTCCTACACAGGCGGCGTTTATCCAGCAGCCACAACATCCATCTGTGCCTGCCCCAAGGTAAAGATCTACTGTGGCTCAAGGGCCTTCACCAGAGCCATCACCACCAAGGACCAGCAGACCAGCATCACTACAGCTGCCTCCACCTCCATCTGCGGCTGCCACCAGGTCAAGATACACCTCAGCACAAAGGCTCCACCACAGCCATCACCTTCAACCCAGCCAGAAAGGAGGTCTCGTATACAGATGTAGCGCTCCATTTCAGACGCCTACCCGTGCGGGTCCGTGATCGGCACGGGGTGGGCCCCTGCTGAAAAGGAAAACCCCCCCGCAGGACTTGAAATGCCCCCTTGATAAATACATTTAATTATAATGAAACCAGCTGCAATGGATCATGGATCCACCAGGGGGAGCCGTGAAAAGCTGCCACACTGGAACTCATGTGAAATAAACAGCTGATCTACAGGTATCTGATATAGCGGATATTTATTAAGATCCATATGTCACGGATAGGATCATATTCTGTGCTAAATAAGAGACATGTAATCATTTACTAAACATCCCCATGTTTTTATTTAACAAAATGATGTTTAATTCACGTTGGCGTAAGTACAAAACCATCGCTATGTTTTTAGATCAGGAAATGCATCCAGGCTCAAACAAACGATTTTCAATCATCATCCTCACGATCATTTAATGTAGGCTATCATATGTTCGCGAGTTGAAATGAATGCACTAAATTTAATCCACGTGAGTTTACAACAACAAAAATAACCGGAGGAAAATGCAGCACGGGTCTCACTACCGATCATCCTAATACCACGGGCAAACAATAATATGTACAGTGTTAATAGTTTACTGTATTATTAGTGTCTAATATTACTGGGGATTTCGGAATGCTACTGGATTTTGATGTATTGTATCGGCTTCATATCGCAATATATTCCCGAAGTCTGAAATGCAAAAATGTCCCACATTAGGGCAATTCACCCTACATTTAATCATTCAAACAAAATCATATTTCGTTTCTTTTTAACGAAATAAATGTGGTTTAATCCACATATTTTACTGTGTTAATTGTTTACTGTAGTATTGTGCACATTACTTTTCGCTGCTTGTTGCACCCCTGGTTAGAAGCTAAACTGCATTTCGTTGTCTCAGTACCTGCAATATGTGCAATAACAATAAAGTTCAATCTAATCTTGAGCAGGAACAAATGTATTTAGGCTACTTAGTACATATCTGACAAACGATTAAACACATTTGTGCATTCTTTAAACCGAGTCAAGCCGAGTCCGGAGGTGGCGGCACATTAAAGTGTGCACCTGATTGTTTAACTTGAAGGTGCCTGATGACATTTAATCATTCAAACAAAATCATATTTCGTTTATTTTTAACGAAATAAATGTGATTTAATCCACATAATTTAGGCCTACTGTGTTAATTGTTTAACTTGAAGGTGCCTGATGTGAACATTTCCAGAAGAACTCTAGCTTGAATGGCCTTTGTATGTATACAGTAGGCCTACAGTATAGCCCAACCATGTACACCTTCCTTTTTTCCCGTCCAAAGTTTGAATTGGATAAAGGTAATGGTTATCGATGGTGCTTTTATAGCCTATTGTATAATAACTGTGTGATTTATATTGCTTTTCAAATGCATATGGCCACCCATTTACACTGCTCTTCCCGTCAATAATATGAATAGAACTTAGTTAGATCACAAATTCACATTTCTGCAAATTAATTTTTAATCACACACGTCTCCCCACGTCTCCCCGTCCCGAAAATGATAAATAAAACAAAAAGAGGAAACCATTTTCAAGTTCAGTTTTCAACGTTTTATTTAAAAAAATAACAGACACCATACTGTAGGCCTATCTGCTGCGGAAACCAGGACGAGCTATTTCGGGATCTGTTTTCCGGGGGCTCCTCAGTCTCTCATTTACCCGGCTCCTGATCTTATGCCACTGGTCAATGTTCAGATTTGGGAACCAATTGGAAACAAAGGACTCAATCTTTTTCAACCTCTTGACGGGAAAAAAGGAAGGTATAAATGGTTGAATGATGAATAAACAGTGAGGAGGGGTACAGTATGAATATACTAGATATACACAGCAGCCCAGCCTGTGAGCAGTATGAACACCAATGAGCGCTCAGCTCGATATACCAGTGAGTCGAGAGAGAGAATGATATCTGCATTTTCTCTTTTGGTTTGATTAGGACACATCCTGGGGATTGTGTTTACAAACATTGACCAGACCGTTCACCAGCCCCCACCCCCCATGTTGCCTATGCTGTCCTGTGCTGCGAACTCTTTGTTTAAAACGAATTGGCCATCGGAATGTGTAGAGGAATTCTCCCAAGGGTCACATTCCACAGCTCCCCCCCCCCCGCCCCACACTCCCATCCCCCAGTCTGTAGGTTTGTGTTTGCATATTTCTATGCCGTAATTCATACTGGTCCTCTCACGCACATACATTCTCCTTACAGTATACATACATAGGCTATATGAGTCCGTGTATCTACGGACCATTTGTTTTTCTTTATTAAAAAAGTAAACGGAAGAGCGTCTGAGAAGCGTTTTTGCCCTTTTGCTTGTTACCTTACTAAATGGTCTAATGGTCAGTGGAGCGAGGGGGAGGCCCGTGAAACAGTGAAGTGAAGTGATTTCAAAACAAAAAGCACTCGTTTGCTTGGAACAAAGAAAACGGCCAAGACACACATTGAGTCCAGAAAATGAATGTTATTAAGGGCTGTAAATATAATAAGCCTGTGTCTAAAATTGACAAAAGGCTTATTATATTTACAGCCCTTAAGATACACTTTTGTGTTTAACAGCTGACCACAACCATGACATACTTTGTTTTAGTAGATTTCGCATGAGAGCAAAATGTATAAATATGAGCATTAAATTATATGAATATGAGAACAAAATGCATGAATGTGTGAGTGACAATATATGAATGTGTGCATTGAAATATGATAATATGAGAGCAAAATGTACGAGTGTAAATATATACGTGTGTGAGAGTGAAAATGTATGTATGTAAAAGGAGAGAATATATGTGTGTAAGAGTGAAAATGTATGTATGTAAAAGGAGAATATATGTGTGTAAGAGTGAAAATGTATGTATGTAAAAGGAGAATATATGTGTGTAAGAGTGAAAATATGCTGCATTTTGAATGTCCGATAGTCCACCATTTCCACCGGAAATATCAAACATTTAATAAAAGTGAAAAACAATGAACAAGACTTAACGTAGTACTCATCATAATTAATTATATTTATTTCGTTTGGATGTAGGATTTTTGACTTTGTTTAGAGCAGTGATCTTCTACTATGTGAACATTTTGGACCAAAAATCACAAAAAAACCATAAAAACAGATTTTGAAAATGATATTATTTTTCATATAGGTAACACAAACATACACAAAAAAACCATTTAAAAGCTGGAAATATATACATGGGATGTCACTATGATAATGTGAAAGTTTGATTGAGGTAGCATGGGATTTCATTCTGATAAGGCAAAAGTGTTATTATAAATATAATACATTACATTGCATTTAGCTGACGCTTTTATCCAAAGCGACTTACAATAAGTACATTCGACCAGGAAGACACAACCTTGAAGAAAACAGAATCATATAAGTACATCAGGTTTCATAGAGCCAAACATTTCAAGTGCTACTCAACTGGCTTTAGATAAGCCAGTCCTTTATTAGTATATAAGTGCTTTGTTAATAAATCTATCGCTCGAAGTGGAGTCGAAAGAGATGAGTTTTCAGTTTGCGCCGGTAGATGTGCAAGCTATCTGCTGTCCTGATGTCAATGGGGAGCTCATTCCACTATCTTGGAGCCAGGATAGCAAACCCACGTGTTTTTGCTGATGGGAACTTGGGTCCCCCTCGCAGCGAGGGTGCAGCGAGTCGTTTGGCTGATGCAGAGCGTAGTGCACGCGCTGGGGTGTACGGTTTAACCATGTCCTGGATGTACGAAGGGCCAGATCCATTCGCAGCATGGTAAGCAAGTACCAGTGTCTTGAAGTGGATTATAGCAGTTACCGGAAGCCAGTGAAGGGAGCGGAGGAGCGGAGTGGTGTGGGAAAATTTAGGAAGGTTGAAGACCAGACGAGCCGCTGCATTCTGGGTGAGCTGCAGAGGTCGGATGGCACATGCAGGTAGACCAGCCAGGAGGGAGTTGCAGTAGTCTAGGCGTGATATGACGAGAGCCTGGACCAGAAACTGCGTCGCTTTCTGTGTCAGCTGGGGACGTATCTTCCTGATGTTGTAAAGCGTGTATCTGCAGCAACGGGTTGTCGTAGCGATGTTTGCAGTGAAGGACAGGTTGTTATCTAGGGTCACACCCATATGTGTGTCGTCAGCGTAGCAGTGGTATGAAAAACCATGCGGGCTAATGACTGATCCGAGCGAGTTTGTGTACAGGGAGAAGAGGAGGGGACCAAGAACAGAGCCCTGAGGGACCCTTGTAGTTAATTGACAAGGGTCGGACTCAGACCCTCTCCAAGTCACCCTGTAGGTACGGTCTTTGAGGTATGAGGTGAGGAGGGAAAGTGCAGAGCCTGAAACTCCAAGTTTTTGGAGAGTGCGAAGGAGGATCTGATGATTCACCGTGTCGAATGCAGCAGACAGGTCCAACAGGATGATGACAGAGGAGAGGGATGCAGTTTTGGCAGTGTGCAGTTCCTCAGTGACAGCAATGAGAGCAGTTTCTGTGGAGTGACCTGCCTTGAAACCAGACTGGTGCGGATCCAGAAGGTTGTTCTGATGGAGATAACAGGAGAGTTGTTTAAAGACAGCGCGTTCAAGTGATTTAGACAGGAACGGGAGTAGAGAGACAGGCCTGTAGTTTGTAACATCTAACATTCTTTAGGAGAGGGTTTACTCTTGCCTCCTTGAGACTGTTTGGAAAGTGACCAGAAGTTAGAGAAGTGTTGATGAAATGGGTGAGAAACGGTAGAATATCAGGAGCAATAGTCTGAAGGAGGTTTGAAGGGATGAGGTCCAGAGGACAGGTGGTAGGGCGGGCAGAGGTAATGAGGGTGAGAACCTCACTTGGAGAGAGAGGGGAAAAGGAGGTTAGTGTGTGGGTGGAAGGAGGGTCTGGTGACCCAGCGGTGAGTAAAGGTGAGTCAGAAAAAGAAGAGCGAATATCATCAACCTTTTTTTCAAAGTGGGTAACAAAGTCGCTTGACAGAAGTGAGGAGGGGGAGGGGCTTTTGGAGGGTCCAAGAGGGTGGAGAAGATGGAAAATAGTTTTTTGGGATTGAAATAGGAAGATTGGATCTTATCTTGAAAGAAAGTACTTTTTGCCTGAGAGATCGAAGCAGAGAAAGAGGAGAGGAGAGCCTGATAGGTTAGGAGGTCGTCACAGTGTTTGGATTTCCACCGTTTCCGCTCTGCTGCACTAAGGACGGTTCTATTAGCACGCAGTGCATCATTTAGCGAGGGAGCAGGAGGGGACTGACGAGCCTGCCGAGATGTGAGAGGACAGAGAGAGTCCAGAGTGGATGAGAGAGTAGAGAGGAGAGTTTCTGCAGCAGAGTTTGGAGGTAGTAGTTGGAACGAGTCCGAGGAAGGGAGGGCTGAGAGCACCGATGAGGCAAAGGTAGAGGGGGAGAGGGAACGAAGGTTACGGCGGACAGGTGCAGGATGAGAAGAGATTAGTTTGTTATGTTTGGAAAGGGGTAGAGCGAATGAAATGAAGAAGTGATCGGAAGTGTGGAGCGGGTTTACATAGAGGTTAGAAGTAGCGCAGTTCCTTGAGAATATGAGATCAAGGACATTGCCAGCTTTATGAGTTGGTGGGGATGGAGACAGTGAGAAAGTAAAGGCGGTTAACAGAGATGTTAGTTCGTCTATCTTCCCTGTCTGGAGGTTGAAGTCTCCGAGAAGTACAGCGGGAGGGCCAGTTTCAGGGATGTGTGAGAGGAGATTATCTAATTCCTCCAAGAAGTCGCCCAAGGCGCCTGGTGGACGGTAGAGAACAACAATGGTTAATTGTATATGATGGGTTACTGTGACGGCATGGAATTCAAAGGTGGAAAGAGTGAAGTTAGGTAGCTTGAAGAGGGAAAAGCTCCATTTGGGAGAGAGCAGGAGACCAGTGCCACCTCCTCTGCCAGTGGGTCTGGGTGTATGGGAGAAGGAATATGCTGTGGAGAGAGCTGCTAGGGTGGATGTGTTGAATGGAGTAATCCACGTCTCAGTGAGAGCAAGGAAATCCAGAGACTGCAGGGAGGCGTAGCCAGAGATGAAGTCAGCCTTAGGAACAGCTGACTGGCAATTCCACAGGCCACCTGAAACTAGATGTTGGATCTCAGTGGAGCATGTGGGATAGATGAGAGCAGGCCGGTTATAGCGATTAGGAGATACACGGGGCCAGTGATAATTGCGAGAAGACACATGAACAGGAATGGAGAAAATACACATGATTATAGCATGAGGGGCTAGAAAACTAAAGAAAAGAGAAATAAGACACCAGCTCAATCAGAGTAGGATTTGCCTCCCTCGTGACTCCCGCAGGACTCCAATGTCTTTGCCAGTCTTACTCCCGCAGGACTCCAATGTCTTTGCCAGTCTTACTCCCGCAGGACTCCAATGTCTTTGTCAGTCTTCGGCTGTCTGACGCTTAAGCTGACGCTCCAGGAAAGAGCTACCTAAAATGGACGCCTGATTGCTGAGTTCTCACAGCTGTGGGGCCACACCCCTCTAATTAGTTAACTCTCTACAGCTGATGGGCGACAGTAGACTGGCCCTGCCTATATTGTAATGCAGGCTTGAGTGCCCCTACTGAGACCTGTGTAGCAGGTTTCGCTTGAGCAGATCTGAGATTTAAAATCTCTCAAAAGCGCCGTTTTAGCTACAATAACTACAGAACAATTATACAGAGTAGAATAAATGAAACCGAGAAGTCTAATTAAACAAGAATATAACTTACAGTGGTTGCTGCGTCAATAGGTATTGTCGTCACCCGGTCCAGATGCACACTAGAAATATATATATACACATTATGTACAAAAATCAGTTTTTTCTGTCTTTATCTGTGCCACGCTTCAAAGCGGTTTCTGTCAACTACGACACAGAGGGCAACATCACAGATTCCTCCTCCTCCATGTAAAAAAACAAGCTTAAAGCTTGACTCACGTTCAGAGTTCTCTTCATCATAGTTGAATCTTCAAAACTCTAAATCTATCTAACTATATCTAAATTCTCAATGTTTGTCTGTCACTTTACTTCAATCGCAGTCTCCCGCCGTCTCTCTTCGTCTCTCTTCGTCTCTCTTCGTCTCCCGCCGCCTGTCTTCGTATATCTTCGTCTCTCTCCATTTCCCGCCGTCTCTCTTCGGTTCCCGCCGTCCCTCTTCGTCTCTTTTCGTCTCGTTTCGTATCACTCCGTTTACCTGATTACCTCACCCCCTCCCTGGTAAATACATCCTGTTGAGCAGAATCTACAGTTTCCAGTATTTTCCGTTTCGTAAAATGATAAAATACGGCGAAGATATTAAAATATGTGCTTCCATTATTCCTACTTCTGAAATATATCTGTATTAACTTTATATCATCGTATGTCCGTGTTTATTGGGTCTTTTTGCATGAAACAAAGACTGGCATATAGTTTCATGCCAGTACTTTCGACAGAAATACACATATACATCCTGTTGAGCAGGATCTACAGTTTCCAGTATTTTCCGTTTCGTAAAATGATAAAATACGGCGAAGATATTTTTCATACTTTTGAAATGTATTAACTTTATATCATCGTATCTCCGTGTTTACTGGGTCTTTTTGCATGAAACAAAGACTGGGATATAGTTTCAAGCCAGTACTTTCGACAGGAACACACGGCAATGTTGTCCGGACTGTTGTTTTTATGCGGCACCGGCTTGAACAGGTCATGTGATCTGATCACGCCGGCGTGACGGTCGACTCCAAAGGGTTAATATTAAATACATATAAGTATTTTTACAACTTGTATTTAGAAATACTCTGTTGTAATTATTGATGCATAAATGTGTTCATCCATTCAATGTGGCATCTGCTATAATGGGGTTAATGTATGATATTACTTAATAATACAATACATTATAATATATGATATGATAATTATATTTTAGTTTTATTCATTTCTTATTTCATAGTTTCTCATTATTATTATTTGTATCGCTCATCTTATTTTTGATTTTATTAATCTGTGTGAATCTGTGCTATCCTGTTTTTCACTCTCACCCTGTTGCTGTTTGAACTACTGAATTTCCCCACGGGATTAATAAAGGTCCATCTTATCTTATCTTAATGTATAAATTGATTTACTTCAATCTACTGTACTGTGTAAAAACACCCCAATAATATTACAAGAAATATACTGCATAAAGCAAACTATATACTTTATTTGATCTAAAATATTGATGTTTTTTCTAGGGCCGGGACTCGATTAAAAAAATTAATCTAATTAATTAGAGGCTTTGTAATTAATTAATCGAAATTAATCGCATTTTTAATCACATATAAATATTTGACCTAAGAACAGTGAGAAGCAATTTTTTTCACATGGATTTTAGTATACCATTAGGCGCATTCACACCGCAGTACTTTTCCCACAAAGGTTCATGAGAACTCTTTGAACCTGGGGGGGGATTAGGCAAATGAAGCCGCTGACGTCACTTCTTCTTCTTCTGCTTTGGGTTTACTGGCAGGCCGCAAACCACTTCACGGCGTATACTGCCGCCCAAAGTCCCCGGCCGGAAGTCCCCGGAGTTGGGGAAGGCTTCAGTAGAAGCTGCTGGGAGTCCCAGCAGCTTCTACTGAAGCCAAATGTAATTGTATCTACGTTATTAAAAACAGATAAAGACAAACCAATAAAGAACAAAGCGACTCCGGTCCCCCCCCCTACCCCTACCCCTACCCCCACCCCCTACCTCACTACAGAACGCGTGTAGGTATCAAGCCAAATTTAATTGTATCTACATTATTTAAAACAGATAAAGACAAAACAATGAAGAACAAAGCCACTCCGGCTTTTGTCTATCTATCTAATAACAGCTGAACCGAAGTTGGATCAGCTCAGCTATGTGCTAGCAGCACCACCCGCCTATCTCAGCTGCGGATCTACGGCTGCTCAGGGCTTCACAGGCGCTGTCTGTGGACACAGCCGGCGGACTGGTCCGGAAAGTGTGGATGGATGTCCAACTGCATCTTGCCAGACGAGGCAGAGAGGGAAATCGGCATTTGATGCAAAGCTCTTTTATTTTGATACTTGATGATCACGGATGCAAATACATATGGGCCCTGCTCTATCGAAATCAGTCGCATTGACCCGAAGACACATTTTGAGTTGTATACACTGCTGGAAAGAGGATATTCCTAGCTTTCTAATGATATCAGGATTGTTTTTGTACTCCAAATATTTAGCGAAATAGGTCACATTATATAATGACTGTCACCGAGTCATCATTTTGAGAAAAAGGCCTTCAAAGTGTCCTCTTCTCTGGAATCCATCGATCTGATTGATTATTAGCGGAGCAAATTATCAAAATACTACGGAGGGAAGATATTTTCGTCTGGATTACTGGTCTGGGGGAAGCTCGCGAGTGTGTTTGTGTAATTTTGCGTTTGTGTGTATTGCGTTTGTTTCCCGGGGAAAACCCTCACGAGAAACACCGGCTGTTGTTATGCCTGCTGTGACGTTAAATTACTCCGTTCTCCGCTTGTAATTATGCCGTTACAAGCTTAAAAGTTGTATTTATCATCTGAATTTGCCGAAAAAAGTTTAATATTCTGAAAGCCAAGACTTTGTTTAATTACAATCAGATGAAAACAAACTGTAACGGACCCTGCCGTGTTATTTATGATTACTCTACGCTTACATTCATAATGTCAGCCGGAGGGAGGGTGGGCGGCGTGTGGAACTGCAGATTGCCTGTCTTCGTCCCTTTACAAGCTTAAAGAATGTATTTATCGTGTGAGTTTGGAAATAAAAGTTTCATATTCTGAAAGCCAAGACTTTGTTTGTTTAAAATCAAACATAACACCCAAACCCCGAAAAAATAGTTTTTTACGCAAATCCACATTTATTTTTTAAATGAGCCGTTGCGACTTCCGACTGATTTCGATAGAGCGGGTCACATATCTCTTGGCCACAACGCAGATACCAAAAATCATAAAGATCCAAAAGACACGAATAAAGAGAATGACAGAGGTTTTATTTTCGCCGAAACTGACAACCAAAACTGCCCCGTTGCCAGCTTCAAAAAGTAGGTTTCCCTGTGCCCATCTGACGCCAAAGCCTTCTACCTTCACCCACTAAAAAAGGACCAACAGCTTCTCAACGGTGAATCAGTGGAGTATTCACGTGAGCCCATGGGACATCCTTTCCTTGGGCAAATGCTACCCACAATAAGCCAGGCAGCCCAGCTTTCAAAGCGCTACACAAACCATAGCTTGAGAAGCACGGCTGTACAACTGCTCTCTCAGGCTGATCTTGGATCTAAAGAGATCATGTCTGTGACTGGGCACAGGTGCGAGGGCAGCCTGAAGAGTTACTGGGCTCCGTCAATAACCGAAAGGGAGAAATGGAGCAACATCCTGTCCTCCAACCCAGGAAATAGCACCACATCGGGTTAGTGCCTTTCCATGTTGTCTGTCCTTACACACACATTAGCGGTAGCGATACAACTGTAGCAATATTGTTTCCCGTTTTTTTACATGTTGGGAATTGTGCTTACATATGTGTCATCTGCGAAACCCCCGCAAGGAGAGAGGATCGAGGACAGAAACGTCGATCTGAATATCCCTAAAGATTTCCTATTCACCATGTTACATTGCACTATTAATGGAAACGTTCAGGTTAATGTTAATTACAGCTAAGGCTCAAATGCTAACATGCACAGAGTTAGTTGCTATCGAAGCAGTTCCTGCCGTTGCAACAGCCTAGTTCAAACATCAACAACGGACTATTTTTCGTAGCGGATGAATGTCATTTTAAATCAGTTAAACTATGATTTTAATCATTAAAAACATTTTATAAATCAATAAAAGCATTTCAATTAATATTGGGACTCATGTCGGTACTTTGTTGAGAATGTGGCCATGTAATAAGCACATAAGCACATTATCCCTTACTTCTGTACTTAGTTATACTGCTTAGCAGGGTGTTAAGTAGTGTTCTGTACTTAGTTATACTGCTTAGCAGGGTGTTAAGTAGTGTTCTGTACTTAGTTATACTGCTTAGCAGGGTGTTAAGTAGTGTTTTGTGTTTAGTGAAGTATGTTAGCTTAGACCCAGGTTAGCTTAGCACCTGTTGATCAGCTGCAGCTGTGTTTTTGTGCAGCCTTTTCAGTTTCACTTGTACCACATTTAACGTGAGGTTTTTGTTTTCCCTTTTATTTAATTATTACTCTGTATGTTCTGACAAACTCCCTTGTGGAGTCCTCCTTTGTTTGTTCCACAGTTAAGTCGGCGCCCGTTGGCCTTTTTGTTTGTTTCAGACTGTTGTCTGACATTTTGTTTCACACAGGTTTATAATAAAGCCACTTATAATTATTACCAATTCCATTCTGATTGTGTTGCTTCCCTTTGGTTCCCCTAGCCCAGTAGGGAACGTAATACCGGGTCAGAACCACCAGTCCCACTGAGGAATATTACACTAAAAGAGGTAGGGAAAAGTGAAAATGATGTACAACAACTGATTTATAATCTGTAAAAAAAACAACATTTATTTTATCACTCAAGTGCAATTGAAATGCTCTGGGAAGTGTCTGCCTAAATGACATTGTACCTGTGACGAAGCATTACTTATGTAGCCCGTTCTGTTTTTGCAGGATGAGGGGGAGATCCAGGTGAGCCATCTGCGTGGCAAAAAGTCCCCGAACTACGGGTTGTCCTTCCACTCCACATCCTTCACAGAGATAGAGGTGAGTAAAGTACTCTGTGTTTTACTCATGTGCCCTATACGGCTAGTATTTTACTAAACATCTGGCAACACCATGCAACAATGACTAACTTGTATGTTTATGTTCTGTAGCTTCTTTCCATGACCACAACATTCAAGGTGGAGGGACTCCGCATCCTAGAATGTGGAGACGTGGAGCTGCTACAGGAGAACGGCAACAGGATCACCAAAGATCGAGCCATTTGGTTGGAGAAATACACAATTCCAGTAGTTGCCATGCCATCATGGGTGAACATTGAAATGTGCAAGGTGTCGAAGGTGGACAAAGTAGACCTTGCCTAATTTTGTGTTGTAATGTTTGTTGAAGTGTAAGTGTCATTATTTAAATGTTAAATTGAAATATTGCTATATGGACTTGTCTTTCTGATATTAAGGATTATAAATACAATACATTTAGTCATTTACTCACCTCAACTTCAATCAAGGCAATAGTTATCGGATCAATTGAATTAAGGTATTGACATTATGACTGCTGGAATCGATGCTGCAACCTTCTAATTGAGAGACCAATGCAGCCCCAGAGCCACAGTCACACCTAGTAATAGATAGTGTGAATGGCTACTTTAAAGGGTTCATAAATAGATGGGAAACATTTGGCACATTTTATTTTCAAAAACCAGAACATGGGGGAAAAAAACTATATAAAACATTTATATAAATTAAGTTATAAATAAATACATTTGTGTATATTTCTCGCTATTCAGATGTGCTGCTGTTGCGCAATGTGCAATAGTGTCCTCTTTTCGCACCATGACATTATCAGTTATGAATTTGTTTTTCACTGCTTGAGAAAATGGACTTGTGGCTGAGAGCGTGTGAAAAATGTCAATTGTGTGAGAGTTGGCAGCCCTGTGAACTCGCTTGACATTATTATGTATGAAACTGCCAATCAGATTTATTTACTTATCAATCGAAGGTGCCGATATGCTGTTCTGGCCCACTTTAACCTGTGTGTGTGTGTGTGTGTGTGTGTGTGTGTGTGTGTGTGTGTGTGTGTGTGTGTGTGTGTGTGTGTGTGTGTGTGTGTGTGTGTGTGTGTGTGTGTGTGTGTGTGTGTGTGTGTGTGTGAGTGAGAGAGTGTGTGAGAGCAACAGAAATGTCAGATATGTTGCATTTATTGATTTAGTTCGATATGTGTGTCTTCACTTGCAGAGAGAAGCAATCAGCTTCATGGACTGCCTTGCATCACTCCAATAGTGTCCAGAGCTGGCTACCATTACAAGTAGTGGTTTGGGATTGTAGCAATGCAGTTGCAGTTGTTTTGCAATGCAGGCATGTGTTCAATTGTTTACAGGGTTCTTACACCTTTTCCAAAGTCAAATTCAAGCACTTTTCAAGGTGCATTTTCCAGCTTTTCAAGCATCTTACAGCTGTTGTAAATTACATATTTATATACACGTACTTATACTCAAATGATTATTTCCCTACCTCACATTAAATCAGATGTTCTTTATGCTATAAACAACCAAATGTGTGTTTCGTGATAGCATTCTACATGAGGATGACAAATTAAAGAAAATAACTAAGTTTAATATTTCAAAATGAGTGATCTGTACGTAGACTAGGCCTCTCATATATAACCTGTCTGAGCCAATATAAAACAATCAGCCAAATAACCTTTCAATACATTATTGATTACTATTTTTGAGGTACTTTTAGGTTGGCAGTAAACATAAGTCAGAGGTAAATGGTGTACTTTTCCTCCACTACATGTATTTAATACCTTTATGCCCCGGCCACACGAGGACGAAAACGGCTAAAAGCATAGGATTAACGCAAATGCAATCGCAAAAAAGCTTACGTCCACACGCAATAGTCATCCGGATAGTGTCTGTCCACACCATGGATGTATAATAAGAACTGGATACAGCGTGGGAGGCGGGGCCTCATTCATTCCTATGAGAGTTGCTCAATAGCGCATGATGACAAAATGGCCCAACTTTTGAGAGAGCGAAACGTCACAGATTACCCGGCATGCCTGAGAAGTACCCGTATGTGCACTCATAGAGCATGCGCAACTTTAACCACGCCGCCCAAAAGGCTCGTTCACATTAAGCACGTGAATATGCGTACACGTAACAGCACCACGCGTTCATGACAGCATGGTACTGGATTTATATTAACGAGGCGGCAGCTAGTAAATTATGCTAAATTACACATCAATCGTTATGTACTTTTATATTACGCTGACATCAGGATCTAGTGATATCCAAGCAACAGAGCTTCATTTAGCATGATACTTGTGTGGGTTGCAAGGGCGCCGGAAGCGGGGGGGCCAGGGGGCCATTGGCCCCCCCACTTTTCAGCCCTGCCCCACATTTTCGCAGCAGCAGATTTTTTTTTTCTTTTCAGTCTTTATTTCATACGGAGCCCTGGAGGGTTCATAGAGAGAAAAATAAATAAAACGTGGCCACGTTTTACTTTCTCGTGCGCACGCTTTAGTAACTCGTGCGCACGAGTTACTAAAGCATGCGCACGAGTTAATAAAGCGTGGCCTCGTTTTATTTAAATTGAGGGATTCCTGTCCGTGACTCACAGTATCTGCTGCCCACAGCTGTTTTATAGAAGGAAAACCTCCTTCACTTTATGAAATCTCAGCGGCACCAGTGGCCTGTACTACGAAGCAGGATTGGCTATTTACACTATTCATTCATGAAGTATGACGCTGCGCTTTCAGAACGCGTCTCCATGTTTGTGATTGGTCAAATGTTGCTAACCCCGTCCCTTTCACCTGAGCGCGCTCTCAGCCGGACAGAGAAACCCTGGTTGATTTACTGAGTTGATAACCAGCTTCGTAGGACCGCTTATCGACATCGCGTTTGTTAGGGTCAGTTAAGCCGGGTAAATCGAACATATTCAGGTCCAGGGTCTGTCTAACTGGCTTCGTCGTACAGGGCACTGGAGGCAATAACGTGTAACTCATCAGAATCTGAGAAGAGCAGCACCAGCTGCAAAGAGCTGTGCCTTTTACTGTTTACTTCACTGCGTTTCCCTTCATTAGAACCACTGAATAGAGATTGAGGCTGCTACGTTTAACCACACACACCTATACACACATCGAACTACCAGAGTATTCCCCCTCGCTTTATGAAGGAGATGTCCTGTCACCGGGGCGCATGATGTGTGTGTGTGTGCTCAGCTCCGCTCTGTGTGCGTGTTCGTGTGTATCCGACACCACCGGCATTTGTTTTCAAATTACCACGAACAGTACTTTAAACAAATCTGGTTCCCCATAGTTAAGTGTATTCCCAAGTGAAATAAATGTGTTTAATCTTAATCTCGATGTGCTATAGTCCTGCCGGAGTGCACCGGAACGAACGATACTATCATAAACAAATGCCCCCCCCCCCACACACAAAACGAGGCCATGCTTTATTAACTCGTGCGCACGCTTTAGTAACTCGTGCGCACGCTTTATTAACTCGTGCGCACGCTTTAGTAACACAAAAAATGAAAGAGATTAAGGAAGATGAATCCACGAGGATATCCATCCAGGACCTATGATCCAGGACCACAGCCACGACTCAAGATCCAGGACAGAGGAGCGCAGGATCATCCATGACTCCGGATCCCGGCGTATACAGACACCAAAAAGAAAGACATTTGGGGAAGCTGGGTTAATCGGAACATGACAGTACACAAGTATAGACAGAGAGAAGGAAGAAGTAAGATGTCCCCCGACAAACTAAGCCTATATTAGCAAAACTAGGGGCTGAATCTAATCAGCCCTAACTATAAGCTTTATCAAAAAGGAAGGTCTTAAGCGCACTCTTAAAAACGGATAGGGTGTCTGCCGCCCGAACACAAACTGGAAGCTGATTCCACAAATGTGGAGCTTGATAAGAAAAGGCTCTGGCTCCCATTGTACTTTTAGAGACTCTAGGAACAACCAACAACCCTGCATTCTTGGAACGCAATGCCCTAGTAGGACAGTAGGGTATAATGAGTTCTTTGAGGTAAGATGGCGCCTGCCCATTAAGGGCTTTGTAGGCGAGAAGAAGAATTTTAAATTCTATCCTGTGTTCTATAGGGAGCCAGTGTAAGGCAGCCAGAACAGGAGTAATGTGGTCCCTTTTCCTAACTCTGGTTAGTACACGAGCCGCAGCATTTTGAATCAGCTGAAGCGACTTGACTGACTTCTTGGTACACCCTGATAATAAAGAGTTACAATAATCCAGCCTTGAAGTAACAAATGCATGGATTAGTTTCTCTGCATCGTTTTGAGGCAAGATATGCCTGATTTTTGCAATGTTAAGTAGATGGAAGTAAGCGGTCCTTGAAATTGATTTTATGTGGGCGTTAAAGGATAAATCCTGATCAAATATAACACCAACATTCCTTAGTCTCACTGGAGGCCAAATTAATGCCATCCATAGTTAGTATATCCTTAGATAATTTGTTTCGTAGATTCTTCGGGCCAAGTACAATAACATCAGTTTTGGTCGTGTTTAACATCAAAAAGTTTAAGGTCATCCACGTTTTTAAGTCCTTGAGGCAGTCTTGAATTTTATTTAGATGATTAATTTCATCAGGCTTGATTGATAAATATAGTTGAGTATCATCCGCATAACAATGAAAATGTACAGAATGATTCCTTATAATATTGCCTAACGGAAGCATATATAATGTGAACAAAATAGGTCCGAGCACTGAGCCCTGTGGCACTCCATGGCTAACTTTGGTTTTCGTGGAAGATTCATCATTGACACGTACAAACTGAGAGCGTTCAGATAGATAGGACCTAAACCAGTCTAAAGCAGTTCCCTGTATGCCAACTAAGTGCTCTAGTCTTTGCAATAGGATATCATGGTCGATAGTATCAAATGCAGCACTGAGATCGAGCAAAACAAGAATAGAGACACGTCCCTTGTCAGAGGCTATTAGAATGTCATTTGTGACTTTAACCAGAGCTGTCTCTGTGCTATGATGTGTTCTAAAGCCAGACTGAAAATCTTCAAATAAATCATTGTTTTTTAAGTAATCACACAACTGTTTTGCGACCGCTTTCTCAAGAATTTTTGAGAGGAACGGAAGATTGGAAATAGGTCTATAATAATAAATCATATGTGTACGAAAGGGAGTAGGAGGAAGCAAATGCTTATTAATTCCCACCCCTTACTTGATCAATGATTGTCCTTTAAATCATTATGCAAGTTATTCCTACTTAGATTTACATTTACACATATACAATAATTTCTCGTCTTCAATCACCTTTCTTCATTCTCATATTTTTCCAAAAAAGTGTTTCTGTACATCCTTTTAAACTGAATTATGCTTGTGCTTTGTTTTAACTCCTGCTCCAAACCATTCCATACAATCACCCCACAGATTGTTATATTCATACTTCTCAGAGTTGTTCTGACCTTGAGTTGTTTAAAATGTAGATTTCCTCTCAAATTATACCCACCCTCTCTGTCTATGAACAATGTTTTTAATTTCCTAGGAAGTAGATTATGTCTGGCACTGTACATGATTTGTGCCGTTTTAAATTTAACCAGATCAATGAACTTCAATATGTGTGACTTCAAAAATAATACATTAGTGTGTTCAAGATATCCAACATTATTGATAACTCTTATAGCCCTTTTTTGTAATGTGCATAACGGCTGTAGGTTGGTTTTGTACGTGTTTCCCCAAATCTCCACACAGTAAATCAGATATGGCAATATTAGTGTGTTATATAGAGTATGCAATGAGTTGTTGTCCAGAATGTATCTGGCTTTTCCCAATATTGCGATAGTTTTAGCCAGTTTTGCTTTTACATGAGTGATATGAGGTTTCCAGCTGATTTTGTGGTCTAAAACCACACCAAGGAACTTCATTTCATATACTATTTCTATGTGTATGTTATCTAGTATTAATTGTATCTGTGGATTTGTTTTATGTTTTCAACAAATTCAACAAATTGTTGTCTGTTGCTTAAATAATCTCTCACCCAGTTTAATTAACCCCACCCCTCTGATGCCATACCGTTCCAGTTTTATCAGTAAAATATTGTGATCTATGGTGTCAAATGCTTTTTGTAAGTCTATAAATATTCCCACTGCTTGTTTTTTATTGTCCATGCAGTTTGCTATTTCCTCACTTAATTCCATTAGTGCCATAGATGTTTATCTATCTTTCCTGAATCCATATTGACTGTCGTCCAAAAGCTGATGTGTTTCCATGAAACTGTGCCGCGGAAAACTGTACAAATCCCGTTTCAATAATTCCCCTCTACTCTAAAGTCGCATCTAAAACGTGATCTGATCTAGCTGTGTATATTTTGTTATTTTTGATTGTTATATTCAATCTCACTAGCTACAGGCATGTTTGAAGCTTGTAAAGGGAAGATGACAGCTCTCGCCACTCTGCTGTTCCTCAGCGCCGTCCCCCTCCCTCCCGCTGAAATTATGAATGTAAGGTGTATAGTAATCATAGATAACACGGCAGGGTCCGTTACAGTTTGTTTTCATCTGATTTCAAATAAGCAAAGTCTTGGGTTTCAGAATATTAAACTTGTTTCGGCAAATTCAGATGATAAATACAGCTTTGAAGCTTGTGACGGCATAATTACAAGCGGAGAACGGAGTAGTTTAACGTCACAGCAGCCATAACAACAGCCGGTGTTTCTCGTGAGTGCAGTAATCCAAACGAAAATATCTTCCCTCCGTAGTATTTTGATCATTTGCTCTGCTAATAATCAATCATGATGATTGATGATGAGAAATGATGGATTCCAGAGAAGAGAAAACTTTAAAGAGCTTTTTCTCAAAATGATGACTCTGTAACAGTCATTATATAATGTGACATATTTTGCTTAATATTTGGAGTTCAAAAACAATCCTGATATCATTAGAAAGCTAGGAATCAAAATATGTCTTCGGGTCAATGCGACTGATTTCGATGGAGCAGCAGGTCACTTTGCATTAGGTACAATAAAGCAGGCAGACATAACGGGAAGAATATGTACATTTTAACCCAATCAAATAGGACATTGTCACACCATTCAAATGTATCCATGTAAATTACAACCAATAAAAAAGCTTAGATTTGTTTATTTGTTACGTTGTTTACTTTATTTGTTACGTTGTTCTGTGTGTGTCAGCCGTTAACCTATAAATAATATATACACTTGCAAACATGTCAGAAGAACCAGCGCAGAAGAAAACTAAATGTGACCCGCTCTATCGAAATCAGTCGGAAGTCGCAATGGCTCATTTCAGAATAAACGTGGATTTACGTAAAAAACTATTTGTTCAGGGTTCCGGTGTTTTGTTTGATTTTAAACAAACAAAGTCTTGGCTTTCAGAATATGAAACTTTTATTTCCAAAATCACACGATAAATACATTTTTGAAGCTTGTAAAGGGACGAAGAGGCACCTCTCACTCGC
The DNA here is from genome assembly GCF_902827175.1 of Gymnodraco acuticeps. Classification (NCBI taxonomy): domain Eukaryota; kingdom Metazoa; phylum Chordata; class Actinopteri; order Perciformes; family Bathydraconidae; genus Gymnodraco; species Gymnodraco acuticeps. Next base: position 704,865 of record NW_022989865.1, read on the forward strand.
AATCTGCTCTTCCAGCAGCGCCGCCCCCCTCCCTCCGCTGAAATTATGAATGTAAGAGTATAGTAATCATAGATAACACGGCAGGGATCCGTTACAGTTTGTTTTCATCTGATTTAAAATAAACAAAGTCTTGGCTTTCAGAATATTAAACTTGTTTCGGCAAATTCAGATGATAAATACAGCTTTGAAGCTTGTAACGGCATAATTACAAGCGGAGAACGGAGTAACTTAACGTCACAGCAGGCATAACAACAGCTGGTGTTTCTCGTGAGTGTTTTCCCCGGGAAACAAACACAATACACACAAACGCAAAATTACACAAACACACACACGTATACACACACACTCGCGAGCTTCCCCTCCAAACGAAAATATCTTCCCTCCGTAGTATTTTGATCATTTGCTCCACTAATAATCAATCAGATCGATGGATTCCAGAGAAGAGGAAACTTTTAAGGCCTTTTTCTCAAAATGATGACTCGGTGACAGTCATTATATAATGTGACATATTTCGCTTAATATTTGGAGTACAAAAACAATCCTGATATCATTAGAAAGCTAGGAATATCCTCTTTCCAACAGTGTATACAACTCAAAATGTGTCTTCGGGTCAATGCGACTGATTTCGATGGAGCAGGTCACAAATACAGTCAATCTAAACTTAAATGTAACAACTGGAAGGTCACATCCCTGACATCCACATCTCCGGAGCCTGGACCTTCATCAATCATAGAAATAGCGAAGCCAGATGAACCCAAAAGCAGCACCTCTGCGGCCGCAGAAACTGTCAAAACCGCCGCCGCCCCCACCGCCGCCGTTGAACCGAAACAGGCTGGTTCCGACTGCATGGAGGTTTGTTGTCGGGACATTGAGGCGGGTAAAGCTGTACAGCTAACTATCGGAAAAAAGGAGACCGCTAGTAGATTATTTGAGCAAAGAGAAGGTACTTCAACGCAGAATGGTACAAAAACAGAGAGTGGTTCATTCTTTGCAAAACCACTAAACGATAGTGATAAATTGCGATGTTAACAACCTCATGATAACCTCATATTTTTTTAACTTAGGATCATACCTGTGTTTAGTCTAGAAAAAGGTAAATGTGTGCATTTTATTATAAAGTTGTGTATATTTACAGACTATTGCAAACACTAAGAAGCTTATAAACATCAGGTTTAAAACTAAAAGAGCTTTACAAAAAAGTAACCAAAGATGTTTGGAGTTTTATTTGAGTTATTCATTTAAACTTTTTGTCTAAGAGATGCTGATTTGAAACCGTTGTTACATACAGTTACGTATTTCCTGTTTCTGCCAGAGAGAGGGGAGTTTGTCCCAAAGCTTGCTGCTGTATTTACTCCCTCCATCTGACAGGAGGGAGCCTCATGTGTCACTCCACGGAGTTCACTCCGTCACGGAGGGTGTGTGTGTAGGTGTAGGGCGTGGTTTGGGATTGGGCCATACACACGCACTTTTTTCGCCCCCCCCCACTTCTAAAATGAATCCGGCGCGCCTGGTGGGTTGTACATAAAACCACTTGGTAATATATAAAAATGTATATGTTGAAGCCTGTTATGATCAATTGTGAGTTAAAACTTTATCTAAAAAGTAAAGCTGATGATGGATTACTGTGGTGGAGTTCAAATAACAATAGCCTATTTCTTTTTGAAATGTGATGGAGTAAAAGGATAGTAACTGTGATTATTGATGTTAAGTAGCCCACAAGTAACTAAAAATATTGCAAGTGCAATAAGAAGCTACAGGAACGTTAATCTAACGTCGGTAATATTAACTTTATTTAATACAACATTTACGGTACAAGATTTACATCATACAGCCCATGTAGTATAATATTTTACAAATGATGAATTACAGCAAACATGTGCAATATATCCATTATTACAGCTCCGTGGGCTGGCAGTAAGGCGATATGGTCCGTTGTTATTGTGCATCCATGGGTAAAGAGAAACTCATGTAGTACTGACATGTAACATGAACGTGCCGGTCAGCGCGGTCCCGTGGGTTAGATGCACGTTCATAATACCGAGGGAAATAACTCTCAGAATAACGTTATTAGCACATTTTTACAACTTGAGGAACGAATGTTTTTAATAAGGGCTATACAAGTGTTCATACTGGGTAGTTTATTTAGTTTAAAAAAAATTATCCAACGAGTTACAGACCACTCTTTCCTAATGTAAGTCAATGGGAAAAAGTGTTTCCGGGCCCAGCTACCTAAAGGAAGTGTAGTACCGCCGTTTAACCAGCACGAATATTCTCATCAGACTCCGGCGCACACGAGACAGCTCCGTTTAGCTCCAACCGCTGGAGAAGCTGCAGTACATATGCAGGAGCCTGTACAGATGGAGCGCTCCATTTCAGACGCCTACCCGTGCGGGTCCGTGATCGGCACGGGGTGGGCCCCTGCTGAAAAGGAAAACCCCCCTTAGGACTTGAAACGCCCCCTTGATAAATAAATGTAATTATAATGAAACCAGCTGCAATGGATCATGGATCCACCAGGGGGAGCCGTGATTAAAAAGCTGCCACACTGGAACTCATGTGAAATAAACAGCTGATCTACAGGTATCTGATATAGCGGATATTTGTTAAGATCCATATGTCACGGATAGGATCATATTCTGTGCTAATTAAGAGACATGTAATCATTTACTAAACATCCCCATGTTTTTATTTAACAAAATAATGTTTAATTCAGGTTGGCGTAAGTACAAAACCATCGCTATGTTTTTAGATCAGGAAATGCATCCAGGCTCAAACAAACGATTTTCAATCCTCACGATCATTTAATGTATCATATGTTCGCGAGTTGAAATGAATGCACTAATACATGTAGTTTAATTCACGTGAGTTTACAACAACAAAAATAATCGCTTTGTTTTTATATCACATCCGACCGGAGGAAAATGCAGCACGGGTCTCACTACCGATCATCCTAATTCCACGGGCAAACAATAATATGTACAGTGTTAATAGTTTACTGTATTATTAGTGTCTAATATTACTGGGGATTTCGGAATGGTACTGGATTTTGATTTATTGTATCGGCTTCATATCGCAATATATTCCCGAAGTCTGAAATACAAAAATGTCCCACATTAGGGCAATTCACCCTACATTTAATCATTCATACAAAATCATATTTCGTTTCTTTTTAACGAAATAAATGTGGTTTAATCCACATAATTTACTGTGTTAATTGTTTACTGTAGTATTGTGCACATTACTTTTCGCTGCTTGTTGCACCCCTGGTTAGAAGCTAAACTGCATTTTGTTGTCTCAGTACCTGCAATATGTGCAATAACAATCAAGTTGAATCTAATCTTGAGCAGGAACACATTTATTTAGGCTACTTAGTACATATCTGACATAAACGATTAAACACATTTGTGCATTCTTTAAACCGAGTCAAGCCGAGTCCGGAGGTGGCGGCACATTAAAGTGTGCACCTGATTGTTTAACTTGAAGGTGCCTGATGACATTTAATCATTCAAACAAAATCATATTTAGTTTATTTTTAACGAAATAAATGTGGTTTAATCCACATAATTTAGGCCTACTGTGTTAATTGTTTAGTATTGTTTAACTTGAAGGTGCCTGATGTGAACATTTCCAGAAGCACTCTAGCTTGAATGGCCTTTGTATGTATACAGTAGGCCTACACATAGGCGGCGCGTGAGGCTCAGGTTTGGGAAGGCTAAATAACTTTTTTTTTCATCTTACGCTACCCGCCTCCGGCGTCTATAGAAAAGAGATCAACTCAGTGAAAGCACCGCCTGCTGACCGATCAGAGCTCAGTGTGCGGAGTTTAAATCTATCAAGTCATATTACAGGATAAAGGAAATGCAGTTTAAACTGCCGTATGCAGAGAAGACGCTGACGTGTCGCACTTATCATTCATATCACACTGACATCACATCATCAATCAGATCATCGATCTCACATCGATATCACAATATTTCCTTATCTGAGTCAGCTTCTCGAGCCGTATCTGGCCGTGCAACTACGGTGGCCCTGAGAGGCCAGGGTGCTGCAAATAAAAGAACGCTGCAAATTAAAAAAACGCTGCAAATAAAAAGAAACAGAAACGCCGCGCAAATAAAAACGCCGCGATGCAAATAAAAAAGCCACAACCGAAGTGAATTACCGGTCTAGACCCCGGGGATTTCATCGGAGCGGTGCTTTCCCTCCTGAATGATTATCCTGCAAACCGGGGGCCTAATCGCCAAACACCATTACATTCTCCTGTTGTACTATCATGGCAATCATTTCATTCATATGACGTGTAAACAATAAATATGTAATTCTTACATCACGTCTCTCCGGTTTGAACTATTATTGCTGATGCACATGCGGTTTTTTATGCGAGAGAAGAAGAAGTCTGGGGGATCTCCAGGAAACATCTCTTGGGTAAGTTTATAATGTTAAAGTTACACAGGATGTAGATAATATCTGTCGCTGCCGTATTTATAACTTTAAATGACGTTATTTTGTGTGTGGGAGCAGATTATGTGTGTAGTGTATAATGTTAGTAGAACATAGCTTTGATCAAAACTGCAGAAAGCTATTTTGAAGTTGCTTACTTGTCTGTGAAAACTGATTCTGATTCTGCTCGATTTATCCGTGCAGCTTGAACCGTTTTAAATCTAGACTACCACACACACACACACACACACACACACACACACACACACACACACACACACACACACACACACACACACACACACACACACACACACACACACACACACACACACACACACACACACACACACACACACACACAGTATTATTGCATGTTCAACTGCCTGAGGCTTGTCTTGCCCTTGTCAGTGGGGAATGTCGTGATTAAGACACACTTGCAATCCATGTTGGGATATTCCTTGTATTAAGCCAGCGTTGAAAGTAGTACTGATTAGTCTTTCCAAATGTGTTCGTGTTATTTACAAACTAGTGCAGTGCCCGTTCGGGGCATGGCCGTTCAGAGCTAAGCGGACCGATTGTTTGGCTCCCATAATTGCTGCTTGCAATGTTGTCCGGGGGGCGTACCCGATCGGAGCGCGTAGATTCGTCAAAAATAAAGGTTTAGAAAAATGAATCCCAAAAAATTCTAAATGAAGGATGCACATCATCGTGCAATCCGCAAGCCATATACGAAAGTTTAGATCGATCTGACAAACAGTCAGAGAGATATGCGAGACACACACACAGACATTTCTTGCTTTATAGATATATAGATAGATGTTCATGCAATTGAAGCGCAAAGCAACCTAATGATACTTTATTTGTTTTGTTGCAGGTCATAATGTATTGTCCTTTTTGTGGACAGCAGCAGGCTTCTAAATCAGCCTTTTGCTGTTCATGTGGCAAGGACATCAAATTCCTGTGTGATGTTGATAAAACAGGCACAAGTGGAGGTAATTTTTTTTTTTACTTTTTTTTTTATTAGGCTTAGGCAATGTACACTCTATATCTTATGAGTATGGGTGAGAACACTGTATGTCTCTCTGTTCTTTGTCATTGACGATTGATTGGACTCTTATTTCAAGCAGAGGCTACAGGAAAAAGCACACTGGAGTTATTTCGGACTTTCCGGAGTGTAAAAGAGAAGGAGAGACGAGCAGGTTTTAAGAAAGAAAAAAACACCATCAAAAGACAACCTGAAGGTTGTGAAGGTACATTTTTTTGCTGAGATATACTAATAATTTGCCGACAGTCCATTCTGTCATGTATTTATAGTGTCACTGAACTAGTTAACAGTCGCCTATTTCATTGTTTCTCTGTAGATTTCAGTAGGCCTTATGAGGCTGAAAGATGGTGTACTGAAGACTGTAAGAGGAACAGTACTTCCCCTTTTGATGCGACCAGAGTCGGATGCGGACGAATTGCAGAGAGCTGCTGAGCAAAAAATGAAGACCTTCGACAGAAATTTACATGGCGGTCCCTACGTACTGCTCTACCCTGACGGTACAAAGATAACTACTATACCAGGAACAGAAGTACCCTTCACTCTAAACGAGTACAAAGAAGTAGTGGGGAAGGCCTACCAACGTATCACACTGTACATTTGTACAGCTGAAGATTTCTTTACATCTTGTAAGTAATTGTGAAATGAATTACCAACCAAGAAGAGCTTTTTTAATTGATTTGTTTGTCAAGGAAAGCACTCTGTTGTTCTGAGTAGTCTAAAATCCTCTTATACCTGTTCTTGTATTTCACAGCTCAGGAAACCAGCTCTGAATCCAACTCATCGGATTCAGAGGTGATCATCATGAGTCCAACTTCTGCAGAATTCAATGCAGCTGATACATTAGTGAGTACTACATTTGTTGTATCTTAGATCGCTTATATTATAAATTATATCTGGAAGTGAAAATGTTTCTAGATTTCACATAGAAGGCATATTTTTACGATGAAACATGTCCCAAAATAGCATTTTAAATTGCGGTAAATGTTGCAGCGTCCTGGCCTACACATATTTTACAAACTTAAGAAAACAACTTTATTTAGTGCAGATCCCTGCAAAATCACACCATAATAATTTGTATGTTTTTCACTGAAAGTGATAATGTAAGAAGGATCATTCCCCCTGTCGCAAATCACATACACTATCAGTCAGAATAATAGAATTCAATATTTATGTTCAAATGTGTTAAGTTCTGTCAAATTTGAAGTGTCACACTGATATATTGTTTTTTACTTCCAGGTATGGGAACCTGCAGATGGAGAGTCAGGCACTGATTCAGCAGCTCCGGTAATTGTGGCTCCTAAACATTGTCTATTGTTCACATTCAGCCTTGTCTGAAAATATTGTCAAACAATTAATGTCTTAAACTACATGAAATAATGTGTCACACTGACCCAGAGATCCACGTTTGTGTACATTAGAATAGTCTTTTCTTTCTAAATCAGCCCTCTGATAGCCATGATTTAAAATACTTCAACTTACCTGTCACAAACCATGGTTTGTGATTCAGGTCTTATTTTCTGACTCACAAGAGGGCCCAGGAACATCAGGAGGTGTGCTGGAAACTGCGTGCTATAGGTATCATACTTTCCTTTCTACAATTCAAGTATGTTTTATATGAAAACATCAACAATGTAAACTTGTGTATGTCAATTTCTCAGCAAATATACTCAGCTGTATGCGCCCATTGTAATAGAGGATAAGGATGACTCAGACAGTGTTGAGTGCAGTCATGACATTCCAGAGGATACAAAGTAAGAGAAAAGTTACCCTTACTTCAACTGTGGTTGTTATTTTTCCTGATCAAAAATGTGTGCTATGGTGTACCATTTAACATGGTCATAATTTATCTGATGACAGGGTGGACCAGCAATCACTTTCTGAGATAACTGCAAACCTGGCCCTAGAGATTGACCATCGAGCTGTCAGCAGATTTAACATCTGTCGCTCGAACATCTGGGATGGAGCAGTCAGAGGATTCAAAAGGGCAACATTCTCAGAAAAGAAAGACATCCTGGTGAAATTCTCTGACGATGAAGGGAGGTTTGAGGAAGGTCTCGATACAGGTGGCCCCAAGAGAGAATTCCTCTCCCTTCTCATGAAAGAGCTGAACAAACGGCCCATATTTGATGGACCTGTGGAGAGCCGCTACCTGGTCTACAATTCAACAGGTTCTGTTTTGTGTATAATATTTTAAAAGAACCCATATTTCAACCTTGCAGTGTTTTCAAATATGGAAACTGATTTAATATTTCTTTATTCTGCATTATCTTGGACAGCTATCAGAGAGGATGAGTATTATTTAGCAGGGAAGATGATTGCTGTGTCCATTGTGCATGGTGGACCTGGTCCTAATTTTCTGTCAGAGGATCTGGTCAGCTACATCTCAGGGCAGAGCAGTTTCAAGGCATCTGTCGGAGACATTACAGATGAGGAGATAGGGAAAGTCCTACAAGAGGTATGAGAAGGGTGTGAAATTCTAGAATAGGTAAAGAGAGAGTTTTGTCCACTTAAACCATTCTTTCAAGATATACTTCTGGCATTACCATTTTTTTATAATTACGTGTCATATTTGAAATGTGTGGGACTCTGTTATCTCTTCTTTTAGATTCAGAATTCACCCTCAGTGGAGATCCTTCAGGACTTGATGATACGGAACAGTGCCATGTTGCAGACTGCTGGGTGCTTCAGACATGTCAGGTCATGTGAAGAAAAAAAAATGATTGTAGAGGATTACCTGAAGTGGTACATAATCCACAGGAACAACACTGCAATCGAAAGGTAGGTTTTTGTATTTCATTGTTATTGCTAAAATAATTATGAAAAACGTGTTGCTGTTGTCCCATTTTCTTGCTTACTTACTTCTACATGATGCACATGTATCTTTGCATGCATCTTTTAATTGTATTTTAGATTCAAGGCTGGACTTGAAAGTTTGCAGTTTCTGACAGCTCTGCAGCAGCATCCGACGGTTCTGACCCCTGCTCTCTGTCATGCCGATATGAAGCTGTCTGCTGCAGAGATGGAAAATCTGTTCCAGCCTGAATTTAGTCAACAGGGAAGCAACATAAGGGCTCAGGAAGAGAAAGCTATGAGTTACTGGGCAGACTATCTTCTCGATTGTGAAGGTTAGTCAATTTGCTCGTCTGATTTTTATACACACAGATTATAAAAAGTTCCGGTGTTGATGTAGATAGTATTTACTGTCAATTGATTCCAATGTTCTCTACTTTTTAGAAAATGACAGCTCAGTGACCTTGGAGGAGGTGTTAATGTTCGCTACAGGTGTGCCATGTGTGCCTCCTGCTGGTATGAGTCCTCTGCCACGCCTTCAATTCCTATGTTCTACAACGTCAACATTCCCAATGGCAAATACCTGTGCCAACATTTTAAAGCTTCCTCTTTTGGACACTTATGGTGCCTTCAAAGCCAACATGAACTTTGGCATTAATAATTCCCCCGGCTTTGGGTGCCTTTAAACAATTAAATAACTTGTGGTAAAAGTTAATGTTGCCACACACAGTCCGTTGTTTTAATGTTGCGGTCTGTCCGACCAAAATGTTGTGACGTAAGAGAGATGTGAGTATTTTTCATGGCAGATTTGTCCTATTTCATATCTAACATGTGAACAACACCACACATTTGTATTGTATTGTTATTGTATTCTCGTTAGGTAGGTAAGGTAGACCGTGGTTAAATCAAGAGTTCAGAACATGTGTTAAGATGTTTTACAAATATTTACATAAACAGTAAATAAAGACTGCAAAAGGCACCTTGTCGTGCAAATGTGCCAATTTTGTTTTGGCCATTTGATCATGTTTTTACATGGACTTTGTGAAAGAGTAAAGCTGAATGACTCTTCATTAAATGGTTTAAAAGTGTTTCATTTTAACGTAAGGACTTGTTTTTTACGTATAGCATATATGTTACACACTCGCTACAAAGATGACACGGCTGTAGCTGGTTCACAAGATTTTATTCTCAGATCCACTGTGAAAACAGAAATAACAGTAGCATATGTGACTGATGCAATGAATGAATGTTATTGTTGATTCATCAATTTGTTATGGGCTGTGTCTGAAATCACTCACTACTCACTATATAGAATTCCCTATAGTGTGAATGAGAGTGATTTCGGACACGCCTTGGTCTTTAAAATGTCAGAAAGTGAAGCCTCACAGAGAACAAATTAATCCAGCAAATATTCACATTTTAGAGGCTGGAACCTGCTTATATTCAAAACAAAATTAAAATCAATTAGGTGTATAATTTTCTGACAATCGACCATTCAACTGATAACACGGATGTAACACTAAACATGTTTTACAAAATACATGAATATGCTGTATGTTTATTTAAACAAAGAAAGGTTTCAGTCTAATGACTTATGCAAAGATACAAGCTGAATATTTCACTGGACTTATCTACTCAGAATTGCAGCATTCTAAATAATATTCAACCTACATTGGAAACTTGTACACACAAAAAAGGTTCTGGGGGGCTGGTGGGGCAATGTATTCTACACTCCAGATATGTTTTTCATGGAAATGTAATTCTGAACAGCAGCTGTCCAGTTCACTGGTGGAGCCAACCCACTCCATCTTTGCAAGTCCACAAAATGCATCTCCAGATTCTCATCACCACACAAATTGTACTGGGATGATGCTTGCATGATGCCATCAAAGTGGTGTAGGGCTTCCCAGGACACTGGAAATCCACACTCCCTTCCGCCAAACTTAAGACCAGTCATAAATTGAAACATAATGAGTCAAGTGATTACAAATGGATCATTTAACCCCCCCAAACATGCTAGATAAGCATTATAACTAAAACTCCATTGAGTCAGTTCTTCGTTAATTAAATCCTAAACAAAGAGCTTTGACTTGAGAAGTTAATCTCAGGTTGACAGCAGCTCTTTCAGTCAAATATGGTCATTCTATTCACTTTCTAACACAAGGTACTTTTTGGAATTGAGTAAGATAAATCGACAGAATAGCTTTGGACATTTTCTGATTTAGGTTGTGTTGGAATCCATTTTTAGTCGTTTAAGACTTGAAATCATTTTGAAATAATGAGTTTTCAGACTAAATGAATCACGTTATTTATCAAGTGACAAACTTGTCATATTGGGCTGATACACCAAATTATATGAAGTCAGATATATTTTAAAGTAATATTACCAAACAATTTCAATACAAACCTGTGAGGCAGGTGGTACATGGCATCAGGTTTACCTGATGGACACTGAGACAGGCGAACAGGTCGGATGGTGTGGTTGTTCCACAGCTGTCTGTACTCATCGAGGTCTTTTTGTAAGATGCCCAAAAACACATATCGCAGCAGACACTTGTGCTCATGGCTCCCATTGAAGAGGTGCCTCTCTCTAAGGTCACTGAAGAGCTCGATCCAGAACTGAGTCCTAATGGTGGAATTCAAAACTTTTGTATTTCATGAAAAAAAGACAACTTCAAGTAAAAAGTCACAATATTTTGCTAAAAAGTCACAATATTTCTAGAAATGTTGTACATTTCTTGGTGCGCTCCTACATTATTTCATTTGGGAGCACATAAACTCCCTTGGGAAAATGTTAGTGTACAGCTCTAATGATAGATTTAAAGTATTTGGGCACCTCTGTACTATATACACACACACATACATTCTTGGACCTGACCTTAAAAGGCTATAAGTTGCTTTCTGAAGAAAGACCACCAACTCTCGATGCGCTGGTTTGCAGTTGAGGTACCATACATGTGACTGAGGGCTCCTGCAAAATCATCTGTGTGTTGAGATCGTAACGTGCAGTTAATGGCTGCCATAGTGCCGTTTTCGCTGGAAGTAGTCCAAACTCCGATACACACTGCAGGTAATACTGCGCAATGATGCCCGGATCGTTGTTAGTGCTGCCACTCCTGAGCCACATAACTTTCCTTGAAAAGCCGTCGATGCAGCCACTGATGGCAATACCAAAGGGTTTAAGTTTATCATATCCATCAGCGTGCCACACTTGGTTTGGTCCTGCTGTGACGTATCCCCTTCGGACAAACCTTCGCCTGGAACGAAGTTGAACACCAGATGGATCCAGTCTGGAAATCGTCTGTCTAACATCCTCCCTTTTTACTGTCAGGTGATACTTTTGTTGCAATGTCTGCCACATAGCTCTGTAACCCAACAGCCGACCCGAGCCTCTCAGTTCATGTGCAACAGTTTGGTGTACAGTGCCAATGGGAGTGTAGTCTGTCCTTCTTGTTAAGCCAGCGTTCTGCAGCCTCCTCTTTAAGGTCCTCAGACTAAGAACAATGTTGTGTCTTTTTTCTAGAAAATCAAGTATCACTTCATAAGCGTGTCCCTCTGTGAAGTACTTGTGGATGAGGCCTGCCTCGATTCCTTCATTCGATTCTGTGACTGAAGGGAAAAGACAACAGTGTCATTAGGAATGAAACTTAATAAGAACAAAATGAAAATGTATCAGTAATGAGGAAAATACCTGAACTGTTTGATGCATAAGTGTATGTTTTCAGTTTTTCAGTATGTTCAATATCAATAATTCCAGACATGAGGAGCAAAAAATAAGAGAAATAAACAGGCAAAGGACAAAATATTGGGATACTTACATAATTGGTAAGGATAAAAATACATATCAATCTAGAGGTAGCGAACAAAAAGGTACCCTTTTAATGCCTGTATTTGTGCATAAACGCATCAGAAGGCTCAACCCTCACATGAAGGAGCACATAATTGGTCAACTTTGGTATTTCACCTGATTTTTTTACTTGTTGGCATTTTTTTTTATCAGTAGTTCTAAATCATGTTGAAATTGCCATGACTGACAATAATATGTGTATAGCATATATTAAAATGGCAACAAATCATATACAAATAAGACATTATCACTGTACTGGTGAAATTCTTGACTTTTAAGGAGGAGCTTACTATCTTCGAGAAAGGGAGCCAAACATTCAATGTTGCTGCCACAGGAGCCGCAACACCTCCCAAAACACCCACCAGTCCCACAATATGGACAATACATTGCCTGTGGAAAAGGAGCAATGTGAATGTTATTCATTTGCAATGAAGTAACAGCTACTTGGTAAGCTATTGCAGCAGGTAATGTTACCTGCAAACAGCTGACACTAATTTAACAGCAGATATCAGCTGCAATCACTTAATATCTGAACCATGCATCCATCTACAATGTCAAAATACATTAAAAAAAAAGAAGAAAGATTTAAAGCCAGTAAACTTCCCAAAGGAAGCACGTCTTGGACATGATAGAGACCCTTCTCTATCTCTAAGCAGGATAAGAGACCATCATTTATCTCTAGACAGGCACATTTAGATGACATGTTGATGGAGTCAAGATTGACTACAGGATGTTAGTGAAGATCTAATATGTATTCAATATAGGGCTGGGCAACGATTACAAGTTTTAAATCGCGTTTCCTGCGATTAACGCGCTAATAACGCGTTAACTTGCCCAGCCCTAATTCAGTAAAAGTTGTTCCTTCAGAGCATGTTGAGGAGAGGACCCGAGCTCGTCTGTTGAATAAAGGCATATTCAACTTACTTTGAGTGTCTTAGCATCATCTTTAAGTCCCGGTCGGCTCAGATCCGTTTGTTTAGAAAACAGCTAACGTTAGCAGATAAAAGTAGCTATGTTCTACTAACATTATACACTACACACATAATCTGCTCCCACACACAAAATAACGTCATTTGAAGTTATAAATACGGCAGCGACAGATATTATCTACATCCTGTGTAACTTTAACATTATAAACTTACCCAAGAGATGTTTCCTGGAGATCCCCCAGACTTCTTCTTCTCTCACATAAACAAACCGCATGTGCATCAGCAATAATAGTCCCCGGTAATTCACTTCCGTTGTGGCTTTTTTATTTGCATCGCGGCGTTTTTATTTGCGCGGCGTTTCTGTTTCTTTTTATTTGCAGCGTATGAGTCCGTGTATCTACGGACCATTTGTTTTTCTTTATTAAAAAAGTAAACTGAAGAGCGTCTGAGAGGCGTTTTTGCCCTTTTGCTTGTTACCTTACTAAATGGTCTAATGGTCAGTGGAGCGAGGGGGGAGGCCCGCGAAACTTGTGGAAGTGATTTCAAAACAAAAAGCACTCGTTTGCTTGGAACAAAGAAAACGGCCAAGACACACATTGAGTCCAGAAAATGAATGTTATTAAGGGCTGTAAATATAATAAGCCTGTGTCTAAAATTGACAACAGGCTTATTATATTTACAGCCCTTAAGATACACTTTTGTTTTTAACAGCTGACCACTACCATGACATACTTTGTTTTAGTAGATTTCGCATGAGAGCAAAATGTATAAATATGAGCATTACATTATATGAATATGAGAACAAAATGCATGAATGTGTGAGTGACAATATATGAATGTGTGCATTGAAATATGATAATATGAGAGCAAAATGTATGAATGTGTGAGTATATATATGTGTGTGAGAGTGAAAATGTATGTATGTAAAAGGAGAATATATGTGTAAGAGTGAAAATATGCTGCATTTTGAATGTCCGATAGTCCACCATTTCCACCAGAAATATCAAACATTTAATAAAAGTGAAAAACAATGAACAAGACTTAACGTATTCATCATAATTAATTATATTTATTTCGTTTGGATGTAGGATTTTTGACTTTGTTTAGAGCAGTGATCTTCTACTATAGGCCTATGAACATTTTGGACCCAAAATCACAACAAAAAAAAACGTAAAAACAGATTTTGAAAATGATATTATTTTTCATATAGGTAACACAAACATACACAACGAAACCATTTAAAAGCTGGAAATATATACATGGGATGTCACTATGATAATGTGAAAGTTTGATTGAGGTAGCATGGGATTTCATTCTGATAAGGCAAAAGTGTTATTATAAATATAATACAAATATATACACATTATGTACAAAAATCAGTTTTTTCTGTCTTTATCTGTGCCACGCTTCAAAGCGGTTCTGTCAATACGACACAGAGGGCAACATCACAGATTCCTCCTCCTCCATGTCAAAAAACAAGCTTAAAGCTTGACTCACGTTCAGAGTTTTCTTCATCATAGTTGAATCTTCAAAACTCTAAATCTATCTAACTATATCTAAATTCTGAATGTTTGTCTGTCACTTTACTTCAATCACAGTCTCCCGCCGTCCCTCTTCGTCTCGTTTCGTATCACTCCGTTTACCTGATTACCTCACCCCCTCCCTCCCTGGTAAATACATCCTGTTGAGCAGAATCTACAGTTTCCAGTATTTTCCGTTTCGTAAAATGATAAAATACGGCAAAGATATTAAAATATGTGCTTCCATTATTCCTACTTCTGAAATATATCTGTATTAACTTTATATCATCGTATGTCCGTGTTTATTGGGTCTTTTTGCATGAAACAAAGACTGGCATATAGTTTCAAGCCAGTACTTTCGACAAAAACACACGGCAATGTTGTCCGGACTGTTGTTTTTATGCGGCACCGGCTTGAACAGGTCATGTGATCTGATCACGCCGGCGTGACGGTCGACTCCAAAGGATTAATATTAAATACATATAAGTATTTTTACAACTTGTATTTAGAAATACTCTGTTGTAATTATTGATGCATAGATGTGTTCATCCATTCAATGTGGCATCTGCTATAATGGGGTTAATGTATGATATTACTTAATAATACAATACATTATAATATATGATATGATAATTATATTTTAGTTTTATTCATTTGTTATTTCATAGTTTCTCATTATTTTTATCGCTCATCTTATTTTTGATTTTATTAATCTGCGTGAATCTGTGCTGTCCTGTTTTTCACTCTCACCCTGTTGCTGTTTGAACTACTGAATTTCCCCACGGGATTAATAAAGGTCCATCTTATCTTATCTTAATGTATAAGTTGATTTACTTCAATCTACTGTACTGTGTAAAAACACCCCAACAATATTACAAGAAATATACTGCAAAAAGCAAACTATATATACTTTATTTGATCTAAAATATTGATGTTTTTTCATTATAGTAGCTTGTGAAAACCATACAGTAACAAATAAGTGATTAAATGCGCCATCTTAGCGCCATCTTATGGTTAAATCCTGTAATTGAACAAATGGGGAAATTGGGCAACGCCCTCTAGCAATTTGGCAACACCCCCAGCCACTGGCATCCGCTGGGCTTTTGACTGGGACACACCCATCTGAGTCTGATCTGGAGTGCTTCATCTGTACGTGGCGCTGTAACTTCCTCCACAAAAGCAGCGAAGAAGCATGGTTGTCATGGTTGCCCTTCTGTTTATTCTCCGCGGTGGGGGCAGAGGGAACCGGGCAGAGTTTTTCTCCAGTCAACGTGTATTAAAGTTTAAATCTTCCGACAAAATTATAAAAGTGCCGGTCAAAGGTCTTCTTTGTTATTTATTGAGCTTTAAAACAAATGAATAACGACTCTATATAATAATAAAATACACGGAGCCTCTCTTTTTCCTCCCTCTCTTTGGACAGCGCCAGTGTCTGTTTCATGCAGCAGCTGATCCAGTAATGAGTGACACGGCCGACAGTAAAAATAAACATATTTATAACTAGTTTAGGTAGTTTGAGAGGTGTCTCCGTCCTGTCAGATTAGACTTCACTCGCGTTTATGTCCATATCGAGAGAAAGATAAATAATCAAACACGTGGGTTTGCTATCCTGGCTCCTAAATGGTGGAATGAGCTCCCCATTGACATCAGGACAGCAGATAGCTTACACACCTTCCGGCGCAAACTGAAAACTCATCTCTTTCGACTCCACTTCAAGCGATATAACTATTAACAAAGCACTTATATACTAATAAAGGGCTGGCTTAGCTAAAGCCAGTTGAGTAGCACTTGAAATGTTTTTGCTCTATGAAGCCTGATGTACTTATATGATTCTGTTTTCTTCAAGTTTATATTTTGTTGGTCGAACGCACTTATTGTAAGTCGCTTTGGATAAAAGCGTCAGCTAAATGCAATGTAATGTAATGTAATTTGAATTCAGTGTGCAGTTTACTTTGACGCGGGGGTGAGCAGCAGAGGTGGGGAGAGGCGGGGCTATTGCCTCATCATTATCAGAAAATGATCGTATAGGGCGTACACACGGAGCCGTTGGACCCCCCAGAGCGTTGCGTATGCCGTTCTATCCACCTTGGGACCCGTTATCGTTTCCGCAGTCGTTTAGTGCCGTATTCGGTCGTCCTCGTGTGGCCGAACGGTCTATATGACACTAAACAGTAACGCAAACGACCGTTTTCGTCCTCGTGTGGCCGGGGCATTAGTTACTTCACAGATGTGGATGAATGGTGTGAAATATATTATCAAGTGTTAAATCAGACTTTAGTTCCACCTGGAGTAAATTCACAAGCTACCCTGCAGTATACAAAGTCATTCAAACTAGCTGCACCTTTACCAGCTTTGAGAACACTTTAATGAACAATCATTATAAAACATATCATATATATTATTCTGAAATGGACCAATCTGCACAATGACTACTTTTACTGTCGCTACTTTCACTATATTTTGATGATAATACTTTTCTACTTTTACTTGAGGAACATTTTGAATGCAGGACTTTTACTGTGACAGAGTATTCCTACACTCTGGTACATCTACTTTTACGAAGTACAAGATCTGAGTACTTATAATTTCACTACAAGATCTGAGTACTTGTACTTTTACTCAAGTACAATATCTGAGTACTTATTCCACCTCTGGTAGTGTATTAGTCTGATGTGAAGCCACAAAATCATGCAGAGCTGCATAAAAATAGACTCACAATGGTAACAAGTGGAAAATAATATTTACAAATGTGTACAATGATTTGTAGGTAATTTTGACTACTCAAGACACCTGACAAAGGACAAAGGAAGACTGTGTTCATTCTACAATTACATGGGATTAAAGAAAAATGTAGTTTTACTTGTATAATACTTCAATTTTATATAAAAGACAGTTTGTTTTCATCTGTTTTAAAATAAACAAAGTATTGGCTTTCAGAATATTAAACTTGTTTCGGCAAATTCAGATGATAAATACAACTTTGAAGCTTGTAACGGCATAATTACAAGCAGAGAACGGACTAATGTAACATCACAGCAAGCATAACAACAGCCGGTGTTTCTTTTAAGTGTTTCCCCGGTACACAAACGCCAAAATACACAAACACACTCGCGAGCTTCCCCCAGACCAGTAATACAAACGAAAATGTGTCTTCGGGTCAATGTGACTGATTTCGATAGAGCAAGTCACATTTGATTTAGGCACGAAACATACTACCAGTAGAAATACATTGCTTTCAAAATCGCTCTGTGTCGAATCACTAGATTATATTTCGTGACTATAACACGAAATGCCGTGAGTGCTTCATCCTCTGAACACCACACGATGGCGACTGTAACGCACATAACATAGGTACGCTCCTCTGAAATGATTGTCCCCTGCAATTATTATTATTATCCCTCATCGAGTTCGCTATTCAGCTTGCTAACGTTAGCTTAAACAAACGTAACATGCAACGTTAGCCTAATCTAAAATGCTCTACTACGGCGTACCTTTCATGTGGCTCGTCAGCGCAGACTCTTGCATCGTTATTTTTGCAAACTTTGCAGGAGGCTACTCGTGGGCTTGACCCTCGTCTTAGCCATGGCTTGGCTTTGTCTTCTGCTAGCCAACGCTCGTTGAAACTGCAACTTCCTGGCACACAGTCATCTATCACTCTCATCAGAATGCCCAGGTCACACGTAACACAAACACTTGCAGGTCGCGCGCATAGCGCGGAAAGGCCGCAGCGGAGCTGTTTTATATAGAAGCGAAGCAATTCTTTTCTTTTAATCTAAAAAGCGAACTATTCAGTCAGACAGCAATTTATTGTAAAAGTAAAGCATTTACATTTTCAAGCACTTTATCTCAATTTCAAGCACCATTCCCAAAATTCAAGCACTTTCCCAACCTTGAAAACACCACATCAAATTTCAAGCATTTTCAAGGATTTCAAGCACCCGTACGAACCCTGTGTTTATAGCCTGCATTTATTTTGTGATTAGACTTTTATAAATAATTTAATTTTAACTAAGAGTGAAACACTTGATTTGATATCTTTATGTGTGTGTGTGTGTGTGTGTGTGTGTGTGTGTGTATGTTCTGAAATGCACTTCAAATGATCACTTTTCTTTTGATTTCCCTTTGATATTTTCTTTAGGTACAGCGTTACTTGCAGCTAATTGATTGTTTTATGGGTATTCTGTGTTGAGATGGTGCAAATATTTGTAATACATATCTAATATCTTTCTAATACATTTCTCTTGTGTTGTTCTTTCACATAACTAAGACTATAGAAGTGTAAAAAATAGGCTACGTCAGATTATTCCAAGGGGCATACATGTCAAGTACATTTTTATTTATATAGCCCAAAATCACAAATCAGAATGAGGGGGTCCTTGGTGTATTCTCTATCTTGTAAGGGGTCCTTGGCTAAAAAACAATTGAGAACCTCTGCTCTATAGGTTCTGCCTGAGACCTCTCTTCTGAGCTAGCCTTTTGTGCAGTGCACTCCTCATTTGCAGCATTGCTGAGAGTTTGCCTCCCTATGTGTTCTCTTTCCGAGGCAGAGGTTTCATCTTTTTTTATAGTCCTAAAAAATCTGACGCGTTTTGCAACAAAGTCAAGTATTTCTTCATCTGTAGGTATACGTGTTGATACAGGTGTTCCTTTAATGTCATGAGGGGACAGGAGAGCAGGCCCGGACTGGCCATCGGGAGGACCGGGAGGTTTCCCGATGGCCTGGCCTGTTAAGTGGCATGCTGGCCTGAGGATTTTTTTGATATGTATTGTTGAGATCTTCATATGAAGTGAATACTTAAAACGAAAGTTAATTGAGATCATGGTATGAAGTGAATACTTAAAAACGAAAGTTAATTAATAAATCATACATGATCAATCATATTCTTGTATAAACCCATAATGAGAATGCTTCTTGACGGTTTTTGAATATGTATGTATGCTTACAATTTTTTCTGTTGCTATTTTGATAACTTTGCGTTTTGAAAAGAGGGTGTTGTGAGTTTTCATAGTATGTTTAATACTTAAAAACGAAAGTTAGTTATAATCAAATATAATCAATTATATTCTTGTATAACCCACAATGAAAATGCTTCATATTTTAGGTTTTTCTATAGGTTACAGTATAAACAAAACAAAGTGGTTTGTTTAGGTTGAGTGTGTAAGATCTATGAGTTATGGGTGTCTCCTCTGGCAGCAGTCCACAGGGAGGGGGGGCTCCAGGCTTAAGGAGAAACACATTAAAGGCCAAAAATAGTTCATGTCCTTTTCACACTAACATGAGAAGGTGGGTCTTATGTCATAAAGCTATGGAACATGTCGAGGCATGTTCAGCCTTGTACATTAGAGGGCATGCGCAGTTTTCAACTGAATTGGGTGTAGAGGAGGAGTTTGTTTTTTGGGGTTTCGATCCAGTTTTTTGAGAGAGCGCGAGAGAGAGGGGGGTTACCCCTGGTAGACTCTCTCCCGGTAGGCTGTGTGCTTCAGAGCTGGGTAACTAGCTCTCGGTAAGGTTCTGCCAGACGGGGTAAATATCTCTCGAATTTCTTGGTTGTTGGCTGAGTGGAATGATTTGATGAGAGATGTGTTTGTGAATATTATAAATACCGCCATCTGTGAGGAAAATCTCTCCCTCCGAAATTGCGGACAGGTATGGGTTTTTGAATGTTATACCCGCCGTCTGTGTCGGAAAAAAGGTATGAAACTGATGTGAATTGATTGGTGAATGGAAAGTTGAATGCGCTTTTTATGGTCACCGGTCTTTTTACGAGGAAATACCTCTAAATTCTATCGGGAGAATTTTTAAAATGTCACAACTGAATTGGGCAGTTGAAATTAAAACATTTTGGTAATAAATGTAAGACTGTGAATTAAAGTTTCATATTTGAACATGATCACAGCACCAGGTTTTTAGTATGATTATAATGTTGTAAAGAGAGAAGGTAAAAACCCTGTATTAGTTTGGACCTATTTTTCTTCAAATAAACTGAATCCCACCAGTTGGATTGGGATAATTTAAAAGACACCTGTGCCCTCCTCTCCTGCTTCAAAGGTAAGATTGCACCCTGCCACACACACTTAGGTAGGAGCACACTCCATTTACTGATATCAAAATCCTTCGGGATCCCTTAAACAGATTAAAAAAGAGTTGTCTTAATTGAAACAGCAGTTAATTGAAACCTTGGTTCTTCGGGAGTTAATAGAGGTGAGATCTTGCTGACGTTGGTGGATCTGAGCCAAGCAGCAACCTTACATAGACTCAATAACTTCGGAAAGGTCAATTAGTAGGTCAGAGTAATTTACCGGAATAAAATTATCAGGACCTCTCCGACTCTAAACATGGCGCCCAACGTGGGGCTCTGTGAAAAGTAATATTTTTACAGAGTCAAAATACAAGAACCAAAACGACCTAGTGAAAAAAGTCGATGAGTACAAATCAGCTAAATACAGGCTGAAAGTCTTGTTAAAATACCTACCCCAAATCCTAGAATATATAATTAAACCTAAAAGTGTAGTAATTTAAGTTAATACTATTGCACCGGACTGAGGGTTATATTATATCGGATATTGCTGTCTGATAAAGAAGCTAAAGTAGGTTCTTCTTCCCCTAGCCAAATTGAGAAGCCTGTGGTCCCTTTAACACAGGTTTAGGTGGCTATAGTGAAGTCAGCCGTAGGAGCACTGCTCAGTACCTGTCCAATTACTTTGAAACTTATAGGTAGGACTTGACAAAGAGCTGCGGTTTGAACTTTTGCGTTAAAACATAACGTGGGGAAGAGTTAATGGGAGATTTAATAAAGATAAACATGGGTCTAAAGGTCCCTATGCTGTTGAAAAAACTCGAAGTTCGGTACATAACACTCTTAGCTGAGGTACCCGCATGTACTAGCTGAATCCAGAAAGAGAACCTAGAACCAAGTGACGGTATAGTCAGACTGATCACCCGGCGGGAGTAAAGCCTAGGAACTTGCATGTGTATAAAAGAGTGAACGTAAACCCTTAAATACATGTTTGTGTTGTTTTTTAAAACAAACAAACAAAAATAAATAAATAAATGGCAGACGAGGTTAGAACGCAGTTTTTAATGACTCGGAGCCAACCACACAGGGAGGGATACACAGAAGCAAAATCCGGAGCTTCTGCCCGCCCTGGTCAGCTTAGCCCAGACCCACGGGCGTACCGTTTGGACAGAGAGCAACAAGCAGGTGGTATAATGTCTGAGACCCTACCTCCACCATACAGGGATAAAAGCTAAAAAAATTGCCATTTAGGAGTATCCCATCTACTACTCCTAGAAAAAAACACATTGTTAGACATGATATTCAGGAAAAAGGAATGTTGGAAATAATAATGTCAAATATTGAAAATCCTAAAACTGGATCAACAAACCATGTTAATAAACCCTGCTAATAGGAAGCTAAAACATGCAGGAGAAATAGCAGTAGCTCTGGCAAAGAGAATAGGTCCCTAGCATGCAAGCACAGTGTGATAATAAGAAAAGGACTATTAAACTGTCAGAAGGCAATGTGGTGATCAGATGACCCACAAATACTGGTTGTTTTGAATGTACTTTTAAGAAAAAACCTATGTGGGAACTATCAGCAGATATCAAGCCCCAACAATATCTTCAAAACTAATATGAGAACGTTTTTTGCGAAGCTAAAGCTGAAATACTTTACCAAAATCAACTAAACTATTTGTTTTTGACCCCTTTTTGGGAATGGGATTTTCCGTTACACAACAGAAGACTCAATTCAAGCCTTAAAGAACGCTTTAAAGACAAGTCAATGAGAGTTAAATGTGGTGCTATTTTGCTCATGAATGGAGCTTGCACTTTTGGAAAAAAGGTCTCCTCTTTTCTCTGCTCCCGAGGTGCTGCAGAAACACGCAGCACACGGGGTCAGAGACAGGCGTGACCTCTGGAGGGGAAGAAAATTTGAGCAGACCACAAAAGACCATTAAAAGTTTTATGGCCTCAGCACAGAGGAAGATCTGGAGATTTTAAGGAACTCTCCCAAAGCATCCCCCACCCCAGCACAAGGGAAATAGTGTTCCTCTCACCAATGAATAAATCAACTCTTAACCAAGTCGAATCTAAAATAGACATAGCTCCAGTTGTTAAGAAAAGAGGGAGATTCAAAAAATTATCTTAACACCAGAACAATAATATCAAATATCAAAAACCAAAATAGTATGTTGAGACCAATTCTCAGAAACTAACAATGCGAGATAAGAAGAAAACTTGGGAAGTTCATCTAGCCACGAATGATTTAGGAGGTGTGGAGATAAGGAACAGAGGAATAATTATCTCCTGAAGAGAAGCATCTTGCACTTGCATTCAAATTGTATCCAGCCCTGAGGGAAATGTCTCAAGGTACCAGAATGTGCATATACACTCTTTATTTTTCAATATCTGAAGCTACTAAACAAACTGTTCAGGGAGCAAAAACAATGATGAGTAGAAGGAGAAAATGGAAGATGATAATGTCTGATCCAGATGTGGGGTGTAGAGGTCCACAGGAAGTAAGCCACAAAGGGAAACATTGAAACCCTTACAGAAAACCGCTACTCCACAGATAACACTGTTTACAGATGGGAGTTTGCGAAAAGGTGACCAAGCAGCCACTTGGGCCTTTATAATGAAAACTAATTCAGGTGAAGTACTTTGCAAGCAAAAGGGTGCAATACCAGGTACAGCCTGCTGAGGAAAAGGCCATTTGTTGAGGGACTTCCTTTTGCAAAAAAAAAAAGGAAAAATAGCACACATCCGTATTGTTACTGATAGTGATTATTGTTAAAAAGCGGGTAAAGAAGAGCTTAATAATTGGGAACAAAGGCAGTTCAAAAATGTGAAAGGTGAAGCGCTGACACATGCCCATCTATTGAGGGTCTTATTGCAGAGTTAAAGGCAGGCATGTAAAATGGAATCATGTCCGTAGCCATACATATAAGATATCATTTGACTATCAGGGTAATAGAGAAGTTTTACCTTGCTTAAAGCACGGGACGAGTTAACCACCTGACTGCCATATTCCCTAGAATATGGAAAAAGGGTGGAAGCATTCACGTACCACCTGAAGAAGCTCCTTAGGTTGTGCATGAATTACACCGGCAGTTTAGGCCATGTGGGCCTATTTCAGATGAGAAAATATTGTCTCCACAATAAAATCCTCTTACCAAAACTGCGATTGCACTAAAACACACATGGTCAACATGTCTTCAATGTGTAGAAGTGGATGGGTTTAAGAAAGTTCATCCTGAGCATCTTAAAATAATAGAGGAAGAACCACTAACCATTTTTAGTGCTGACATAGCAGGTCCTTTTCTGACCCGCACTCCCAGTGGGAATAAGTATTTCCTTGTGACCTTTGATAAATGGAGGGAGTCATAAACATGTTTATCCTCTGACCAGAGTAACTGGAACACAGTGTCTGCTAAAATGGCGGAACATATAAGTATTTTTCCTAAAAACTGAGGAAATAGGAATGGATAATGTCACTCACTTTAAAAATGAGAAAGTTTTGTCACCCTTGCAGGATAAAGGGAATCACACCTATCTGGTCTTTACCATAGAAGTATCAGGCGTTAGAGCAGCCAAAGAGTGGAGTATAAAAAACTGTAAAACAAATTGGGACATTCCAATCGATTTGACAAGGCTGAATATATTCCTATAAGTATGGAAAAGCTACCTAGGGCAAAGGTCAGGTCATATCTAACTATCACACTTTTTCCGTTTAAATTCAGAAATCGTGTATGGGTGACCAGAAAGGGGCAAAGTCCAGAGAAGGGTTAGCTTAAAACTAAATCAGAAGGTTTGGATACAGTGAAGTCAATTTCTGGGAAAGTAGTTTCACTCCAGAGGAGAGGACCGGTTCACCCAAGCCAACTGAGTTTAGAATCCAGATAGGAATATGACTGCGGCCTACCCATCCACTGTTGATGCTATCAGTCTCACATCACATGACATGTTTTGCACACACACGTGGCAGTTAATGTGCTTTCTTCCACAGGAGAGGATGGCTTTTTGTGGGATCTTCCCGCAATAAGTTAAAATTTGTCTTGGTAAATTCTGTGCCAAGGGATATTTTATAGAGCAAAAGAGGGAATTTAAATCTGAGTAACAAGCAATAGCTCCAATGCAAAGGATTTAGCAGTAGAACTGTTAGAATCTATAGTGAATTATGCAGAAAAATGGCAAGACGAAACTCTGTCTATTAGCATATGGATCATTAGAGCTTGAATGGAGAATACCTCAGTATCAAAAAGGAAATGGAAAATAACCTTTATATTATTTTTCTCATTGTTTTTTAACTTTACACTATTAGTTTTCTTTTCAGTTATTTTTAATTGTTATACGCTTACACCCTAAAAAGAGTATTCATTTAAATTTGATTTTTTTTGAGCACATCTCTCCTTCTTTTTTGCTGGTTCTCACACAGCACGGCTGTCAGGTCGTTAAACTGATAAGAGTAAATTATGGCCCAGTGCTTTCTGCCATTAGAGGCCAACTGAGTAAGAGGAGAAACAATCACCTTGCTGTATATAGAAATTCCAAAGCAATATGGAATACACGACCCTCTTGAGAAAACCCTTGGGGAAGTTTTTATTTTAACTGAAACAACTTTTTATGAATCAGAGAAATGATTTAAACTTGATTTTAGCTATATTGTTGAGATTAATACCTCAGCAATCTACCAAGAGGATTTGAACCTGCCTAGCGGGGAAACTTCAGTCACAGTGCCTCAAGTGAAGCCAAGTAGACTCCTGGACCCAGGAAACCTGTGCAGAAGGACCGGAAGGGGCAAGCGGTGAAAAGGAGAAGACTCGTAAGAGAAAAAAGCGATCTGATTCGGAGGTCTCCCCGGGTGCCAGAGCCAAAAAGATGTCCTTGCTGTCAATAGAGGAACATGGAGTAACAGACCCCTTGGAAGGATTCCTGGGGGAAATTGTTTCAATTGAAACAATTATTAATGAATCAGAGGTCGCATACGTGTATGATCATAACTATATGGATGATATTAGTACCTCTGGAATCTACAAAGAGGAATTGATCCTGCCAAGCGGAACTACTTCAGGCACAGGGTTTCCAGTAAAGCCAATTCCTGAAACCAGAAAACTGGTGCAGAATGGATCAGCGGCTGAGTCACCTATGACCCCGCCAGAGGAGGAGGACGATTCTTCCAGCTCTGTGGGACAGGCTGCATCTCTACCCGCTGAGCCACTCAGATCGCAGTGGATTTCCCAGAAAAGGATGACGACTACCTGATAACTGCATGGTCAGATATCAGACGCCAGGTAGCAGCAGCCCTACCTACCCCCTGCCACTGGTCCACTTCACCATCTCCAACCCGGCGACTTCGTGCTGGTCAAGGACTTCCGGAGAAAGAGCTGGAAATCCAACCGTTGGCAAGGTCTCTACCAGGTGCTCCTCATCACCCAGACAGCGGTCAAGGTCACCGAGAGAGCCACGTGGGTCCACGCCAGCCACTGCAAGGTCGTAGTCACAGGCCAGGAGAGACGGTAGAAACAGACGACAACAAGTGATGTGTCCTAGTCACCAACGAAAGACGACAACAAGTACCACCAGCACCACACTGGCACCACATACACCTAATCTCACACTGCACACAGGATGTCATGAGCGAGTGCCAGCTAAGCTGTTTCATATGCCTCTGGTTCCTCGTTTGTGCTATCATTGTGTGGGGACTCATTGACCTTGTCACAAAGTCATGAGCGATTATTGACGAGGTCTAAAAAATCCATAACAACTGTCGACCGAGTTATCTGGTTTTCGTTTGGAGATGTCGTCCAGCGAAAAACTGCAACCCCTCCATGGTCAGGGTCAAGGATTTACATCAGATAGCAACATGGATTTAGGAGTCTACAACAGATGGGCCCCTCGCCCAAGGACATTCCTGTACGGTACTATGTTTTCGGTGTTTTTTCACACCAGGTTCATCAAAGGGTCGTCCTGATTACACATACTGAAGAACTTTTCATGATATTGATGCTTGGAGTTTTACGGATGTAATATGTATGTGTGTTTACGATTTTATCTGTTGATATTTGATAACTTTGCGTTTGAAAAGAGGGTGTTGAGATCTTCATATGAAGTGAATACTTAAAACGAAAGTTAATTGAGATCATGGTATGAAGTGAATACTTAAAAACGAAAGTTACTTAATAAATCATACATGATCAATCATATTCTTGTATAAACCCATAATGAGAATGCTTCTTGACGGTTTTTGAATATGTATGTATGCTTACAATTTTTTCTGTTGCTATTTTGATAACTTTGCGTTTTGAAAAGAGGGTGTTGTGAGTTTTCATAGTATGTTTAATACTTAAAAACGAAAGTTAGTTATAATCAATTATATTCTTGTATAACCCACAATGAAAATGCTTCATATTTTAGGTTTTTCTATAGTTACAGTATAAACAAAACAAAGTGGTTTGTTTAGGTTGTGTGTGTAAGATATATGAGTTATGGGTGTCTCCTCTGGCAGCAGTCCACAGGGAGGGGGGGCTCCAGGCTTAAGGAGAAACACATTAAAGGCCAAAAAGAGTTCATGTCCTTTTCACACTAATATGAGAAGGTGGGTCTTATGTCATAAAGCTATGGAACATGTCGAGGCATGTTCAGCCTTGTACATTAGAGGGCATGCGCAGTTTTCAACTGAATTGGGTGTAGAGGAGGAGTTTGTTTTTAGGGGTTTCGATCCAGTTTTTTGAGAGAGCGCGAGAGAGGGGGGGGTTACCCCTGGTAGACTCTCTCCCGGTAGGCTGTGTGCTTCAGAGCTGGGTAACTAGCTCTCGGTAAGGTTCTGCCAGACGGGGTAAATATCTCTCGAATTTCTTGGTTGTTGGCTGAGTGGAATGATTTGATGAGAGATGTGTTTGTGAATATTATAAATACCGCCATCTGTGAGGAAAATCTCTCCCTCCGAAATTGCGGACAGGTATGGGTTTTTGAATGTTATACCCGCTGTCTGTGTCGGAAAAAAGGTATGAAACTGATGTGAATTGATTGGTGAATGGAAAGTTGAATGCGCTTTTTATGGTCACCGGTCTTTTTACGAGGAAATACCTCTAAATTCTATCGGGAGAATTTTTAAAATGTCACAACTGAATTGGGCAGTTGAAATTAAAACATTTTGGTAATAAATGTAAGACTGTTAATTAAAGTTTCATATTTGAACATGATCACAGCACCAGGTTTTTAGTATGATTATAATGTTGTAAAGAGAGAAGGTAAAAACCCTGTATTAGTTTGGACCTATTTTTCTTCAAATAAACTGAATCCCACCAGTTGGATTGGGATAATTTAAAAGACACCTGTGCTCTCCTCTCCTGCTTCAAAGGTAAGATTGCACCCTGCCACACACACTTAGGTAGGAGCACACTCCATTTACTGATATCAAAATTCTTCGGGATCCCTTAAACAGATTAAAAAAGAGTTGTCTGAATTGAAACAGCAGTTAATTGAAACCTTGGTTCTTCGGGGAGTTAATAGAGGTGAGATCTTGCTGACGTTGGTGGATCTGAGCCAAGCAGCAACCTTACATAGACTCAATAACTTCGGAAAGGTCAATTAGTAGGTCAGAGTAATTTACCGGAATAAAATTATCAGGACCTCTCCGACTCTAAACAGTATGTATTGTGAACGCAACGCTGCGCAAATGTGGGTCTGACTGCCTCACAGAGTGTGACTGGCTGTATACATGATGTGGCCTGCCGACATGGCCACTTTCATACTAGTGATGTGTCGGTCGCGAACGAGCCGGCTCAAAGAGCCGGCTCTTTTAAGTGAACGACGGGAGCTGGCGGCTCGCACCCGCGAACGAGCCGTATTTTTTTTTTTGCGGAGGGATCTAGATCGACATGAAGGCACATTATGCAATGTGCACATTATCCTGCTTATTACATGGCCACATTAATTGAAATGCTTTTATGGATTTAGAAAATTATTTTATTGATTTATTGAGCTGTATGTATTTAAATTGACATGCATCCGCTAAGAAAAATAGTCCGTTGTTACTGTTTGAACTAACGTAGCAACGGCAGGAACTGCTTCGAGAGTGTTTTTGAGGAGCTTTTTGATTACAGATTTGAAAACATCGTTGCTTGCTTTAAAAGTAGCACAATTCATTATGTCAAACTTTGGAAAGTATCTAGATATCCCTGCCCTAATGCCAAAGTAACTGGCAACTAAATATGTGTCGCCGTTTGATGTCTATGTCTGGACCGCTGCGTAAAAAGGAGGGTTTCTGCCCCATTACTTCTCTTCTTACTTCAATAAGAATAAAACACGGAGGAGGGAGATCTCTTTTTCTCCCCCTCTTCTGACAGCCCAGCAGCTGATCTCAGAGCACGCTGCCCTCTCCTGCAGGGGGGCGTGGTCAGCTGCAGCTCACAGAATCATATATATACTTTATATAGATATGGCCCTACAATATATTGTTCAAATATAGCATGATAGGTCCACTTTAAGTAATACAAGACAGAATGATGATGATGATCTCCGCGCTACAGCTGCTCCGTGCATGCATGCAGGTGACATGTAATATCCAAGGATTAGAGACGGTTGGATGCTGCTGTTTTGAGCATTGCAATATATTTATTTTCACTATGTTATTTATTTATGATTATCCTTAGGCTCAGCAAAGATTTGATGTCAGCTGTTGCTGTCTTTTTTTCTATAGTTAATAGTTACTGAAATAGAGCCCTGCTGTTTTGTCAGGGCCTTTTCTTTAAATATAATTTAAAAATGTCGATACAGTAGCCCCTTTTTTTAAATCGTTTTTATAGGTGTTGCTATCTGTTTTGTGTAGCGTGGTTCTACAAGCAAGTCAATGCATTCATTGGGTGGTATCAGAGAGTTGCACGGGTCTATAAATGCAATGAAAACAATTGGCCACAGCAAATCATTTATATTAAACATGTAATTTTTACTTTTGAATACTTCAGTACAAAGGATGTATTGAATAATTCAAGTGATATATGTGTACTGTTAACTGTGATCGTTATTCTCGTGTCCAGGAAAGAGAAGCTTAAAAAGGAGACTAAATGGAGTCTCTGGAGGTTCAAATTTGGTACTTTAATTAATAAAAAAGGCGCTGTAAAGTCACAAACAGGATATTGTTCAGACAGGAGAGAAAGTCTGCAGCTTCTGGCCGTGCAGAAGAGAGCTTACAAGCATTCGTCCTTCCCGCTTGCTGGCTGTTCGCTCCTCCTTTCTGTGAGCTGTAGTGACGTAGGAGACTTCCCCCCCTCGTTCGTCTGTGTCCGATATCGCGTTAAACAGAGGATTTCGACATTTTACATTCATTGCTTACTTCCACATGCCTTTTCTCCTCCTTATCTCTTTCATAACTTTATATGTAATACATGTTAACGGCGTCAATAGCCACTTTAATGATACTAATGGGCGGTAGTCCCGGATGTCGTCATGAAGGATTTTCAGAATAAAAGCTTGGTATTGAGAACTTCCGGTTTTTTCCAGAATAAAATAGCATTTAAACTGACGGTATGTTTAAGGTACATTATGCCATAAAACATTGATTTTAATTTCTAACAGTACACATATAAATCATTAGTCAAAACAGGGCTACATTTGATTTAATTAAAAGGTATAATAAGTGGTAAACTGAAGAGCCGTTTGGGAGCCGAAAAGAGCCGGCTCTTCTTGGTGAGCCGAGCCATATGATCCGGCTCACCAAGAAGAGCCGGAATTCCCATCACTATTCCACACGCTGTTTATATAGAGGTGTAGGAGCCCCAGTGAGATGATAGTGAACTTGTCATGAGAAGTTCATGGAAATTCCGTGAACCATATTCATGAACAGCTCATAAACAGCTCATAACAAAGTTGATGAACTGTTCATGAAAGTTCCATGAACATTAAATGGCACTAGGGCAGTTCATGAACTACTCATGAAACTCCTGTGCTGGAATGGTTCATGAACAATTCATGGAATATGGTTTTAGGCAGGTTCATGAACAATTCATGAAATGGAGTTTTCAGTGAGTGTGTAGGGATATTCAGTATTCAACCAAGAACATTTCAAGAATTGTTCATGAATTAACCATGGTTCATGAACATATCAAGAACTGTTCATACCCAGTCACTGAATATAATTCAATGGCTGGCTATGAACTGTTCATGTACATGAACTGTTCATGAACCATTGACTGTGGGTCAATTGGCAACCATAGAAAACAACAATTATGTCAATCACAATGGAACTTTATTCAAATTAACAAACATACATGTATACAGGTGGAGCACTACAATTAATCCTATCACTATTTGAAGCACAGTTCTTGACACTGAGCTGCACACATTTTTTTGTTACGGGTCCCAAAAGCTTGGGTACCATAGCAACAATAAATGATTTCTGTAGAAAACAGAAAAGTGCAGCAGCAATAATTATACACAGGATCCGGTTGATCGTCTGGATTGCTTCTTATTCAAAATTCAAAGTACACAGTTACATTCAAATAGCTGTACTTTACAAACATCACATTTCTCCATTTAAGTTATCCATCTGTCACAGTCCATTACTGTATCTCAAGGAGAAATTCAACATAAACACATAACGCTATCAAATAATACTTTCTATCAATATATCTATCTTTACCAAATATAACATATTATGGAGATCACAAAAATACACTGTCAATGTTAATAAACAAAAAACAAGGCAATGTGCCTGCAAGACTGCACTCAGGTAAACAAAACATATTACCCGTGCGCAGCAGCTAACCTGCCTGCGAGCCTTCGCTCAGGTCACATTTACCCAGGCGCGGCTGAAGCCCGCGAAAATGGCATCTATTGTTGCCGACAGTTTAGTATTTTTAAAATACCGTTACTATGTCAAACATGCTCAAAACTTTCTGACACACTCTCCTAAACATCTCCAACATCATATATAATTCACACAAGTTAACATCGATTATTTTCATCATGTACTGACCTGTAGAAAACAGAAAAGTGCAGCAGCAATAATTATACACAGGATCCGGTTGATCGTCTGGATTGCTTCTGACTGGAGGGGCAGAAGTGTCCCCCCTAAGATAACCCATATGTCACCGCTCACCTGCCAAAGGTTCCACCTTGGCGCTACTTACTCGTACTGCTTCTCAAACAGTACAGATAAACCATAAAATGATATGAATGTCACCAAAAATAAATACAGATAATGTTCAGTTTCAAATGCACTATTGTTTTGTTTTAAGATTAAAAGTTTTAAAAAATAAAGAAATGTTCAAATAGTAGATGAATATTCAAGAGGTCTTTAAAATCATCACACTGATCATCAAAAGTTCATAAAATGCTCATGAATATTCAAAAATATTCTGAACTTGCCACAATCATCCAAAATTCATGAAATGCTCATAGTCATGAAAAGTTCATGAAATGCTCATGCAAACTTTTTGGGGTTTTAATTATAATTTTGTGATTGGCTGGATCATGAAAAGTTCATAAATTGCTCATAAAAGTCTGTCATGAGCAAAACAGGAACTTTATATGAATGAACAATGTTCATAAAAATTTCATGAACTGCTCTTTAAAATGGTTCATGAGCATTTTAAGAATTTTGGTTCATGAACATGACAAGTGTTAACTGTGATGGTTATTCTTGTGTCCAGGAAAGAGAAGCTTAAAAAGGAGACTAAATGGAGTCTCTGAGATGTTTTCAAATTGGTACTTTAATTAATAAAAAAGGCGCGGTAAAGTCACAAACAGGATATTGTCCGACAGAAAAGCAGCTGTCTCTGGCCCTCGCTAGCAGAGAAAAGAGGCCGAACCGCCCAGGTGCTGCTGTTATATAGTTTCTGCAGGCTCCTCCCTGGGGGCCGGCTCTCCGACTATTTAATGTCCGTTGTTACACATATCACAGTATACAGACATTGTACATTCAATATATATCTAAACACTCCTTTTCTCCTCCTTAACTCTTTCATGACTTTCCATTCAACACATTCCAAACGCTGTAATCAACACTCCAAAAAATACAGGAAATCCTTCACAGCAATTCGATTTCCGGTCGCTCCGAATGTTGTGACATGCTACCCACATCTGTAAACGATAACTTACTCAAATAAACTGTACCTTCATTTAATATCCAACAATAATAATATCTCGACGTCTATAGTTGTAGTGTTGAAATCAGTAGGATTCGGTGTGCAACATCATATCATATCGCTGCTAAATTCACCTCTATAGGAAATGGTATATTAGCCTCATGCTAAATGCTAACCGGAGGTGAAGGATTTTCAGAATAAAAGTCTAACTGGTTGTGCACAAGAACTTCTGGTTTTTCAGTAAAAAACAGCATTTAAACTAAAGGTACATTTAAGGTACATTATGCCATCAAAACATTGATTTTAATTTCTAACACAAGTGAACATATAATGAGTTGTTCATGAATGTTTCATGAGTGCTCATGAACAGCTCATAAAGTCATGAACTCCATCTCGCAGGTGAGGGGCTTATGTAACTTTCGTGAAACCTCCGTATGTCACGGTGAGCAGGTGAGTAGGTGAGTATCCATCGTTTTTTCTCAATCCTGTTTTTGACCTTTGTGACCCCAATAAAATGTTCATTCCAAATTGTTATGTTGTCTCTGTATTTATTTACAATTCACGTGTTCTCTAAAGTGGGCCTCCATTTAATTATTTCAGGCGTGAAGAGGAGTACTGTTCTAAACAGTTTAAAAGTGTCAGACATAGGCCGTGGCCGCCTTGTTGCAATTGCACTGGTTTCAGTTGGCTTCAATTTGTTTTATATCGTCAGCCATAATGACTGTAACATTATGAAACCAAATAAATGCACGTGATTGTTGCATAACAATATGATAACGTTACGTTTTTAATAAGTCACGTTTTTTGGGAGGGCGGACGACCATCTAATTAATGTGTCTACATGAATATATTGAAATGGAATGAGCGGCATAATTTAGGCATTGTATTTCCTGGATTAGGCTACCTTCGTTTTAAAATTTACTATCCAAATTTCACATATGAAATGGCCAACAATTATCACTTTAAACGCCATAGGTTAGGCTACTTGATTATTATTATTATTATTAACATCCAACGCTTTTTGAGCCAAATACGCAACTGCGTGTGTTCATAATTGCATGATGTTAGCTGCTCGAATACATCGTCCAGCTGAACATTTAGGGGAAACGCAACAAATGAATAGTTTATTTTCAGTAAGTGTTACTGGACAGCTCCTCAAAGTCCTACAGCTTGTATTTAAGGCAGCGCAGCGCTCTCCCTCGGGAGCTCCATTTCCCTTTAATCGTGCTCTGTGAATTCTGTAAATTCTTTCACTGCTCATATATATGCGGGTTCGGGTCGGGTTGCGGATCTTGTGCCGACGGGTCGGGTCGGGTTGCGGAACTAATTGGCAATATGTGCGGGTAGCGGGGCGGGTTCGGTATTGCATGTCGCGGGGGCGGGAGCGGGTCTTGAAAATCAGACCCGTGTAGGATTCTGCCACACATACACACCCTCCCGGTCCTCCCGATGGCCAGTCGGTGCCTGCCGGTGAGCGTGGAAGTGTGGTCTGCCGCATATATATATATATATATATATATATATATATATATATATATATATACTTATAATAATAAGTGATATTAACTTTATTTAATACAACATTTACGGTACAATATTTAATCATACAGCCCATGTAGTATGATAATGAATTATAGCAAACATGTGCAATATATCCATTATTACAGCTCCGTGGGATGGCAGTAAGACGATATGGGTCCGTTCTTATTGTGCATCCATGGGTAAAGAGAAACGAAACTCACATTGGTTTCTCATACAGCATCTCTGTAAACTACGTGTATTCACTGAATTTCACTCTCTGCCTTTAACGGCTCGTTGTAGCTCCAATAGCTCCAGGTTAGGGTTATGTAATTCAATGGTAAAATGTCACATCTGGTGATATAGAGTAAAAAGGACAAATTGAACTATTTTCCTCCAATATAAAACCCTGACATTACAAAATGCATGATTTTATACCGGTATGGCGGAGAGATCAAAATATGTGGTTATAATGGGAGTGGATGGGACATTTTTGTCCGCGAGTGGCGAGTGTGACTTTTTTGTTTAATCTGATTCTGTGCAAAAACTAATTATCCACCAAAATCAATGTTGTTGCTAATCTTTGACATATCCAAGACTGTGATAAAACGGCCTTTTTGTGCATGTTTTTCATAGAAAACGCGAATTCATGTTTTCAACCTGGCAGTTAAAGGGTTAAAATCCTGAACATAATTTAACATTTGGTATTTTTGATCAGGACTGATGTTGATTGAAAGATTTAACTCCAAAAAGTTTTTAAAAATATTAATCTGTTGTCATTTTAGAGCAGTTTTTGGAAGTGGAAATTGTTGTCCCGAATGACTAATTTGTAACTTTTTTGTTCAATCTGATTTTGTGCAAAAACTAATAATGCAAAAAATCCATTTTGTTGCTAATCTTTGATATATCCAAGACTGTTATAAAAAAAAAAGAGCCAGTCCCCAGATATGTATTTTTTGGAAAATAACTAATTTTCTGTTTTCATCATGAAAAAAAACAGCGGTTTCATGTATTCAAAATGGCATTTAAAGGGTTAAAATCCTGAAATTGTTTTGGTATTTTCTGTTAGGGCGGAAGTTGCTTTAAAGATTGAACCCAACAAAGTTGTGAAAAAAACCTTTTAATATAATGTTTTTATCAAAGCATTTTGCAGTGGATATTTTTGTCTCGAATGACTAATTTGGGTAGTCCAATCGAATGATACCGGAGGGTTAAAATCAAACAAAACACCCAAACCCCAAAAAAATTGTTTTTAAAGCAAATTGTTATCTGTGTTGGTTATTCTCGCGTCCAGGAGAGAAGCTTAAAAAGGAGACTAAATGGAGTCTCTGAGATGGTTTCAAATTGGTACTTTAATTAAAAAATAATGGCACGGTTATGTTCACAAACAGAATATTGTTCGGACAGAAAAGCAGCTGTCCTCTGGCTCTCGCTAGCAGAGAAAGAGCCCGAACCCCTCAGGTCTCGCTGTTTATATATCCTCTGCTGGCTCCTCCCTGCGGGCCGGCTCTCCACGTTTTAATGTCCGTTGTTGCGCATATCAGAGGATACAGACATTGTACATTCAATATATATTTAAACACGCCTTTTCTCCTCCTTAACTCTTTCATGACTTTTCATTTAACACATTCTAAACGCTGTAATCAATACTCCAAAAATACAGGAAATACTTCACAGCAGTTTGGTTTCCGGTCGTTCCGAATGTTGTCACATGCTACCCACATCTGTAAACAATAACGTACTCAAATAAACTGTACCTTCATTTAATATCCAACAATAATAATATCTCGACGTCTATAGTTGTAGTGTTGAAATCAGTAGGTTTCGGTGTGCAACATCATATCATATTGCTGCTAAATTCACCTCTATAGTAAATGGTATATGAGCCTCATGCTAACCGGAGATGAAGGATTTTCAGAATAAAAGCTTAACAACTGGTTGTGCACAAGAACTTCTGGTTTTTCAGTATAAAACATAATTTAAACTGACGGTATGTTTAAGGTGCATTATGCTATCAAAACATTGATTTGAATTTCTAACAGTCCCTCCTTACACACCTAAAAGGTGTGTATAATACTGTAATCAATGAGTTCTTCATCTGAACTCTGCATAGTACATAAGGCAAGGCAAGGCAAGTTTATTTATATAGCACTTTTCAACACAAGGCAATTCAAAGTGCTTTACAAAAAATGAAAAACATTAAGAAAATGGCATTTAAAATCAGTCATTAAAAAGAAAGGCTAATAAAATAAACATTAAAAGAAAAAGTACATGGATAAAAGTTACAGTGCAGTCTAAGATATGAATAGTTCAATTAAAAGCAGCAACAAAAAGAAAAGTCTTCAGCCTGGATTTAAAAGTAGTCAGAGTTGCATTGGACCTGCAGGTTTCTGGTTGTTTGTTCCAGATATTTGGAGCATAATAACTGAACGCTGCTTTACCATGTTTAGTTCTGACTCTGGGGACAGAAAGCTGACCAGTCCCTGAAGACCTGAGAGATCTGGATGGTTCATAATTTAGCAGGAGGTCAGAAATGTATTTTGGGCCTAAAGCATTCAGTGCTTTATAAACCAGCAGCAGTATTTTGAAATATATTCTTTGACACACAGGAAGCCAGTGTAAAGACTTCAGAACAGGAGTGATGTGATCCACTTTCTTAGTGTTAGTGAGGACTCGAGCAGCGGAGTTCTGAATCAGCTGCAGCTTTCTAATAGATTTTTTAGTGAGACCTGTGAAGACTGTTGTAGCTGAGAGGTTTTTACAACCCACCTCGGCTCCGCGTGTCGTTTTGGCGAGCCTGCTTAAAATCATAAACAGGAAGGAAATCAGAAGACACCAGGATACCAGTTAAACAATAATCTGTTTTAATTATAAAAGGTAAAAATACAATGCAATACAATACAATAAGGAGTACTCCTGCCCTGGTTCGCGTGCTGTTCAGATTCCAGCAGGAAAAGAGAGAGCGATCTAAAGACACAACCTGCTTATATGCAAAAAGAACGGGGAGGAGGTGTGCCGGATTCTCCTCCCATAGAGTCCATTCATTGGTTGATATAAAAGCGACGAGCCAGCAGAGGACTCACAGAAACAAGAGTCTTTTACCATTTAAGGTAAAACAGACGCATTGGGTGTACTTTCACACACCCACACATTTTGTAGAGACTTCCCTCTCTGTGGCCCCCCTCTCCCCTTAGTTCAATGTACACACAGTTTCACATACTTTTGTTATAGTTGACTAATACAAACAATATATGTACTACTTTAATATCAATAATAACGAGGAAAACATTACCTCTGCTCTCAAGCAGTAAAATAGTAGAATATAGGCTTCTATAGAGAACGCACACTCATTTTCCCTTAGGTTGTGTCACGCACACTCATTTTTCCTTAGGTCGTGTCACGCACATTCCACTCATTTTCCTTCTTTTACCATTTAAGGTAACACAGACACAGTGGGTGTCCTGCACGAACCCTACATAAGATATACAGAGAACGCACACTCATTTCAGAGATCTGAGCTATCTTCAAATAAGGGCATTCCCCTGCTCACATCTTACTTTAAATAATGGTTTTTACTCCTCATATTTCCAACTCCCTATTATTATTGATACAAAGTAATTAAACACACATATATTTTAGACATGTATCGTTCTAGCTACTTGGCATTCTGTGTTTAGATAAGAATGTATCCTCTCCCCACATCTTCTTAGTATCCTGTCATGCCAACCTGCTCCTTATTTCACATAAGTAATTTAAACACATTTAAGCCAACGACTGCACAAAGTTGTGGCCATTTAGTACTCACAACATGAAAGAATGAAACAGAAAGAAATCAATAAAAACACAAGCACCAGTATAATTGAGCAGTTATTATACAGACCATGGCTTACTGCAACACACACACCCTTCTCTCTGCTGCCTATAGCATATGTCTATATAAGGGTATTTCCTCTCTGTCCTCTTCTCCTGACAGGGAAGTTTTCACTTCTCATCTCTCCAGCTTCTTGTTAATATAAACTGCTACTATTAAATACAAAGTAATTAAGTACACACATGAATATATAGAAACACACTTCTTATATATCAGGGGACATTAAAATGAAAATACCAAAAATTACACTGTATTAAACTTCCTGCTATAATATGTTAATTTAATTCTCTTCATTTCCCCCTTTTGATCTTATTTCCAAAGATCAACTTAAACAAGGCATTTGAAACATAACTACAGTCATTCTTTTGTACTGTGTCTGTCCCAACTTTGTATATATCTATCAGAAACTGAGACCTAGAGTAGGCTACTTTAAACCTTTGGGAACAGCCCATCATACCAACTTCTTATGACAGTGGAGAGAGAGACCAAAACATGTTAAAAAACTGCGTCCTTGTCTGCTGAGCACCCATACTTGTCCTCTCCCTCCGAGGCATAGGCCAACAGGGGCATTTGATACGGAGGGGGAGAAGCAGCTTTTCCTTCAATTGTGGAACTGATTAGTCTGACACATAATGAGCGGATGCACGGCACACAACAACACCCACATGTTATTAAAATGGCCAAAAAAGTAGCTACAGAAATAAAAAGAGACATTATTAAACCTTTCCATTGACCAAACATGTTAGTAAACCACTCTTCAAGGGGATTGTGTATCCCTGATTGCTCATGCATAGTTTTAGATAGGGTACGAAGGCCTTCTAAGGCTTTAGTCACGGAACCGTCCGGCGCCGTGTTGTTGGGAATAAACGTACAGCACATAACCTTGAACATTGAGCAAACACCCCCTTTCTCCGCCAGAAGCATATCCAACGCCATCCTATTCTGCACATCCATAAGGGACGTTGGACCCAATTGTTCAGCCAGGCCTTCTACCGCGTCCCTAGTGAGATTGGCCAATCGGAGTATGTTGCAATGTACATAGTTGATCCTTTCTACATTTTTGACAGGGGTAACAGGAAAGACGGCAGAGATAACTGGAAAACTTTCAAACCCTGCAGCTATTTGGTCAGCTAGTTTGTATTCATTAGGGACCCCT
The DNA here is from genome assembly GCF_902827175.1 of Gymnodraco acuticeps. Classification (NCBI taxonomy): domain Eukaryota; kingdom Metazoa; phylum Chordata; class Actinopteri; order Perciformes; family Bathydraconidae; genus Gymnodraco; species Gymnodraco acuticeps. The sequence goes on from NW_022989865.1 coordinate 744,071, forward strand.
CGTGGAACTCCTATGGAATCGATGTAGGTGGGAGAATTGAGGGATAAATCAAACGTGTTTCTGGTGTCCCTTTTAGCCAGTACATGTAGGGAGGCTTTAGGGTCCGTGGGCACCAGTTTTTCGCCTAATAACATTAGGGGTGCATGGAGACGCACCATAGCACACAATCCTACAGATAATTCGGGGATACGGGTGTACAGGCGGTGGCCCCCACAATAATAGTAGAGACCAGCCCTGGCCCAATGTCCTATACTAGTGCTAGACACGGTGTGGTTACACCAATCCGTAGGGATATTTCCTAGGTCAAAATGTGGAGATTTTTGGACCATGGTGAAACAGGTGTACCCACCCAGGCGTGAATAGGCCTGTCCTAGTACCATTATCAATTAGAGGGAAAACCTTGGCCAGGGTGGTGCAGTTAGGAGGACTAGCCATCTTGGTCAGCTGTAACATACAGTTGTAACCCCAGGTATCTGTGGGAAACAGGGGCGCAGGGTCAGTGATTAATTGCGGGCGGGCCGTGGCACAGGCTAGGCAATCCCCTGCCATTTATTCTTGGGCTGTCCGAGCCACCCATTTTAACCATAGATTGTCATCTGTGTATCCTGTGGCCATTTGGATGACGTCTAGAGGTTGAAGTTGGCTATAATCCCCCGTACATTTATCTGTGCATGTAATTTTAGACAGGTATTTAACCTTAGATCCTGCCTGAGGAAGGTTTTGCTTTACCTTTGGTATAACTTTAATTTCGAAGAGGCCTTGTGGCGAACCCCTTCCTGCATGTACTGCGAGGACATAAAGTCCAGCGTCGGAGAGCACGACATTCTTTAGCGTTATGAGTACCGGATTAAAAACCTAGCGGAGCACGGAACGCCTGGGTTTCTCCTAACCACTTTCATTCTATATTTGAGGGATCTAACAATTTCCGCCGATCGATAAGGTGGCATGTATCCCCAGTCATCAGTGTTGTGGAAATAATTATCATAAGACGCCAATTAGTAACATACCTTGATGTCTGTTTACCTTCTTTAAGGACACAGGCTTAGACGCGGCTTAGCCAATAATGTTATTGTTCCCATTCTGTGACCGGTCAATACTGGGTCACAGATGGTCTGTGTTGTGGGTACACTGGGACACTTCCTTCTCTGTATTTGTGGACTCCAAGGTAAAATCTTCGAGGTCATAAGTGTCCGAGGCAAGTAGCTCTGTGTTCCCACACTGTTTAGGCTATCTCCTCAAATATGTTGTTTACTCTCTGCGAAACCAGTTAGATGGGCTGGCAAGAGAGAGGCTCTCCAGAATTGACGTGGCAACTCTACCGTGAAGTCAGAACCTCTGACTCTTGGACTTGTGATGTGAATCCTCCGGCCGTTAACTCCAAATAAACCATCATGTGTTTGACATCAAAGCTACTGCTCTTCCCGTGTCTCCTTCCTGAGTCGGTGACTCCCACTGCATAGCTACACAGAAGTTTCCTCTACAATCAGGACCCGAATTTACTATGACACCGGCCCAGGACTCGCAGGAGCAACCGTAGGTGTATTTGACGAACACATGAGGATCACCTTTGATTCTAACTGTACTCCCTTGGTAAACGTAAGGACTGCCTTTGACCTTATCTTGGATGCTTCTGTTACATACCGCTGGGGCTAAGCAGACGTATTTGGCTAGGTTGGAATAGGTCCTGGCGAGGTTTCCGCAGGGGGCAATTTTGCACAGGTCGATTTGTATTATTCCATCACTACCTTCTTGTAAAGAGAAGATTTGTTTAGGAGACATGGTGGTAACTACTACCTCATATTTGGCCCGTTTGACCCTAGTTACGGATTCATCTGGCGGGGGAGTGGAGTCTGGGTGGTCAATGGAATCACATAAGATTAAAATAATGGCAACTGTCACAGTAGAAAACAGGACTAAGCCTGTGAAACATTTCCAGTTCTCATACATGATTATGCTGTTAGCTCCAACTCTTCTAGTGTCAGTAAAAAACGTCTATGCTAACGTATGGTATTAAAACCCAAGTTATTAAGAGTGCTGTGGACCAATGGGTCATTCAACCTTGACTCTTTAAGCGTTAGAATGTACATACAGTAGGGCGAACAAATACACTATTATTCCCAATAGTAGTAGCGACCAACAGGTTATCAGGAAATTCAGGGCTCCTTCAGACATTTTCTATTCTTCTCTGAAATGTTCTGGTCTCTGTGTCAGCCTTACATGAGGTCATTAAAACATAAAAAATCCCTTAAATATGGGTTAATAAAAAGTCCCTCAAAAAATGGGTTAATAAAATGTCCCTCAAAAAATGGGTTAATAAAAAGTCCCTCAAAAAATGGGTTAAAACAAAGTTCCTCAAAAAATGGGATATTGAAACAAAGTTCCTCAAAAAATGGGATATTGAAACAAAGTTCCTCAAAAAAAATGGGATATTGAAACAAAGTTCCTCAAAAAATGGGATATTAAAACAAACTCCACACCGGCTATATCAACCTGTTTCAGCGGAGAGTGGAGTCCCCTGTGCCGTCCTGGCTTGCCGTGTCTTTGTCCCCCCGATCCGCTGACGGCGGCTTCTGGGCTGCCTGCAAGAGAGATGTCTTCCGGATCCTCCTCCTCCGGCCTGCTGATGGCGGCTTCCGGGTCGATGTTGGAGAGATGTCTTCCCGATCCTCCTTCTCCGGCCCGCTGATGACGCCTCCCGGGTCGACTGCTGGAGAGATGTCCTCCCGATCCTCCGGCCCGCTGATGATGCCTCCCGGGTCGATTTCCTTGACGAGGGCCAGGTCTGTCCTGATGTCGTCTAGGGTCCTCGCAGGTGTTTTCCCGACCGCACACTGGCTCCAGTAGTACCAGTTGTCCCCCTTTCCTTCTAGGCGGACGGCATGGGATGTCCTCTGAGTCACTCTGTAGGGGCTGTAAAACCTGTGGTTGAGCCACTTAGGCCTGATGACTTTCAGCCAGACGAACTCTGCTGTGTTGGCCTCGTGCTTCTCGGGTCCCCCTTTGGCATCCGTAACCTGTGTGGAGAAACTTGATACCAAGCCCTTAAGTTGCCGGTAGTATGGTTTCGAACACATGACCTCTACTTCCTTTCCTACGCTCAAGGCTCCTGGGCCCGGGAATTGGTGGCCATGTGTCAGCTCAAATGGGGAGAAACCTGACCCTCTGTTAATGGAGCTTCTGATTGACATGAGGGCTAGAGGCAAGGCATCTAGCCAGTTCATGCCTGTCTCCTCACATGCTTTGCTGAGTTTCTGTTTGATGTTCTGGTTCATTCTTTCTACCTTTCCCTGTGACTGTGGATAGTAGACTGCTCCAAAACTGTGTCTCAGTCCTAAGGACTGTTCTACTGTGCGTAGGTCATGGTTCTTGAAATGGCTGCCATTGTCTGACCTCACTTTCCTAGGAAACCCATGTAGTGGAATGTAATGCGTGACTAAAAACTTGATCACTGAGTCTGCATCTTCTCTCCTACATGGTATAGCTTCTGGCCAACCTGTGTATGCATCTACCACAACTAGTAAGTACCTGAACCCTCTTACTTTGTCAATCATGTCAGTGTAGTCAATGATGATTTCCTCTCCTGCCATCTTAGGTAAAGGGAACTTTCCCTGGTGTGGTTTTACTGTGGCTCTGATGTTATGGGTTAGGCAAATTACACATTATTCCAGGTAATTAGCTATCATGTCAGGTAGGTAGGGGTGCCACCAATGAGTGAGGTGTCTGTTCATCTGAGTTTTACCGCAATGTGTTGGGCCGTGTGCTTCTTTAAGCATTGATCTTATCCATCCTGGGGGTATCACTGGTCTCCCATCTGGGGAGTACCATATCCCGTCTTTGTTGGTAGCTCCTCTGTCTAACCATACTGTTTTATCCTGAGGAGACCCTGCTGCTTGAGCTTCTTTAAGAGTATCATGTTACTGCAGGCAGTAAGTCAGCAGATTTTGAGACCAGCATTTGAAACTGGGGTATATACCCTGCTTTGGCTTTAGCTGCTTTGTCTGCTGCATTGTTACCCCAAGACAAATAGTTGTCTGCCGTGCTGTGACCTTTACATGGAGTCAAAACCCAGGTCAACAGAATCTCTTTATCGTCACGTTTAGCCTGATAGATTAACCCCACAGAACAAAGGATGACGAGATTCCGGTCCTTTCAAAATGGCTTTTTGAAATTTGCGTATCTCCCTTTGGATCTTTGTACTTATAACTCACCTCCAGTTCATATGAACCTTGGATTTGTTATTCAAATTTGTCATAGATGGAGACTCGATACTTCCACTTGACTTCCGTCAGCAAGTAAAGCCTGTGTGGACTCAATACCAGCACTTAAGCTAGGGACGTTGTGCCCTTTCAGCCGTCCGAGACTCAATACCCTACGCTGAAATACTATGCTGCTTCACTTTTATATTAAAATATGTATTGCATTATCTTAGCGTGAAGACTATGACACTGGGAAATATTCCTGACAACTCTAAAAATTTGAATATAGCCAAATCACAGATTTTGAGTACGGGTATCCGTGCTTACCTGGTATTTTGTATAGAGCTCTGTTTTTAGTTGTCAGAAAGTATTTCGAGGTGTCACCCCTGGACAACTTCGTCCGCTGGCTGCCTCTGAACTCCCACTCGCAAACGTCCGGGTCACCACTTGTTGTAGCTGAGAGGTTTTTACAACCCACCTCGGCTCCGCGTGTCGTTTTGGCGAGCCTGCTTAAAATCATAAACAGGAAGGAAATCAGAAGACACCAGGATACCAGTTAAACAATCATCTGTTTTAATTATAAAAGGTAAAAATACAATGCAATACAATACAATAAGGAGTACTCCTGCCCTGGTTCGCGTGCTGTTCAGATTCCAGCAGGAGAAGAGAGAGCGATCTAAAGACACAACCTGCTTATATGCAAAAAGAATGGGGAGGAGGTGTGCCGGATTCTCCTCCCATAGAGTCCATTCATTGGTTGATATAAAAGCGACGAGCCAGCAGAGGACTCACAGAAACAAGAGTCTTTTACCATTTAAGGTAAAACAGACGCAACACCCACACATTTTGCAGAGACTTCCCTCTCTGTGGCCCCCCTCTCCCCTTAGTTCAATGTACACACAGTTTCACATACTTTTGTTATAGTTGACTAATACAAACAATATATGTACTACTTTAATATCAATAATAACGAGGGAAACATTACCTCTGCTCTCAAGCAGTAAAATAGTAGAATATCAGCTTCTATAAAGAACGCACACTCATTTTCCCTTAAGGCATGGTCACACTGCCCAAACGCATGAATTACGTATGAATTTCGCACACATTTTTAGTCTTACGCGATACATCTGTCATTTGCGTATTTCATCATTTTTTCTGACGTGGAACCTCAGTGGTTGTATGTGGATGTACGCCCGATCATCGTTTTACACGATTCCTGGTTTTGAGCAGCTCAAAAATCGGTTTGCGTAAGACTTTACGCAGTTTTAAGCTGTTTTTACGTTATTTCTGCGTAGGTTGCGTAGTTCTTACGTGGACAATGCGCGAAATATGCGTAGAATATTAGTGATTGTTCGCGAAAATGTTGCCGCTATCGCGTTCATCGATGACTTTTCACTGAAGAATAACAGACATATCACGCATGTTCCGCACTAGTAACACGTATATTTCACTTAAAATAACTGACAATCACTTAAAAAAATCTTTATTGGCGTATATACCTCTAACAGAACACGTAAATAAGCGCATGCAATACTTATGAAATACTGATGAGTCACTGATGTATCACTAACAACTCACGTATGATTGGCACTATATAAAAGCGGCTATTTTTTCAAGTCCTGCCATTATTGTCCTGCTGCCAAGGGGTACACATCTCATCAGCATGAACCCCCAGAGGAGAGATGTCCTAGTATTCCTGCTCCAGAACCAGAATGATCAGCTGCTGCATGTTCATGAGATGTTGGCCAGGAGAAGGAGAAGAAGGAGGAGAAGACAAGCTAGAAACATCTGGGTGAGAGAGTGGATCTTTAGAAGACCAGAGCTGGGCTTGTATGATCGACTGATGGTGGAGCTCCGCAATGAAGACCCAAGATCCTTCCAGAACTTCATGCGTATGCCTCCAGACATGTTTGACGAGATTGTCCAGAGGCTGACCCCCAGAATTACCAAGAAGACAACCAACTGGAGAGCTCCCCTTGATCCTGGTCTGAAGGTGGCCCTTACCCTTCGTCACCTAGCATCTGGCGCCAAGTACCGTGACATGCAGTATGCCTGGAGGGTCCCCCACAACACTATCAGCAATGTTGTCAGAGAAGTCTGCGAGGCCATCATAGAGGAGTACCGAGATGAGCAGATGTCACCTCCCACCACTCAAGAAGGCTGGCTGGAACTGGAAAATGACTGGTACCAGAGATGGAACTTCCCCCACGTCATCGGCGCTATTGATGGCAAGCACGTGGCATGCAAGGCTCCCCCTCACTCTGGTTCTGAGTACTACAACTACAAAGGCTTCTTCAGTATCATCCTCTTTGCTATGGTGACGTCTGATTACAAGTTCCTGTGGGTAGACGTGTCTGGTAATGGCTCCTCCTCAGATGCTCATATCTACAACAACAGCGAGCTGCGTGAAGGCCTGGAGCACAACAACATCATGGGATGGCCACAGCCAGAGCCTTTGCCCCACGACACTCAAGATGTGCCATACTTCCTGGTGGGAGATGACGCCTTCAGCCTGAGAACCTACCTGATGAAGCCCTACGGTACCAGGAACCTTGACAGGGAACCAAGAATCTTCAACTACAGGCTGTCAAGGGCCAGAAGAGTGGTGGAAAATGCTTTTGGCATCCTTGCCAACAGATTCCAAGTTCTTCTGAGCACCATGAACCATCACCCAGATAATGTAAGGCTCATCGTCAAGGCCTGTATGCTCCTACACAACCTCATGCGGACTCGGTACCCTGTGCTTCAGAATCGCCTGGTCGATGTGCAAGGCCCGAATGGCAACATGCAACCTGGTGCCTGGCGAGAGGGGAGAAACTTGGAAGACAAGCGTGTTGTTCAGGCACCCAACAGAGCATCCAAGGAAGGCAAGAGGCAAAGGAACTTGTTGAGGCATTGGTGCAACTCTCCAGCAGGTGCTGTCCCCTGGCAAGACCGGATGGTGGACGTCTAGACAACCTGGAGTCAGGAGGCTGTTATGTTTTATTGTTATAATGGAATATGAAATAATTTTTATTTTGTATGTTTCTGTTATATGTAGTATATGTTTATTGTGGTATGTTGAAGAACTTTTTTCATGTTTTGTCTAGTGTTTTGTACTGTACTTCATTTATTTTAAAGACTATTTATTACAAAATTGATAACACTTCACACCACCATGTCTATTCATATTCACATGTCAAGCATACCAACTTCCACACAAAACAAATAACTAGTAGCTAAAGAAAATTTCATTTATTCAACAATAACAATAACAATCTTCTGCTGCAACTAGTTCTAGTCAGAGTCACTGTCCTTCTCATCACGCTGAGGAGCTGGAGGTGTATTCAGGGACTGTGTGCTGGGTCTGTTGGAGCTGGGGGTCGGCAAGAGCTGGCTGTCAAGGCTGAAGGCAGAGAGGTTTATTGACCCATCGAGAACTTCTTGGCTTGTTTGCAGAAGATTGAAACTGGATGCCGACAAGCGCTGCTCACCAGAAGCAGCAGAGGAAGTGTGACTCTGGCTCTGGTGAGGCTGCTGGTATTGACTAGGCTGCTGCTGCTGGTACTGCTGGTACTGAAGACCTTGATGCTGGTACTGCTGTAAAGGCTGCTGCTGGTACTGAGGAGCCGGCTGCTGCTGGTAGTGAGGATCCTGCTGCTGCTGGTACAGAGGAACTTGCTGCTGTGATTGGTGGAAGACAGGTGGAGCAGACGTGGCCTGGGCAGGTCTTGCAGGCTGAGGAGCTGGAGCAGTGTCCTGGGAAGCAGAGTCAAGGAGATTAGAGATGCGGGTCTTCAGCTGCTGGTATTGCTCTGCTGGTGCTGCACGCAGGCTGTCCGACACATATTTAATGAACACCTCACGCTCAGAGGACTGGGCCGGTTTCTCTTGTATGAGCTGAGCTAGCAGTTTTTGGTTCGCCTTCATGGTGTCTCTCAGCTCTTTCATCCACTCTTCCTCCTGGTCGCCCCTCTCCCTCTTCCTCTTCTTCATGGGTCTGGAACTGTGTCCTGCCTCGGCTGCCTCGGCTGAAATCCTCTCCACCACCTCCAGGTTGGCATCAAGGGAAGTCGGTGCTTGCTCCTGGTCACTGTCTGGCTCAGAGTCACTGACACGGGCTGGTTGGGTGGACGTGGTCATCTGCAAGTTGACCATGGGTGCTGACTTGGTAGATGGCAACTGGGTCTTGTAAAACTTGCAGTTGTCGATGATGAATTGTTCCCGGTCTGTGTACTTCTTCAATGCCTGGCCAGACTTCACCTTGTTGAGCCGGACATACCAGTCCTTCACAGACTTCCACCAGCCCATGATGTGCTCTACAGACATACCAATCTCAGCAGCCTTGGCACCCCAGATCTCCCTGCGCTTCTTGTAGTCTCGATGGCCCTGCCGCCACGCTGCTTCATGCTCTGCCATCCACTCAAGCAGACTTTCTTCCTTCTCTGCTTCAATGGAGTAGTTATGCTTGGGATTTGCTTTCCCCTTGGACTTGCCCTTGCCCTTGCCTGCAGAGGGTTCAGGACGGTTATCTTCAGCACCAGATTTAGCAGCAGCGTCATCAGCAGCAGCAGCAGCAGGGGGAGCATGCACCTCGGCTTGGATTTCAAGAGCAGGTGGAGGGCTCGGGGACCTGGCGACCTCTTCATCTTCATCTTCATCTTCAGCGGCATTATTTTCAGTAGGAGCAGGCACATCATCTACTGGAGCATCTACAGGAACATCTACTGGAGCAGTTGGGGCCTTCCTCTTCTTCTCCCTGGTCTTGGATGGCTGACGGCCTTTCTTGGGAGGCATGGTCTCTTCTCTATAGTATGATGTGGTGGCTTCGACTGTTGAAACGGTAATGCCACACCCCCGTGAGTGCCAGCTTATATATGCGCGGAGCGGATGCGATAGTGACGCCCGTTGTTAGCGGCTCATGAGCGATCCATAAGTGATTCCTGCGTGATTCATGCGCGACCTATACGCAGTTCATTAGTGATAGAGCGCAGGTTATGCGTGGAGCTTTCGTCGTTCACAAACACCTATTGGCCATGTTTGGGGGCTATGCTCTGATTTGCGCTGAAGTGCGTGCTTTGTTAGTGATTTGTACGTGACATTTCCGTAGTTCTTGCGCAATTCATCGGTGATTTTTCATCACGTAAATCAGCAAAAATTGTCAAATTCTCCACTAACAATCACGCACAACCAAATCTTAACAACATTTTTACGTAATTCATGCGTTTTGGGCAGTGTGACCATGCCTTTAGGTTGTGTCACGCACACTCATTTTTCCTTAGGTCGTGTCACGCACACTCATTTTCCTTCTTTTACCATTTAAGGTAACACAGACACATTGGGTGTCCTGCACGAACCCTGCATAACATATACAGAGAACGCACACTCATTTCAGAGATCTGAGCTATCTTCAAATAAGGGCATTCCCCTGCTCACATCTTACTTTAAATAATGGTTTTTACTCCTCATATTTCCAACTCCCTATTATTATTGATACAAAGTAATTAAACACACACATATATTTTAGACATGTATCGTTCTAGCTACTTGGCATTCTGTGTTTAGATAAGAATGTATCCTCTCCCCACATCTTCTTAGTCTCCTGTCATGCCAACCTGCTCCTTATTTCACATAAGTAATTTAAACACATTTAAGCCAACGACTGCACAAAGTTGTGGCCATTTAGTACTCACAACATGAAAGAATGAAACAGAAAGAAATCAATAAAAACACAAGCACCAGTATAATTGAGCAGTTATTATACAGACCATGGCTTACTGCAACACACACACCCTTCTCTCTGCTGCCTATAGCATATGTCTATATAAGGGTATTTCCTCTCTGTCCTCTTCTCCTGACAGGGAAGTTTTCACTTCTCATCTCTCCAGCTTCTTGTTAATATAAACTGCTACTATTAAATACAAAGTAATTAAGTACACACATGAATATATAAAAACACACTTCTTATATATCAGGGGACATTAAAATGAATATACCAAAAATTACACTGTATTAAACTTCCTGCTATAATATGTTAATTGAATTCTCTTCAAGACACCATTGCAGTAGTCGAGTCTACTGAAGATAAAAGCATGGACAAGTTTTTCCAAATCCTGCTGTGACATTAGTCTTTTAATCCTAGATATATTCTTTAGGTGATAGTAGGCTGATTTTGTAACTGTTTTAATGTGACTGTTGAAACTCAGGTCAGAGTCCATGACTACACCTAGATTTCTGGCTTTATCTGTTGTTTTGAACATTGCAGACTGAAGCTCAGCGCTAACTTTTATACGTTCTGACTTGGCTCCAAAAACCATTACCTCAGTTTTATCTTTGTTTAATTGGAGAAAGTTCTGACACATCCAGTCATTGATTTGTTCAATGCACTTACTCAGTGTTTGAATTGGAGCATAGTCTCCTGGTGAAATTGTTACGTAAATTTGTGTGTCATCTGCATAGCTATTGTAACTTATTTTGTTGTTTTTCATTATCTGAGCCAGTGGTAGCATGTAGATGTTAAAGAGAAGAGGCCCCAAGATGGAGCCTTGAGGAACCCCACATGTCATATTTGTCAACTCAGATGTGTATTTACCTATAGAAACAAAGTTGTTTCTGTCCTTTAAGTAGGATTCAAACCAATTTAGAACTGTTTCCGAAAGTCCCACCCAGTTTCCCAGTCGGTCTAGTAATATGCTGTGGTCAACAGTGTCGAACGCAGCACTGAGATCTAATAATACTAACACCGAAGTTCTGCCACTGTCTGTGTTTAAGTGGATGTCATTAAAGACCTTTACAAGAGCAGTCTCAGTGCTGTGGTTTGGACGAAAGCCTGACTGGAACACATCGAAACAGTTATTTAAATGCAGGAAATTACTCAACTGTTGAAAAACAACTTTTTCAATGATTTTACCTAGAAATGGGAGGTTTGATATGGGCCTGTAATTGTTCATTACTGAAGCATCTAGATTATTCTTTTTTAAGGCCTATATGAAATAGATCTGAGGCCATGCAAGGCAAAACATCTTTAAAAAATCCTGTTGGAATAATATCAAGGCAGCAGGAGGAGGATTTCAGAAGTTGTATAATGTCCTCTAGGTTTTTATCATTAATCTGATGGAATTGTGTCATGGTGTTTGAATTGATGTTAAGTGGACACAGAGACAACACATTTGCTGTTCCTGATGCAGAGGCACTGACTGCTTGTCTGATTTTCTGAATTTTGTCAGTGAAAAAGGAGGCAAAATCATTGCACGCCCTGGTGGATAGAAATTCAGAGGCTACTGACACTGGGGGGTTAGTTAGTCTGTCGACGGTAGCAAACAAGGCACGTGCGTTGTTTTTGTTTATGGTAATGATGTCAGAGAAGAACGATTGTTGTGTGTTTTTCAATTCCAAATGATAAAGGCCAAGTCTCTCTTTATAGATTTCAAAGTGTACCTGGAGATTTGTTTTTCGCAACCTGCGTTCAGCTTTTCGACATTCTCTTTTTTCTGTTTTCACGCTCCTCCACGAGGAGGGAAAAAGGCAACGAGCTACAATACTTCGAACCTGATCAGTCACCTGAAACATCGCCATCGCTACGATGGTGTGTTAAAAGCGTACGAAGACGCCTGCGCCAACTGCAAAGGCACCGGGGCTTTTATCAATCGATGAGGCTTTTGAAAAAGGCAAGAAGTTTGCCAGAGACGACCCCAGGGCTAAAACGATCTCTAACTTCATCATAGAAATGATGGCGCTTGACGACCAGCCCTTCTCCCTCGTCGAAGATAAAGGATTCAGTCGGCTAGTTAATCATTTGGAGCCCAGGTTTATCATTCCATGCCGCCGCCACTTTTCAGACGAGTGTTTACCAGCCAAGTATAATGAGATCGCCACACTCCTTCATACTCTGATCGATAACGATATACGGGACATAAGTTTCACCACGGACATATGGACCAGTGATGTTAGCCCCGTTAGCATGCTAGGTCTGACGGCGCAGTGGCTGGACAAAGACTACAAACTGTACAGAGCGGTGTTGCATTCTCAGGAGCTACCAGGTTCACACACAGCCGATATGATCCGTGAGGCTTTTGAAGCCATGCTTCAGCAATGGAACATTAGTAAAGAGATGGTCCATGTTGTCCTAAGAGACAACGCACGTAATATGGCGAAGGCTTTTGGTGACTATGGAGTTGATAGCCTGGGCTGCATGGCCCACACTTTACAGTTGGCCGTGAATGAGGCTGTGCTTAGCCAAAGAGCTGTGTCTGACTGTGTTGCCATCGGGCAGAAGATTGTTGGACATTTCAAGCACTCCCAAGTAGCGTCCACCGCACTGGAAAAGTTACAGGCAAACCTGCGAAAGGGAACAACAACCACTACTACTACCACCACCAGTACACGACTCCAACAGGACGTGGCCACACGTTGGAACAGTACATTTTACATGCTTAAGAGTCTGGTGGCGCAGAAGCAAGCTATTGCAGCTTATGCAGTAGAATACAAGTTACCAGCAACACTCAACTCCCACCAATGGGCCCTGGTTGAAAACATGTTGACCATCCTCGATCCGTGTGAACAGCTGACTAGAAATATTAGCAAAACTACAGCCACAACGGCAGACGTAATCCCCTCCATCCAAGCCTTAACACGCCTGCTAAAACAAACTGTTCCAACAGACCACGGAGTGAAAACTTCAAAGGAGACCCTGTTAAAAGCAATCCAAACCCGTTTTGGTGACATCGAGGAAAAGCCCTTGTATTATCTCTCAACGCTATTGGACCCGAGGTACAAGGACCGCTACTTCACCCTTGCATCAAAACGGCAAGCTATCGAAATGCTGCGGGAACAGCTGCACAGCGTCGTCGAGAGAGACCGCCGTGCCACAGACACCCCCGGCCCCCAGCCAGGGGAGCCACCGGCAAAGAGCAGCAGGGGAGACGAGAACAACAACTCCTTCTTAGGCATGTTTGAGGCAATCCTCGAAGAAAATACAGATGCTGCAACTGAACACCAGGAAAACAGCAGAGTTGATGCGAACGTAAGTGTATATATTTTTGTTTTAATTGTTTTATGAACACAATGTATAACTTATGTTACAAATGGGACCGGATATTCAGAACATCATCATAATTAGATTTTGTTCTTCTGTGTTTTGTTTTTTACTGAAAGCTCCAGTCATATCTGTCGGAAGCCACGCTTCCCATGAACCGTTGCCCGCTGGAATACTGGAGAAGCAACCAGTCCCGTTACGAGTGCCTGGCCCAACTTGCTCGTAAATATCTGTCGGCTCCTTGCACTAGCGTTGACAGCGAGCGTTTGTTTTCTGCTGCTGGACACGTGATGACCCAGCAAAGAAACCGACTTGCATGCGACAAGGCAGAGATGCTGCTCTTCGTCAATAAAAAACTCCCTCTGATCAAACCAGAATTTTAAAAAAAGTAGAACTTTAGAAGAATAGCTACCTGCTCTAAAGGGAGCTAAAGTAACAATGCAGGATCAAGGGTCAAATGTGAATCTCTCTCTCTGAGAAAAAAAGAGGACAGTTGAAACCTCATGCTTTTGTGAAAAACGGGTTCACTGTCATTTATATGGGTTATAAAGCAAGTCATTAATCCTTTGTTCTGTAAATGACTGTTTGTTACTGTGTGGAATGCACTTTTTCAGTTTGTGTTTACATATAAATGTCTAACTTGTTTCAGTACCTTATTTTTTTATTACTGTGAGGAATGCACCTTTTCAGTTTGTTTACAGAGACTGATTTTACTTGTCAGTATTTGATTTGAATCCTTATGCAAAGATTTGCACTTTTTCAGCATCCCTTCTAGAGGAGTAGAGGCCTTTATTTTTATATCACTAAGTGATGCACCTTACTATGGCATATGTTTACATTTTACAATCTATTTGACAGGTTGTCAAATTGTTTTTGTTTGATTTATTTTGGCAAATGTTTGATAGGCTTGTTGTCCTATAAATGCCAGGTAATAGTTGTTTCCATTTCTTAATATTTCTTAACTCATTGTTCACTCATTGTTCAGGGAAACACATTGTCATTGACTGATTGACTCAATTATATTTTTTGGGAAAATAAATATGGTCACTTTGAAGAGTCAAAACTGTTCTCTTGGCTTTGTTTTGTTCATAGTAGTAATGTTCATGTAATTTGCTCACTACTAGTCTTTTTTTACCACCAGGTGTGCAAAAACTACAGACTTTTCGCACAATGTCCCACTGTCTGGCTTCCTGCATAAAGTCAAGTGCTCGGCGCAGTTGTGGCGAAATGTCGCTCCTCTGTTTTCATTTAAACAGCTCCTTATATCGATTAGCGCAGCTAGCTCGCACCAGATGCTAACAGCAATGCACGTAAGGTCTCTCTCTCGCTCGCTCGGGCCACACATACACACACCCTCCCGGTCCTTCAAATGGCCAGTCGGTGCCTGCCGGTGAGCGTGGAAGTGTGGTCTGCCACAAGCGGGCGGCAGGAGCAGGGCTGTCAGCATCAGCTTGTAGATGGTATTTTAAACTCGATGCGCTCTGAAACTACGGGGCGGCCAAGGAAAAAAAATACACATGCGGTAATCGCGTTAAAATAATTAGTGGCGTAAACATTTTTTTATTATCGGTATCGGTCTTGAGAAGCAGGAAGGTATCGGTATCGGTTTCAAAAAACCAATATCGTGCATCCCTAATTAAAATGATCTACTAGCTCATTTACTGAGATGTTAGCAGGGGCAAGTGTGGAAGAAAAATTCTGAGTAAACATTTCCCTAGTATTTTCAGTTAAATATCGCTTTGTGGTTACCTCTTTTTGAAAAAATTTGTGAACAGAAATAGAGCTCTCAAAGAAAACACAGGAATGGTCAGTGAGTGCAACATCAGTCACCACAACCTTAGAGATATTCAGACCCTTTGAGATAATTAAGTCCAGAGTGTGCCCCTTATTGTGCGTGGGCTCCATCACATGCTGAGTCAGTCCATAGCTATCAAGAACACAAAACAGTTATTTTGCCCCTCTGTCCTGGGGGTTGTCAACATGGATGTTAAAATCACCAACAATGACTAGACGGTCAAAGTCAATACACACTATAGACAGCAGTTCAGTAAAGTCATCAAAAAAGCTTGCACAGTATTTGGGTGGTCTATAGATATTTAGGAACAGAGCTCGAGAGGAGCATTTCAGCCGAAGGGCCACATATTCAAAAGAATCAAAGTTTCCATACGCTGTCTTCCTGCATTGAAGGGAATCATTGAACAGAATAGCAACTCCACCCCCTTTCTTATGCATTCTTTCCTGACTCATAAAACTAAAGTTGGGAGGGGTTGATTCGATAAGAACAGCTGCACTGTTATTTTGTTCAATCCAAGTTTCTGTTAAAAACATAAAATCGAGATTGTGCTCAGTGATAAAATCATTGATTAAAAATGTTTTTCCTGCCAAAGACCTGACATTTAATAAAGCTAGTTTAAGTTTGTTAAACACACTATCAGTCATGTTTTTTGTAACAAGCTGTGGCTGACATGGAATCACTGCTAAATTAGATAAACTCACACAAAAGTTTGAGCGCTTCCTGTATCTAAGATGATTCACCGCTCTTAATCTATTACCTATCAACACAGATATCGGCAAAGCTATAGGCAGGCAGGGCCCCGGCATGTCCTGGAAAGAGTTGAGAGTGCCATACGCCCTTGAGCCTGGACCCAGCAAATATCAGTTTGCAGCGTTTAGTACACACACATCCTTATCAGGCTTCGGAGACTGCAGATGCCCTCTCGAAGGGAGGGGAGGCAGCCGACGCAGGCACGGTGATGGAGATGTGGGAGATGGTGCGGGGGTTGAGGACATGCTGCCAGGGGGGGGAGGTGGTTGACGTAGGCATGGTGATGAAGACGGGGGAGATGGTGCTGTGATTTTGGTGGGCGTCCTTGAGGAGCGGGGGTAAAGGACATGCTGCCAGCCCTGAGTATCGCCTTAGTTTGGTCTTTGAACTCCAGGGAGGAATCGGTGCCAACCCTCTTTATCTCCTTCATGTGTTCAATGATCCCCAGGAGGGTGGGCGAGGGTGAAAGGGTGAACGGAGTATCCTCAAAGGCGTTGACAGGGGGGGGGGGGGGTGACGGGCAGTGGAGACTCCTCCATGTGTCTCCCATAATCAGAACATTCCTCAGGCGGGTGCAGTGATAATTCTTCAGGGTTTTCTGCGCGATGTGTTGTGTCTTTCTCCTGTTTTGATTCCTCTTGCCGCTTGTCCTTGGCAGAGGGAACAGATTGATAACGCAGGCAGTTGAATATGTTAGAGATAAACAATTTCACTCCTGACTTGTTCAGGCAAACTCCATTTGCCTTGAACAGATGTCTGCGGTCCCAGAAAAAGTTAAAATTGTCAATAAAATGAACAGAATGGTCAGTACAGACAGTTGAAAGCCAGGTATTCAGTGCAAACAATCTGCTGAATCTCTCCACTCCTCTTCTGACTGGCGGTAGAGGGCCACTGATGAACACCTCTGCATTTAGAGAGCTGGCAGTTCCAACAAACATTTAAAGTCTTCTTTCAGCACTTCTGACTGTTGTTTCACAACATCATTTGTTCCAATGTGTAGTACCACATTCTTCACAGTCGGATGTTCAGCCCCAATATGCAGGATCTTCTCAGCCAAGTCAGAGACCACATCCTTGGGAAAACAGAGTACTTGGTGTTGTTCTTATTACACAGACCTTTTACATCTCTTACAGCAGAGTCACCCACAATCAGAGTTTCAGGCCCAGTCGTTAGCTTTCCCTCTAGCCTTTTACTTTTGGAGTAGCTATTGGTCCTTACCCTGCTGTGTGAAGAGGACAGGTTATCCAGGTCATCAGATCTCCGGTTCTCGGTCAGCGGAGCGTATCTGTTCTGGATTGGCACACTTGGTGGTTTAGGAGGATTGTTTGTAATTCTCCCTTTAGCAGCTGTCCACTGATGTTTCCTAGTATGAATAGGGGTTGAAGAGGCGCTCTTCCTGGGTGATAACAATGCAGGCCAGCCGGTCGCATTACAGATTTCAGAGCGCTGGGCTCTGCCTGTTATCCGTCCTCCCAAATCCCATGGAAATGATTTACTCTTAGGCATTGCACCCAGAGAGTTCCAGGGAGGACTACCACTTGTAGATTTATTACCCGGTACACAGCCCTCCTGTTCCTTGGAATCCTTGTAGCTGCTAACTAGCTGTGAGTTAGCATACCCTTCTCCATTATTTTGCAACACTGGTAAAGTGGTGTCATTCCCATGACATAGTCCATTCACTTCCACGTTAACTTCCAACCGTTGCATTTTCATTTCCAACACAGCTATCTTCTGTATAAGTTTGTGGAAGTCATCTGTAGAGAACGGAGGCATTTTGCTACCAACTAGCTTAAGCTAAATAGCAACAACCCACCTCGGCTCCGCGTGTCGTTTTGGAGAGCCTGCTTAAAATCATAAACAGGAAGGAAATCAGAAGACACCAGGATACCAGTTAAACAATCATCTGTTTTAATTATAAAAGGTAAAAATACAATGCAATACAATACAATAAGGAGTACTCCTGCCCTGGTTCGCGTGCTGTTCAGATTCCAGCAGGAGAAGAGAGAGCGATCTAAAGACACAACCTGCTTATATGCAAAAAGAATGGGGAGGAGGTGTGCCGGATTCTCCTCCCATAGAGTCCATTCATTGGTTGATATAAAAGCGACGAGCCAGCAGAGGACTCACAGAAACAAGAGTCTTTTACCATTTAAGGTAAAACAGACGCAACACCCACACATTTTGCAGAGACTTCCCTCTCTGTGGCCCCCCTCTCCCCTTAGTTCAATGTACACACAGTTTCACATACTTTTGTTATAGTTGACTAATACAAACAATATATGTACTACTTTAATATCAATAATAACGAGGGAAACATTACCTCTGCTCTCAAGCAGTAAAATAGTAGAATATCAGCTTCTATAAAGAACGCACACTCATTTTCCCTTAAGGCATGGTCACACTGCCCAAACGCATGAATTACGTATGAATTTCGCACACATTTTTAGTCTTACGCGATACATCTGTCATTTGCGTATTTCATAATTTTTTCTGACGTGGAACCTCAGTGGTTGTATGTGGATGTACGCCCGATCATCGTTTTACACGATTCCTGGTTTTGAGCAGCTCAAAAATCGGTTTGCGTAAGACTTTACGCAGTTTTAAGCTGTTTTTACGTTATTTCTGCGTAGGTTGCGTAGTTCTTACGTGGACAATGCGCGAAATATGCGTAGAATATTAGTGATTGTTCGCGAAAATGTTGCCGCTATCGCGTTCATCGATGACTTTTCACTGAAGAATAACAGACATATCACGCATGTTCCGCACTAGTAACACGTATATTTCACTTAAAATCACTGACAATCACTTAAAAAAAATCTTTATTGGCGTATATACCTCTAACAGAACACGTAAATAAGCGCATGCAATACTTATGAAATACTGATGAGTCACTGATGTATCACTAACAACTCACGTATGATTGGCACTATATAAAAGCGGCTATTTTTTCAAGTCCTGCCATTATTGTCCTGCTGCCAAGGGGTACACATCTCATCAGCATGAACCCCCAGAGGAGAGATGTCCTAGTATTCCTGCTCCAGAACCAGAATGATCAGCTGCTGCATGTTCATGAGATGTTGGCCAGGAGAAGGAGAAGAAGGAGGAGAAGACAAGCTAGAAACATCTGGGTGAGAGAGTGGATCTTTAGAAGACCAGAGCTGGGCTTGTATGATCGACTGATGGTGGAGGTCCGCAATGAAGACCCAAGATCCTTCCAGAACTTCATGCGTATGCCTCCAGACATGTTTGACGAGATTGTCCAGAGGCTGACCCCCAGAATTACCAAGAAGACAACCAACTGGAGAGCTCCCCTTGATCCTGGTCTGAAGGTGGCCCTTACCCTTCGTCACCTAGCATCTGGCGCCAAGTACCGTGACATGCAGTATGCCTGGAGGGTCCCCCACAACACTATCAGCAATGTTGTCAGAGAAGTCTGCGAGGCCATCATAGAGGAGTACCGAGATGAGCAGATGTCACCTCCCACCACTCAAGAAGGCTGGCTGGAACTGGAAAATGACTGGTACCAGAGATGGAACTTCCCCCACGTCATCGGCGCTATTGATGGCAAGCACGTGGCATGCAAGGCTCCCCCTCACTCTGGTTCTGAGTACTACAACTACAAAGGCTTCTTCAGTATCATCCTCTTTGCTATGGTGACGTCTGATTACAAGTTCCTGTGGGTAGACGTGTCTGGTAATGGCTCCTCCTCAGATGCTCATATCTACAACAACAGCAAGCTGCGTGAAGGCCTGGAGCACAACAACATCATGGGATGGCCACAGCCAGAGCCTTTGCCCCACGACACTCAAGATGTGCCATACTTCCTGGTGGGAGATGACGCCTTCAGCCTGAGAACCTACCTGATGAAGCCCTACGGTACCAGGAACCTTGACAGGGAACCAAGAATCTTCAACTACAGGCTGTCAAGGGCCAGAAGAGTGGTGGAAAATGCTTTTGGCATCCTTGCCAACAGATTCCAAGTTCTTCTGAGCACCATGAACCATCACCCAGATAATGTAAGGCTCATCGTCAAGGCCTGTATGCTCCTACACAACCTCATGCGGACTCGGTACCCTGTGCTTCAGAATCGCCTGGTCGATGTGCAAGGCCCGAATGGCAACATGCAACCTGGTGCCTGGCGAGAGGGGAGAAACTTGGAAGACAAGCGTGTTGTTCAGGCACCCAACAGAGCATCCAAGGAGGCAAGAGGCAAAGGAACTTGTTGAGGCATTGGTGCAACTCTCCAGCAGGTGCTGTCCCCTGGCAAGACCGGATGGTGGACGTCTAGACAACCTGGAGTCAGGAGGCTGTTATGTTTTATTGTTATAATGGAATATGAAATAATTTTTATTTTGTATGTTTCTGTTATATGTAGTATATGTTTATTGTGGTATGTTGAAGAACTTTTTTCATGTTTTGTCTAGTGTTTTGTACTGTACTTCATTTATTTTAAAGACTATTTATTACAAAATTGATAACACTTCACACCACCATGTCTATTCATATTCACATGTCAAGCATACCAACTTCCACACAAAACAAATAACTAGTAGCTAAAGAAAATTTCATTTATTCAACAATAACAATAACAATCTTCTGCTGCAACTAGTTCTAGTCAGAGTCACTGTCCTTCTCATCACGCTGAGGAGCTGGAGGTGTATTCAGGGACTGTGTGCTGGGTCTGTTGGAGCTGGGGGTCGGCAAGAGCTGGCTGTCAAGGCTGAAGGCAGAGAGGTTTATTGACCCATCGAGAACTTCTTGGCTTGTTTGCAGAAGATTGAAACTGGATGCCGACAAGCGCTGCTCACCAGAAGCAGCAGAGGAAGTGTGACTCTGGCTCTGGTGAGGGCTGCTGGTATTGACTAGGCTGCTGCTGCTGGTACTGCTGGTACTGAAGACCTTGATGCTGGTACTGCTGGAAAGGCTGCTGCTGGTACTGAGGAGCCGGCTGCTGCTGGTAGTGAGGATCCTGCTGCTGCTGGTACAGAGGAACTTGCTGCTGTGATTGGTGGAAGACAGGTGGAGCAGACGTGGCCTGGGCAGGTCTTGCAGGCTGAGGAGCTGGAGCAGTGTCCTGGGAAGCAGAGTCAAGGAGATTAGAGATGCGGGTCTTCAGCTGCTGGTATTGCTCTGCTGGTGCTGCACGCAGGCTGTCCGACACATATTTAATGAACACCTCACGCTCAGAGGACTGGGCAGGTTTCTCTTGTATGAGCTGAGCTAGCAGTTTTTGGTTCGCCTTCATGGTGTCTCTCAGCTCTTTCATCCACTCTTCCTCCTGGTCACCCCTCTCCCTCTTCCTCTTCTTCATGGGTCTGGAACTGTGGCCTGCCTCGGCTGCCTCGGCTGAAGTCCTCTCCACCACCTCCAGGTTGGCATCAAGGGAAGTCGGTGCTTGCTCCTGGTCACTGTCTGGCTCAGAGTCACTGACACGGGCTGGTTGGGTGGACGTGGTCATCTGCAAGTTGACCATGGGTGCTGACTTGGTAGATGGCAACTGGGTCTTGTAAAACTTGCAGTTGTCGATGATGAATTGTTCCCGGTCTGTGTACTTCTTCAATGCCTGGCCAGACTTCACCTTGTTGAGCCGGACATACCAGTCCTTCACAGACTTCCACCAGCCCATGATGTGCTCTACAGACATACCAATCTCAGCAGCCTTGGCACCCCAGATCTCCCTGCGCTTCTTGTAGTCTCGATGGCCCTGCCGCCACGCTGCTTCATGCTCTGCCATCCACTCAAGCAGACTTTCTTCCTTCTCTGCTTCAATGGAGTAGTTATGCTTGGGATTTGCTTTCCCCTTGGACTTGCCCTTGCCCTTGCCTGCAGAGGGTTCAGGACGGTTATCTTCAGCACCAGATTTAGCAGCAGCGTCATCAGCAGCAGCAGCAGCAGGGGGAGCATGCACCTCGGCTTGGATTTCAAGAGCAGGTGGAGGGCTCGGGGACCTGGCGACCTCTTCATCTTCATCTTCATCTTCAGCGGCATTATTTTCAGTAGGAGCAGGCACATCATCTACTGGAGCATCTACAGGCACATCTACTGGAGCAGTTGGGGCCTTCCTCTTCTTCTCCCTGGTCTTGGATGGCTGACGGCCTTTCTTGGGAGGCATGGTCTCTTCTCTATAGTATGATGTGGTGGCTTCGACTGTTGAAACGGTAATGCCACACCCCCGTGAGTGCCAGCTTATATATGCGCGGAGCGGATGCGATAGTGACGCCCGTTGTTAGCGGCTCATGAGCGATCCATAAGTGATTCCTGCGTGATTCATGCGCGACCTATACGCAGTTCATTAGTGATAGAGCGCAGGTTATGCGTGGAGCTTTCGTCGTTCACAAACACCTATTGGCCATGTTTGGGGGCTATGCTCTGATTTGCGCTGAAGTGCGTGCTTTGTTAGTGATTTGTACGTGACATTTCCGTAGTTCTTGCGCAATTCATCGGTGATTTTTCATCACGTAAATCAGCAAAAATTGTCAATTCTCCACTAACAATCACGCACAACCAAATCTTAACAACATTTTTACGTAATTCATGCATTTTGGGCAGTGTGACCATGCCTTTAGGTTGTGTCACGCACACTCATTTTCCTTAGGTCGTGTCACGCACACTCATTTTCCTTCTTTTACCATTTAAGGTAACACAGACACATTGGGTGTCCTGCACGAACCCTGCATAACATACAGAGAACGCACACTCATTTCAGAGATCTGAGCTATCTTCAAATAAGGGCATTCCCCTGCTCACATCTTACTTTAAATAATGGTTTTTACTCCTCATATTTCCAACTCCCTATTATTATTGATACAAAGTAATTAAACACACACATATATTTTAGACATGTATCGTTCTAGCTACTTGGCATTCTGTGTTTAGATAAGAATGTATCCTCTCCCCACATCTTCTTAGTCTCCTGTCATGCCAACCTGCTCCTTATTTCACATAAGTAATTTAAACACATTTAAGCCAACGACTGCACAAAGTTGTGGCCATTTAGTACTCACAACATGAAAGAATGAAACAGAAAGAAATCAATAAAAACACAAGCACCAGTATAATGGAGCAGTTATTATACAGACCATGGCTTACTGCAACACACACACCCTTCTCTCTGCTGCCTATAGCATATGTCTATATAAGGGTATTTCCTCTCTGTCCTCTTCTCCTGACAGGAAGTTTTCACTTCTCATCTCTCCAGCTTCTTGTTAATATAAACTGCTACTATTAAATACAAAGTAATTAAGTACACACATGAATATATAAAAACACACTTCTTATATATCAGGGGACATTAAAATGAATATACCAAAAATTACACTGTATTAAACTTCCTGCTATAATATGTTAATTGAATTCTCTTCAAGACACCATTGCAGTAGTCGAGTCTACTGAAGATAAAAAGCATGGACAAGTTTTTCCAAATCCTGCTGTGACATTAGTCTTTTAATCCTAGATATATTCTTTAGGTGATAGTAGGCTGATTTTGTAACTGTTTTAATGTGACTGTTGAAACTCAGGTCAGAGTCCATGACTACACCTAGATTTCTGGCTTTATCTGTTGTTTTGAACATTGCAGACTGAAGCTCAGCGCTAACTTTTATACGTTCTGACTTGGCTCCAAAAACCATTACCTCAGTTTTATCTTTGTTTAATTGGAGAAAGTTCTGACACATCCAGTCATTGATTTGTTCAATGCACTTACTCAGTGTTGAATTGGAGGCATAGTCTCCTGGTGAAATTGTTACGTAAATTTGTGTGTCATCTGCATAGCTATTGTAACTTATTTTGTTGTTTTTCATTATCTGAGCCAGTGGTAGCATGTAGATGTTAAAGAGAAGAGGCCCCAAGATGGAGCCTTGAGGAACCCCACATGTCATATTTGTCAACTCAGATGTGTATTTACCTATAGAAACAAAGTTGTTTCTGTCCTTTAAGTAGGATTCAAACCAATTTAGAACTGTTTTCCGAAAGTCCCACCCAGTTTCCCAGTCGGTCTAGTAATATGCTGTGGTCAACAGTGTCGAACGCAGCACTGAGATCTAATAATACTAACACTGAAGTTCTGGCCACTGTCTGTGTTTAAGTGGATGTCATTAAAGACCTTTACAAGAGCAGTCTCAGTGCTGTGGTTTTGGACGAAAGCCTGACTGGAACACATCGAAACAGTTATTTAAATGCAGGAAATTACTCAACTGTTGAAAAACAACTTTTCAATGATTTACCTAGAAATGGGAGGTTTGATATGGGCCTGTAATTGTTCATTACTGAAGCATCTAGATTATTCTTTTTCAAGCCTATATGAAATAGATCTGAGGCCATGCAAGGCAAAACATCTTTAAAAAAATCCTGTTGGAATAATATCAAGGCAGCAGGAGGAGGATTTCAGAAGTTGTATAATGTCCTCTAGGTTTTTATCATTAATCTGATGGAATTGTGTTCATGGTGTTTGAATTGATGTTAAGTGGACACAGAGACAACACATTTGCTGTTCCTGATGCAGAGGCACTGACTGCTTGTCTGATTTTCTGAATTTGTCAGTGAAAAAGGAGGCAAAATCATTGCACGCCCTGGTGGATAGAAATTCAGAGGCTACTGACACTGGGGGGTTAGTTAGTCTGTCGACGGTAGCAAACAAGGCACGTGCGTTGTTTTTGTTTATGGTAATGATGTCAGAGAAGAACGATTGTTGTGTGTTTTTCAATTCCAAATGATAAAGGCCAAGTCTCTCTTTATAGATTTCAAAGTGTACCTGGAGATTTGTTTTTCGCAACCTGCGTTCAGCTTTTCGACATTCTCTTTTTTCTGTTTTTCACGCTCCTCCACGAGGAGGGAAAAAGGCAACGAGCTACAATACTTCGAACCTGATCAGTCACCTGAAACATCGCCATCGCTACGATGGTGTGTTAAAAGCGTACGAAGACGCCTGCGCCAACTGCAAAGGCACCGGGGCTTTTATCAATCGATGAGGCTTTTGAAAAAGGCAAGAAGTTTGCCAGAGACGACCCCAGGGCTAAAACGATCTCTAACTTCATCATAGAAATGATGGCGCTTGACGACCAGCCCTTCTCCCTCGTCGAAGATAAAGGATTCAGTCGGCTAGTTAATCATTTGGAGCCCAGGTTTATCATTCCATGCCGCCGCCACTTTTCAGACGAGTGTTACCAGCCAAGTATAATGAGATCGCCACACTCCTTCATACTCTGATCGATAACGATATACGGGACATAAGTTTTCACCACGGACATATGGACCAGTGATGTTAGCCCCGTTAGCATGCTAGGTCTGACGGCGCAGTGGCTGGACCAAAGACTACAAACTGTACAGAGCGGTGTTGCATTCTCAGGAGTACCAGGTTCACACACAGCCCGATATGATCCGTGAGGCTTTTGAAGCCATGCTTCAGCAATGGAACATTAGTAAAGAGATGGTCCATGTTGTCCTAAGAGACAACGCACGTAATATGGCGAAGGCTTTTGGTGACTATGGAGTTGATAGCCTGGGCTGCATGGCCCACACTTTACAGTTGGCCGTGAATGAGGCTGTGCTTAGCCAAAGACGCTGTGTCTGACTGTGTTGCCATCGGGCAGAAGAGATTGTTGGACATTTCAAGCACTCCCAAGTAGCGTCCACCGCACTGGAAAGTTACAGGCAAACCTGCGAAAGGGAACAACAACCACTACTACTACCACCACCAGTACACGACTCCACAGGACGTGGCCACACGTTGGAACAGTACATTTACATGCTTAAGAGTCTGGTGGCGCAGAAGCAAGCTATTGCAGCTTATGCAGTAGAATACAAGTTACCAGCAACACTCAACTCCCACCAATGGGCCCTGGTTGAAAACATGTTGACCCATCCTCGCTCCGTTGTGAAACAGCTGACTAGAAATATTAGCAAAACTACAGCCACAACGGCAGACGTAATCCCCTCATCCAAGCCTTAACACGCCTGCTAAAACAAACTGTTCCAACAGACCACGAGTGAAAACTTCAAAGGAGACCCTGTTAAAAGCAATCCAAAACCCGTTTTGGTGACATCGAGGAAAAGCCCTTGTATTATCTCTCAACGCTATTGGACCCGAGGTACAAGGACCGCTACTTACCCCTTGCATCAAACGGCAAGCTATCGAATGCTGCGGGAACAGCTGCACAGCGTCGTCGAGAGAGACCGCGTGCCACAGACATCCCCCCGGCCCCCAGCCAGGGGAGCCACCGGCAAAGACAGCAGGGGAGACGAGAACAACAACTCCTTCTTAGGCATGTTTGAGGCAATCCTCGAAGAAAATACAGATGCTGCAACTGAACACCAGGAAAACAGCAGAGTTGATGCGAACGTAAGTGTATATATTTTTGTTTAATTGTTTTATGAACACAATGTATAACTTATGTTACAAATGGGACCGGATATTCAGAACATCATCATAATTAGATTTTGTTCTTCTGTGTTTTGTTTTTTACTGAAAGCTCCAGTCATATCTGTCGGAAGCCACGCTTCCCATGAACCGTTGCCCGCTGGAATACTGGAGAAGCAACCAGTCCCGTTACGAGTGCCTGGCCCAACTTGCTCGTAAATATCTGTCGGCTCCTTGCACTAGCGTTGACAGCGAGCGTTTGTTTTCTGCTGCTGGACACGTGATGACCCAGCAAAGAAACCGACTTGCATGCGACAAGGCAGAGATGCTGCTCTTCGTCAATAAAAAACTCCCTCTGATCAAACCAGAATTTAAAAAAAGTAGAACTTTAGAAGAATAGCTACCTGCTCTAAAGGGAGCTAAAGTAACAATGCAGATCAAGGGTCAAATGTGAATCTCTCTCTCTGAGAAAAAAAGAGGACAGTTGAAACCTCATGCTTTTTGAAAAACGGGTTCACTGTCATTTATATGGGTTATAAAGCAAGTCATTAATCCTTTGTTCTGTAAATGACTGTTTGTTACTGTGTGGAATGCACTTTTTCAGTTTGTGTTTACATATAAATGTCTAACTTGTTTCAGTACCTTATTTTTTTATTACTGTGAGGAATGCACCTTTTCAGTTTGTTTACAGAGACTGATTTTACTTGTCAGTATTTGATTTGAATCCTTATGCAAAGATTTGCACTTTTTCAGCATCCCTTCTAGAGGAGTAGAGGCCTTTATTTTTATATCACTAAGTGATGCACCTTACTATGGCATATGTTTACATTTTACAATCTATTTGACAGGTTGTCAAATTGTTTTTGTTTGATTTATTTTGGCAAATGTTTGATAGGCTTGTTGTCCTATAAATGCCAGGTAATAGTTGTTTCCATTTCTTAATATTTCTTAACTCATTGTTCACTCATTGTTCAGGGAAACACATTGTCATTGACTGATTGACTCAATTATATTTTTTGGGAAAATAAATATGGTCACTTTGAAGAGTCAAACTGTTCTCTTGGCTTTGTTTTGTTCATAGTAGTAATGTTCATGTAATTTGCTCACTACTAGTCTTTTTTTACCACCAGGTGTGCAAAAACTACAGACTTTTCGCACAATGTCCCACTGTCTGGCTTCCTGCATAAAGTCAAGTGCTCGGCGCAGTTGTGGCGAAATGTCGCTCCTCTGTTTTCATTTAAACAGCTCCTTATATCGATTAGCGCAGCTAGCTCGCACCAGATGCTAACAGCAATGCACGTAAGGTCTCTCTCTCGCTCGCTCGGGCCACACATACACACACCCTCCCGGTCCTTCAAATGGCCAGTCGGTGCCTGCCGGTGAGCGTGGAAGTGTGGTCTGCCACAAGCGGGCGGCAGGAGCAGGGCTGTCAGCATCAGCTTGTAGATGGTATTTTAAACTCGATGCGGCTCTGAACTACGGGGGCGGCCAAGGAAAAAAAAATACACATGCGGTAATCGCGTTAAAATAATTAGTGGCGGTAAACATTTTTTTATTATCGGTATCGGTCTTGAGAAGCAGGAAGGGTATCGGTTATCGGTTTCAAAAAAACCCAATATCGTGCATCCCTAATTAAAAATGATCTACTAGCTCATTTACTGAGATGTTAGCAGGGGCAAGTGTGGAAGAAAAATTCTGAGTAAACATTTCCCTAGTATTGTCAGTTAAATATCGCTTTGTTGGTTACCTCTTTTTGAAAAAAATTTGTGAACAGAAATAGAGCTCTCAAAGAAAACACAGGAATGGTCAGTGAGTGCAACATCAGTCACCACAACCTTAGAGATATTCAGACCCTTTGAGATAATTAAGTCCAGAGTGTGCCCCTTATTGTGCGTGGGCTCCATCACATGCTGAGTCAGTCCATAGCTATCAAGAACACAAAACAGTTATTTTGCCCCTCTGTCCTGGGGGTTGTCAACATGGATGTTAAAATCACCAACAATGACTAGACGGTCAAAGTCAATACACACTATAGACAGCAGTTCAGTAAAGTCATCAAAAAAGCTTGCACAGTATTTGGGTGGTCTATAGATATTTAGGAACAGAGCTCGAGAGGAGCATTTCAGCCGAAGGGCCACATATTCAAAAGAATCAAAGTTTCCATACGCTGTCTTCCTGCATTGAAGGGAATCATTGAACAGAATAGCAACTCCACCCCCTTTCTTATGCATTCTTTCCTGACTCATAAAACTAAAGTTGGGAGGGGTTGATTCGATAAGAACAGCTGCACTGTTATTTTGTTCAATCCAAGTTTCTGTTAAAAACATAAAATCGAGATTGTGCTCAGTGATAAAATCATTGATTAAAAATGTTTTTCCTGCCAAAGACCTGACATTTAATAAAGCTAGTTTAAGTTTGTTAAACACACTATCAGTCATGTTTTTTGTAACAAGCTGTGGCTGACATGGAATCACTGCTAAATTAGATAAACTCACACAAAAGTTTGAGCGCTTCCTGTATCTAAGATGATTCACCGCTCTTAATCTATTACCTATCAACACAGATATCGGCAAAGCTATAGGCAGGCAGGGCCCCGGCATGTCCTGGAAAGAGTTGAGAGTGCCATACGCCCTTGAGCCTGGACCCAGCAATATCAGTTTGCAGCGTTTAGTACACACACATCCTTATCAGGCTTCGGAGACTGCAGATGCCCTCTCGAAGGGAGGGGAGGCAGCCGACGCAGGCACGGTGATGGAGATGTGGGAGATGGTGCGGGGGTAGAGGACATGCTGCCAGGGGGGGGAGGTGGTTGACGTAGGCACGGTGATGGAGACGGGAGAGATGGTGCGGGGGGAGAGGACATGCTGCCAGCCCTGCGTATCGCCTTAGTTTGGTCTTTGAACTCCAGGAGGAATCGGTGCCAACCCTCTTTATCTCCTTCATGTGTTCAATGATCCCAGGAGGGTGGGCGAGGGTGAAAGGGTGAAAGCGGAGTATCCTCAAAGGCGTTGACAGGGGGGGGGGGTGACGGGGCAGTGGAGACTCCTCCATGTGTCTCCCATAATCAGAACATTCCTCAGGCGGGTGCAGTGATAATTCTTCAGGGTTTCTGCGCGATGTGTTGTGTCTTCTCCTGTTTTGATTCCTCTTGCCGCTTGTCCTTGGCAGAGGGAACAGATTGATAACGCAGGGCATGTTGAATATGTTAGAGATAAACAATTTCACTCCTGACTTGTTCAGGCAAACTCCATTTGCCTTGAACAGATGTCTGCGGTCCCAGAAAAAGTTAAAATGTCATAAAATGAACAGAATGGTCAGTACAGACAGTTGAAAGCCAGGTATTCAGTGCAACAATCTGCTGAATCTCTCCACTCCTCTTCTGACTGGCGGTAGAGGGCCACTGATGAACACCTCTGCATTTAGAGAGCTGGCAGTTTCCAACAAACATTTAAAGTCTTCTTTCAGCACTTCTGACTGTTGTTTCACAACATCATTTGTTCCAATGTGTAGTACCACATTCTTCACAGTCGGATGTTCAGCCCCAATATGCAGGATCTTCTCAGCCAAGTCAGAGACCACATCCTTGGGAAAACAGAGTACTTTGGTGTTGTTCTTATTACACAGACCTTTTACATCTCTTACAGCAGAGTCACCCACAATCAGAGTTTCAGGCCCCAGTCGTTAGCTTTCCCTCTAGCCTTTTACTTTTGGAGTAGCTATTGGTCCTACCCTGCTGTGTGAAGAGGACAGGTTATCCAGGTCATAAGATCTCCGGTTCTCGGTCAGCGGAGCGTATCTGTTCTGGATTGGCACACTTGGTGGTTTAGGAGGATTGTTTGTATTCTCCCTTTAGCAGCTGTCCACTGATGTTTTCCTAGTATGAAATAGGGGTTGAAAGAGGCGCTCTTCCTGGGTGATAACAATGCAGGCCAGCCGGTCGCATTACAGATTTCAGAGCGCTGTGGCTCTGCCTGTTATCCGTCCTCCCAAATCCCATGGAAATGATTTACTCTTAGGCATTGCACCAGAGAGTTCCAGGGAGGACTACCACTTGTAGATTTATTACCCGGTACACAGCCCTCCTGTTCCTTGGAATCCTTGTAGCTGCTAACTAGATTGTGAGTTAGCATAACCCTTCTCCATTATTTGGCAACACTGGTAAAGTGGTGTCATTCCCATGACATAGTCCATTCACTTCCACGTTAACTTCCAACCGTTGCATTTTTCATTCCAACACAGCTATCTTCTGTATAAGTTTGTGGAAGTCATCTGTAGAGAACGGAGGCATTTTTGCTACCAACTAGCTTAAGGCTAAATAGCAACAACCCACCCTCGGCTCCGCGTGTCGTTTTGGA
Source organism: Gymnodraco acuticeps (assembly GCF_902827175.1). Taxonomy (NCBI): domain Eukaryota; kingdom Metazoa; phylum Chordata; class Actinopteri; order Perciformes; family Bathydraconidae; genus Gymnodraco; species Gymnodraco acuticeps. Next base: position 774,534 of record NW_022989865.1, read on the forward strand.
GAGCCTGCTTAAAATCATAAACAGGAAGGAAATCAGAAGACACCAGGATACCAGTTAAACAATCATCTGTTTTAATTATAAAAGGTAAAAATACAATGCAATACAATACAATAAGGAGTACTCCTGCCCTGGTTCGCGTGCTGTTCAGATTCCAGCAGGAGAAGAGAGAGCGATCTAAAGACACAACCTGCTTATATGCAAAAAAATGGGGAGGAGGTGTGCCGGATTCTCCTCCCATAGAGTCCATTCATTGGTTGATATAAAAGCGACGAGCCAGCAGAGGACTCACAGAAACAAGAGTCTTTTACCATTTAAGGTAAAACAGACGCAACACCCACACATTTTGCAGAGACTTCCCTCTCTGTGGCCCCCCTCCCCTTAGTTCAATGTACACACAGTTTCACATACTTTTGTTATAGTTGACTAATACAAACAATATATGTACTACTTTAATATCAATAATAACGAGGGAAACATTACCTCTGCTCTCAAGCAGTAAAATAGTAGAATATCAGCTTCTATAAAGAACGCACACTCATTTTCCCTTAAGGCATGGTCACACTGCCCAAACGCATGAATTACGTATGAATTTCGCACACAATTTTTAGTCTTACGCGATACATCTGTCATTTGCGTATTTCATAATTTTTTCTGACGTGGAACCTCAGTGGTTGTATGTGGTGTTACGCCCGAGTCATCGTTTTACACGATTCCTGGTTTTGAGCAGCATCAAAAAATCGGTTTGCGTAAGACTTTACGCAGTTTTAAGCTGTTTTTACGTTATTTCTGCGTAGGTTGCGTAGTTCGTTACGTGGACACAATGCGCGAAATATGCGTAGAATATTAGTGATTGTTGCGCGAAAATGTTGCCGCTATCGCGTTCATCGATGACTTTTCACTCTGAAGAATAACAGACATATCACGCATGTTCCGCACTAGTAACACGTATATTTCACTTAAAATCACTGACAATCCTTAAAAAAAAATCTTTATTGGCGTATATACCTCTAACAGAACACGTAAATAAGCGCATGCAATACTTATGAAATACTGATGAGTCACTGATGTATCACTAACAACTCACGTATGATTGGCACTATATAAAAGCGGCTATTTTTTCAAGTCCTGCCATTATTGTCCTGCTGCCAAGGGGTACACATCTCATCAGCATGAACCCCCAGAGGAGAGATGTCCTAGTATTCCTGCCTCCAGAACCAGAATGATCAGCTGCTGCATGTTCATGAGATGTTGGCCAGGAGAAGGAGAAGAAGGAGGAGAAGACAAGCTAGGAACATCTGGGTGAGGAGAGTGGATCTTTAGAAGACCAGAGCTGGGCTTGTATGATCGACTTGATGGTGGAGGCTCCGCAATGAAGACCCAAGATCCTTCCAGAACTTCATGCGTAGCCTCCAGACATTTTGACGAGATTGTCCAGAGGCTGACCCCCAGAATTACCAAGAAGACAACCAACTGGAGAGCTCCCCTTGATCCTGGTCTGAAGGTGGCCCTTACCCTTCGTCACCTAGCATCTGGCGCCAAGTACCGTGACATGCAGTATGCCTGGAGGGTCCCCCACAACACTATCAGCAATGTTGTCAGAGAAGTCTGCCGAGGCCATCATATAGGAGTACCGAGATGAGCAGATGTCACCATCCCACCACTCAAAGAAGGCTGGCTGGAACTGGAAAATGACTGGTACCAGAGATGGAACTTCCCCCACGTCATCGGCGCTATTGATGGCAAGCACGTGGCATGCAAGGCTCCCCCTCACTCTGGTTCTGAGTACTACCACTACAAAGGCTTCTTCAGTATCATCCTCTTTGCTATGGTGACGTCTGATTACAAGTTCCTGTGGGTAGACGTGTCTGGTAATGGCTCCTCCTCAGATGCTCATATCTACAACAACAGCGAAGCTGCGTGAAGGCCTGGAGCACACAACATCATGGGATGGCCACAGCCAGAGCCTTTGCCCCACGACACTCAAGATGTGCCATACTTCCTGGTGGGGAGATGACGCTTCAGCCTGAGAACCTACCTGATGAAGCCCTACGGTACCAGGAACCTTGACAGGGAACCAAGAATCTTCAACTACAGGCTGTCAAGGGCCAGAAGAGTGGTGGAAAATGCTTTGGCATCCTTGCCAACAGATGTCCAAGTTCTTCTGAGCACCATGAACCATCACCCAGATAATGTAAGGCTCATCGTCAAGGCCTGTAGGCTCCTACACAACCTCATGCGGACTCGGTACCCTGTGCTTCAGAATCGCCTGGTCGATGTGCAAGGCCCGAATGGCAACATGCAACCTGGTGCCTGGCGAGGAGGGAGAAACTTGGAAGACAAGCGTGTTGTTCAGGCACCCAACAGAGCATCCAAGGAAGGCAAGAGGCAAAGGAACTTGTTGAGGCATTGGTGCAACTCTCCAGCAGGTGCTGTCCCCTGGCAAGACCGGATGGTGGACGTCTAGACAACCTGGAGTCAGGAGGCTGTTATGTTTATTGTTATAATGGAATATGAAATAATTTTTATTTTGTATGTTTCTGTTATATGTAGTATATGTTTATTGTGGTATGTTGAAGAACTTTTTTCATGTTTTGTCTAGTGGTTTTGTACTGTACTTCATTTATTTTAAAGACTATTTATTACAAAATTGATAACACTTCACACCACCATGTCTATTCATATTCACATGTCAAGCATACCAACTTCCACACAAAACAAATAACTAGTAGCTAAAGAAAATTTCATTTATTCAACAATAACAATAACAATCTTCTGCTGCAACTAGTTCTAGTCAGAGTCACTGTCCTTCTCATCACGCTGAGGAGCTGGAGGTGTATTCAGGGACTGTGTGCTGGGTCTGTTGGAGCTGGGGGTCGGCAAGAGCTGGCTGTCAAGGCTGAAGGCAGAGAGGTTTATTGACCCATCGAGAACTTCTTGGCTTGTTTGCAGAAGATTGAAACTGGATGCCGACAAGCGCTGCTCACCAGAAGCAGCAGAGGAAGTGTGACTCTGGCTCTGGTGAGGCTGCTGGTATTGACTAGGCTGCTGCTGCTGGTACTGCTGGTACTGAAGACCTTGATGCTGGTACTGCTGGAAAGGCTGCTGCTGGTACTGAGGAGCCGGCTGCTGCTGGTAGTGAGGATCCTGCTGCTGCTGGTACAGAGGAACTTGCTGCTGTGATTGGTGGAAGACAGGTGGAGCAGACGTGGCCTGGGCAGGTCTTGCAGGCTGAGGAGCTGGAGCAGTGTCCTGGGAAGCAGAGTCAAGGAGATTAGAGATGCGGGTCTTCAGCTGCTGGTATTGCTCTGCTGGTGCTGCACGCAGGCTGTCCGACACATATTTAATGAACACCTCACGCTCAGAGGACTGGGCCGGTTTCTCTTGTATGAGCTGAGCTAGCAGTTTTTGGTTCGCCTTCATGGTGTCTCTCAGCTCTTTCATCCACTCTTCCTCCTGGTCGCCCCTCTCCCTCTTCCTCTTCTTCATGGGTCTGGAACTGTGGCCTGCCTCGGCTGCCTCGGCTGAAGTCCTCTCCACCACCTCCAGGTTGGCATCAAGGGAAGTCGGTGCTTGCTCCTGGTCACTGTCTGGCTCAGAGTCACTGACACGGGCTGGTTGGGTGGACGTGGTCATCTGCAAGTTGACCATGGGTGCTGACTTGGTAGATGGCAACTGGGTCTTGTAAAACTTGCAGTTGTCGATGATGAATTGTTCCCGGTCTGTGTACTTCTTCAATGCCTGGCCAGACTTCACCTTGTTGAGCCGGACATACCAGTCCTTCACAGACTTCCACCAGCCCATGATGTGCTCTACAGACATACCAATCTCAGCAGCCTTGGCACCCCAGATCTCCCTGCGCTTCTTGTAGTCTCGATGGCCCTGCCGCCACGCTGCTTCATGCTCTGCCATCCACTCAAGCAGACTTTCTTCCTTCTCTGCTTCAATGGAGTAGTTATGCTTGGGATTTGCTTTCCCCTTGGACTTGCCCTTGCCCTTGCCTGCAGAGGGTTCAGGACGGTTATCTTCAGCACCAGATTTAGCAGCAGCGTCATCAGCAGCAGCAGCAGCAGGGGGAGCATGCACCTCGGCTTGGATTTCAAGAGCAGGTGGAGGGCTCGGGGACCTGGCGACCTCTTCATCTTCATCTTCATCTTCAGCGGCATTATTTTCAGTAGGAGCAGGCACATCATCTACTGGAGCATCTACAGGAACATCTACTGGAGCAGTTGGGGCCTTCCTCTTCTTCTCCCTGGTCTTGGATGGCTGACGGCCTTTCTTGGGAGGCATGGTCTCTTCTCTATAGTATGATGTGGTGGCTTCGACTGTTGAAACGGTAATGCCACACCCCCGTGAGTGCCAGCTTATATATGCGCGGAGCGGATGCGATAGTGACGCCCGTTGTTAGCGGCTCATGAGCGATCCATAAGTGATTCCTGCGTGATTCATGCGCGACCTATACGCAGTTCATTAGTGATAGAGCGCAGGTTATGCGTGGAGCTTTCGTCGTTCACAAACACCTATTGGCCATGTTTGGGGGCTATGCTCTGATTTGCGCTGAAGTGCGTGCTTTGTTAGTGATTTGTACGTGACATTTCCGTAGTTCTTGCGCAATTCATCGGTGATTTTTCATCACGTAAATCAGCAAAAATTGTCAAATTCTCCACTAACAATCACGCACAACCAAATCTTAACAACATTTTTACGTAATTCATGCATTTTGGGCAGTGTGACCATGCCTTTAGGTTGTGTCACGCACACTCATTTTTCCTTAGGTCGTGTCACGCACACTCATTTTCCTTCTTTTACCATTTAAGGTAACACAGACACATTGGGTGTCCTGCACGAACCCTGCATAACATACAGAGAACGCACACTCATTTCAGAGATCTGAGCTATCTTCAAATAAGGGCATTCCCCTGCTCACATCTTACTTTAAATAATGGTTTTTACTCCTCATATTTCCAACTCCCTATTATTATTGATACAAAGTAATTAAACACACACATATATTTTAGACATGTATCGTTCTAGCTACTTGGCATTCTGTGTTTAGATAAGAATGTATCCTCTCCCCACATCTTCTTAGTCTCCTGTCATGCCAACCTGCTCCTTATTTCACATAAGTAATTTAAACACATTTAAGCCAACGACTGCACAAAGTTGTGGCCATTTAGTACTCACAACATGAAAGAATGAAACAGAAAGAAATCAATAAAAACACAAGCACCAGTATAATTGAGCAGTTATTATACAGACCATGGCTTACTGCAACACACACACCCTTCTCTCTGCTGCCTATAGCATATGTCTATATAAGGGTATTTCCTCTCTGTCCTCTTCTCCTGACAGGGAAGTTTTCACTTCTCATCTCTCCAGCTTCTTGTTAATATAAACTGCTACTATTAAATACAAAGTAATTAAGTACACACATGAATATATAAAAACACACTTCTTATATATCAGGGGACATTAAAATGAATATACCAAAAATTACACTGTATTAAACTTCCTGCTATAATATGTTAATTGAATTCTCTTCAAGACACCATTGCAGTAGTCGAGTCTACTGAAGATAAAAGCATGGACAAGTTTTTCCAAATCCTGCTGTGACATTAGTCTTTTAATCCTAGATATATTCTTTAGGTGATAGTAGGCTGATTTTGTAACTGTTTTAATGTGACTGTTGAAACTCAGGTCAGAGTCCATGACTACACCTAGATTTCTGGCTTTATCTGTTGTTTTGAACATTGCAGACTGAAGCTCAGCGCTAACTTTTATACGTTCTGACTTGGCTCCAAAAACCATTACCTCAGTTTTATCTTTGTTTAATTGGAGAAAGTTCTGACACATCCAGTCATTGATTTGTTCAATGCACTTACTCAGTGTTTGAATTGGAGCATAGTCTCCTGGTGAAATTGTTACGTAAATTTGTGTGTCATCTGCATAGCTATTGTAACTTATTTTGTTGTTTTTCATTATCTGAGCCAGTGGTAGCATGTAGATGTTAAAGAGAAGAGGCCCCAAGATGGAGCCTTGAGGAACCCCACATGTCATATTTGTCAACTCAGATGTGTATTTACCTATAGAAACAAAGTTGTTTCTGTCCTTTAAGTAGGATTCAAACCAATTTAGAACTGTTTCCGAAAGTCCCACCCAGTTTCCCAGTCGGTCTAGTAATATGCTGTGGTCAACAGTGTCGAACGCAGCACTGAGATCTAATAATACTAACACTGAAGTTCTGCCACTGTCTGTGTTTAAGTGGATGTCATTAAAGACCTTTACAAGAGCAGTCTCAGTGCTGTGGTTTGGACGAAAGCCTGACTGGAACACATCGAAACAGTTATTTAAATGCAGGAAATTACTCAACTGTTGAAAAACAACTTTTTCAATGATTTTACCTAGAAATGGGAGGTTTGATATGGGCCTGTAATTGTTCATTACTGAAGCATCTAGATTATTCTTTTTCAAGGCCTATATGAAATAGATCTGAGGCCATGCAAGGCAAAACATCTTTAAAAAATCCTGTTGGAATAATATCAAGGCAGCAGGAGGAGGATTTCAGAAGTTGTATAATGTCCTCTAGGTTTTTATCATTAATCTGATGGAATTGTGTCATGGTGTTTGAATTGATGTTAAGTGGACACAGAGACAACACATTTGCTATTCCTGATGCAGAGGCACTGACTGCTTGTCTGATTTTCTGAATTTTGTCAGTGAAAAAGGAGGCAAAATCATTGCACGCCCTGGTGGATAGAAATTCAGAGGCTACTGACACTGGGGGGTTAGTTAGTCTGTCGACGGTAGCAAACAAGGCACGTGCGTTGTTTTTGTTTATGGTAATGATGTCAGAGAAGAACGATTGTTGTGTGTTTTTCAATTCCAAATGATAAAGGCCAAGTCTCTCTTTATAGATTTCAAAGTGTACCTGGAGATTTGTTTTTCGCAACCTGCGTTCAGCTTTTCGACATTCTCTTTTTTCTGTTTTCACGCTCCTCCACGGGGAGGGAAAAAGGCAACGAGCTACAATACTTCGAACCTGATCAGTCACCTGAAACATCGCCATCGCTACGATGGTGTGTTAAAAGCGTACGAAGACGCCTGCGCCAACTGCAAAGGCACCGGGGCTTTTATCAATCGATGAGGCTTTTGAAAAAGGCAAGAAGTTTGCCAGAGACGACCCCAGGGCTAAAACGATCTCTAACTTCATCATAGAAATGATGGCGCTTGACGACCAGCCCTTCTCCCTCGTCGAAGATAAAGGATTCAGTCGGCTAGTTAATAATTTGGAGCCCAGGTTTATCATTCCATGCCGCCGCCACTTTTCAGACGAGTGTTTACCAGCCAAGTATAATGAGATCGCCACACTCCTTCATACTCTGATCGATAACGATATACGGGACATAAGTTTCACCACGGACATATGGACCAGTGATGTTAGCCCCGTTAGCATGCTAGGTCTGACGGCGCAGTGGCTGGACAAAGACTACAAACTGTACAGAGCGGTGTTGCATTCTCAGGAGCTACCAGGTTCACACACAGCCGATATGATCCGTGAGGCTTTTGAAGCCATGCTTCAGCAATGGAACATTAGTAAAGAGATGGTCCATGTTGTCCTAAGAGACAACGCACGTAATATGGCGAAGGCTTTTGGTGACTATGGAGTTGATAGCCTGGGCTGCATGGCCCACACTTTACAGTTGGCCGTGAATGAGGCTGTGCTTAGCCAAAGAGCTGTGTCTGACTGTGTTGCCATCGGGCAGAAGATTGTTGGACATTTCAAGCACTCCCAAGTAGCGTCCACCGCACTGGAAAAGTTACAGGCAAACCTGCGAAAGGGAACAACAACCACTACTACTACCACCACCAGTACACGACTCCAACAGGACGTGGCCACACGTTGGAACAGTACATTTTACATGCTTAAGAGTCTGGTGGCGCAGAAGCAAGCTATTGCAGCTTATGCAGTAGAATACAAGTTACCAGCAACACTCAACTCCCACCAATGGGCCCTGGTTGAAAACATGTTGACCATCCTCGATCCGTGTGAACAGCTGACTAGAAATATTAGCAAAACTACAGCCACAACGGCAGACGTAATCCCCTCCATCCAAGCCTTAACACGCCTGCTAAAACAAACTGTTCCAACAGACCACGGAGTGAAAACTTCAAAGGAGACCCTGTTAAAAGCAATCCAAACCCGTTTTGGTGACATCGAGGAAAAGCCCTTGTATTATCTCTCAACGCTATTGGACCCGAGGTACAAGGACCGCTACTTCACCCTTGCATCAAAACGGCAAGCTATCGAAATGCTGCGGGAACAGCTGCACAGCGTCGTCGAGAGAGACCGCCGTGCCACAGACACCCCCGGCCCCCAGCCAGGGGAGCCACCGGCAAAGAGCAGCAGGGGAGACGAGAACAACAACTCCTTCTTAGGCATGTTTGAGGCAATCCTCGAAGAAAATACAGATGCTGCAACTGAACACCAGGAAAACAGCAGAGTTGATGCGAACGTAAGTGTATATATTTTTGTTTTAATTGTTTTATGAACACAATGTATAACTTATGTTACAAATGGGACCGGATATTCAGAACATCATCATAATTAGATTTTGTTCTTCTGTGTTTTGTTTTTTACTGAAAGCTCCAGTCATATCTGTCGGAAGCCACGCTTCCCATGAACCGTTGCCCGCTGGAATACTGGAGAAGCAACCAGTCCCGTTACGAGTGCCTGGCCCAACTTGCTCGTAAATATCTGTCGGCTCCTTGCACTAGCGTTGACAGCGAGCGTTTGTTTTCTGCTGCTGGACACGTGATGACCCAGCAAAGAAACCGACTTGCATGCGACAAGGCAGAGATGCTGCTCTTCGTCAATAAAAAACTCCCTCTGATCAAACCAGAATTTAAAAAAAGTAGAACTTTAGAAGAATAGCTACCTGCTCTAAAGGGAGCTAAAGTAACAATGCAGAATCAAGGGTCAAATGTGAATCTCTCTCTCTGAGAAAAAAAGAGGACAGTTGAAACCTCATGCTTTTGTGAAAAACGGGTTCACTGTCATTTATATGGGTTATAAAGCAAGTCATTAATCCTTTGTTCTGTAAATGACTGTTTGTTACTGTGTGGAATGCACTTTTTCAGTTTGTGTTTACATATAAATGTCTAACTTGTTTCAGTACCTTATTTTTTTATTACTGTGAGGAATGCACCTTTTCAGTTTGTTTACAGAGACTGATTTTACTTGTCAGTATTTGATTTGAATCCTTATGCAAAGATTTGCACTTTTTCAGCATCCCTTCTAGAGGAGTAGAGGCCTTTATTTTTATATCACTAAGTGATGCACCTTACTATGGCATATGTTTACATTTTACAATCTATTTGACAGGTTGTCAAATTGTTTTTGTTTGATTTATTTTGGCAAATGTTTGATAGGCTTGTTGTCCTATAAATGCCAGGTAATAGTTGTTTCCATTTCTTAATATTTCTTAACTCATTGTTCACTCATTGTTCAGGGAAACACATTGTCATTGACTGATTGACTCAATTATATTTTTTGGGAAAATAAATATGGTCACTTTGAAGAGTCAAAACTGTTCTCTTGGCTTTGTTTTGTTCATAGTAATAATGTTCATGTAATTTGCTCACTACTAGTCTTTTTTTACCACCAGGTGTGCAAAAACTACAGACTTTTCGCACAATGTCCCACTGTCTGGCTTCCTGCATAAAGTCAAGTGCTCGGCGCAGTTGTGGCGAAATGTCGCTCCTCTGTTTTCATTTAAACAGCTCCTTATATCGATTAGCGCAGCTAGCTCGCACCAGATGCTAACAGCAATGCACGTAAGGTCTCTCTCTCGCTCGCTCGGGCCACACATACACACACCCTCCCGGTCCTTCAAATGGCCAGTCGGTGCCTGCCGGTGAGCGTGGAAGTGTGGTCTGCCACAAGCGGGCGGCAGGAGCAGGGCTGTCAGCATCAGCTTGTAGATGGTATTTTAAACTCGATGCGCTCTGAAACTACGGGGCGGCCAAGGAAAAAAAATACACATGCGGTAATCGCGTTAAAATAATTAGTGGCGTAAACATTTTTTTATTATCGGTATCGGTCTTGAGAAGCAGGAAGGTATCGGTATCGGTTTCAAAAAACCAATATCGTGCATCCCTAATTAAAATGATCTACTAGCTCATTTACTGAGATGTTAGCAGGGGCAAGTGTGGAAGAAAAATTCTGAGTAAACATTTCCCTAGTATTTTCAGTTAAATATCGCTTTGTGGTTACCTCTTTTTGAAAAAATTTGTGAACAGAAATAGAGCTCTCAAAGAAAACACAGGAATGGTCAGTGAGTGCAACATCAGTCACCACAACCTTAGAGATATTCAGACCCTTTGAGATAATTAAGTCCAGAGTGTGCCCCTTATTGTGCGTGGGCTCCATCACATGCTGAGTCAGTCCATAGCTATCAAGAACACAAAACAGTTATTTTTGCCCCTCTGTCCTGGGGGTTGTCAACATGGATGTTAAAATCACCAACAATGACTAGACGGTCAAAGTCAATACACACTATAGACAGCAGTTCAGTAAAGTCATCAAAAAAGCTTGCACAGTATTTGGGTGGTCTATAGATATTTAGGAACAGAGCTCGAGAGGAGCATTTCAGCCGAAGGGCCACATATTCAAAAGAATCAAAGTTTCCATACGCTGTCTTCCTGCATTGAAGGGAATCATTGAACAGAATAGCAACTCCACCCCCTTTCTTATGCATTCTTTCCTGACTCATAAAACTAAAGTTGGGAGGGGTTGATTCGATAACAGCTGCACTGTTATTTTGTTCAATCCAAGTTTCTGTTAAAAACATAAAATCGAGATTGTGCTCAGTGATAAAATCATTGATTAAAAATGTTTTTCCTGCCAAAGACCTGACATTTAATAAAGCTAGTTTAAGTTTGTTAAACACACTATCAGTCATGTTTTTTGTAACAAGCTGTGGCTGACATGGAATCACTGCTAAATTAGATAAACTCACACAAAAGTTTGAGCGCTTCCTGTATCTAAGATGATTCACCGCTCTTAATCTATTACCTATCAACACAGATATCGGCAAAGCTATAGGCAGGCAGGGCCCCGGCATGTCCTGGAAAGAGTTGAGAGTGCCATACGCCCTTGAGCCTGGACCCAGCAAATATCAGTTTGCAGCGTTTAGTACACACACATCCTTATCAGGCTTCGGAGACTGCAGATGCCCTCTCGAAGGGAGGGGAGGCAGCCGACGCAGGCACGGTGATGGAGATGTTGGAGATGGTGCGGGGGTTGAGGACATGCTGCCAGGGGGGGGAGGTGGTTGACGTAGGCACGGTGATGAAGACGGGGGAGATGGTGCTGTGATTTTGGTGGGCGTCCTTGAGGAGCGGGGGTAAAGGACATGCTGCCAGCCCTGAGTATCGCCTTAGTTTGGTCTTTGAACTCCAGGGAGGAATCGGTGCCAACCCTCTTTATCTCCTTCATGTGTTCAATGATCCCCAGGAGGGTGGGCGAGGGTGAAAGGGTGAACGGAGTATCCTCAAAGGCGTTGACAGGGGGGGGGGTGACGGGCAGTGGAGACTCCTCCATGTGTCTCCCATAATCAGAACATTCCTCAGGCGGGTGCAGTGATAATTCTTCAGGGTTTTCTGCGCGATGTGTTGTGTCTTTCTCCTGTTTTGATTCCTCTTGCCGCTTGTCCTTGGCAGAGGGAACAGATTGATAACGCAGGCAGTTGAATATGTTAGAGATAAACAATTTCACTCCTGACTTGTTCAGGCAAACTCCATTTGCCTTGAACAGATGTCTGCGGTCCCAGAAAAAGTTAAAATTGTCAATAAAATGAACAGAATGGTCAGTACAGACAGTTGAAAGCCAGGTATTCAGTGCAAACAATCTGCTGAATCTCTCCACTCCTCTTCTGACTGGCGGTAGAGGGCCACTGATGAACACCTCTGCATTTAGAGAGCTGGCAGTTTCCAACAAACATTTAAAGTCTTCTTTCAGCACTTCTGACTGTTGTTTCACAACATCATTTGTTCCAATGTGTAGTACCACATTCTTCACAGTCGGATGTTCAGCCCCAATATGCAGGATCTTCTCAGCCAAGTCAGAGACCACATCCTTGGGAAAACAGAGTACTTTGGTGTTGTTCTTATTACACAGACCTTTTACATCTCTTACAGCAGAGTCACCCACAATCAGAGTTTCAGGCCCAGTCGTTAGCTTTCCCTCTAGCCTTTTACTTTTGGAGTAGCTATTGGTCCTTACCCTGCTGTGTGAAGAGGACAGGTTATCCAGGTCATCAGATCTCCGGTTCTCGGTCAGCGGAGCGTATCTGTTCTGGATTGGCACACTTGGTGGTTTAGGAGGATTGTTTGTAATTCTCCCTTTAGCAGCTGTCCACTGATGTTTCCTAGTATGAATAGGGGTTGAAGAGGCGCTCTTCCTGGGTGATAACAATGCAGGCCAGCCGGTCGCATTACAGATTTCAGAGCGCTGGGCTCTGCCTGTTATCCGTCCTCCCAAATCCCATGGAAATGATTTACTCTTAGGCATTGCACCCAGAGAGTTCCAGGGAGGACTACCACTTGTAGATTTATTACCCGGTACACAGCCCTCCTGTTCCTTGGAATCCTTGTAGCTGCTAACTAGCTGTGAGTTAGCATACCCTTCTCCATTATTTTGCAACACTGGTAAAGTGGTGTCATTCCCATGACATAGTCCATTCACTTCCACGTTAACTTCCAACCGTTGCATTTTCATTTCCAACACAGCTATCTTCTGTATAAGTTTGTGGAAGTCATCTGGAGAGAACGGAGGCATTTTGCTACCAACTAGCTTAAGCTAAATAGCATGCAGTAGCCTACCAGGCTTTAGCTGTTGCTAGGCCACGCTACTGTAAGACTGAGGTCGTCGTAAAAATGTTGAAATATTGCTGAAACCCTCCGTCTATTTACGAAGATGAACTGTCCCAGTGATAAGTTAATGTCCAGGAGCCACTGCTCGAAGTTTTCAGAGAATAAGAATAGGAAAATCAGCATAAAAAGTAAGCAGAGGCAGGAGCAAGCAGAAAAGCATCTGCACTGTAAGAAAGAAAGATAAGAGCATAACTCATATCAAAAACATACAATCAAATGGAATGGTTCGAATAGCCTCAACTTTACAAAAATACAAAAATACTTTGACTGTGGTGAAACACAAAAGTTTTCCCCTGTGCATAACTTCTAGTGTTAACATTCAATATGGTTTTTTAAAATAGCAGCGATGGCTTGGTATTAGAACATTTCTTCCTCCCTCCTTTCACAGAAACCGTTCTCATACCACGCTCAGTGTTAAGGCACTTGTTTTTACAAAGTGAAAAGAAACGACCCATTTTAGAATAGCAATGATTTATAAAACACGAGATCCATCATATTAGAACAATACAAAATAATAAAGAATAAAATAAAATATCTTGTACCAGTGTAATGTAATAATTAGGGCTGTCAGTCGATTAAAATATTTAATCGCGATTAATCGCATGATTGTCCAATGTCCATAGTTAATCGCGATTAATCGCAAATTAATCGCACATTTTTTATCTGTTCTAAATGTACCTTAGAGGAATATTTTTCAAGTTTTTAATACTCTTATCAACATATATTAAACACAACAACCTCTGAACATTACAAATATTCGCCTCAATTCAACCTGGAACCTCTCTCATTCAATAATACAATACAAATGGTGTGTGTGTGTGTGTGTATGTGTGTGTGATGGATCGTTGGAGCTATGTGCAAATCAAGGCATATGCTCGAACGGGAGCTGCCTGGATGCTGCAATCATGTTGCGCGCACTCTCCGTGCTGAGTGTGCTGACTTTTCGTACAATGTCCCAATGTCTGGCTTCCTGCATAAAGTCAAGTGCTCGGCGCAGTTGTGGCGAAATGTTGCTCCTCTGTTTTAATTTAAACAGCTCCTTATATCCGTTAGCGCAGCTAGCTAGCACCAGATGCTAACAACAACAATGCATGCACGTAAGGTCACTCTCTCGCTCGGGCCACACACACACACACACACACACACACACACACACACACACACACACACACACACACACACACACACACACACACACACACACACACACACACACACACACACACACACACACACACACACACACACACACACACACACACACACACACACACACACACACACACACACACACACACACACACACACACACACACACACACACACACACACACACACACACACACACCCACCCCAATAGCCAGTCGGTGCCTGCCGGTGAGCGTGGAAGTGTGGTCTGCTGCAAGCGGGCGGCAGGAGCGGGGCTGTCAGCATCAGCTTGTAGATGGTATTTCAAACTCGATGCGCTCTGAAACTACGGGGCGGCCGAGGAAAAAAAATACACATGCGTTAATCGCGTTAAAATAATTAGTGGCGTTAATTTTTTTTTTGCGTTAACGCGTTATTAACGCGTTAACTTGACAGCCCTAGTAATAATAAAAAATAAAAATACACTATCTTGGAAAAGTATAGGGTAATAATAAAAAATAAAAATACACTATCTTGGAATAGTATAAGTAAATTGAAATGGATTCACTCCATTTTAGCATTTTATTTTGCTCACTTTTTTACATCATTTCATCATTTAAAGAATCACATCGGCTGGACATTCATTGAACAATCTCATCTCTGAACATCCATATCATTTAAACTCATTCAAACGAACTCATCATTTTCATCAACATCTGTATATGGGGGTGGGTTGTCTTGTTCTGCTAGCATTTGTAACTGTCTCCTCATGATAAATGTACCCTCCCTCCTTTCATACCATTTAAGGTATGAAAGTAATATGTTCTCTAGAAGAGGCCGTCGTGATCAATCGGTACGTTAGGACATGGAAATGCAACATCGAGGCCTCTCCTGGGCCCCCCTATGTTATCCTTGTACCCTGTGGAGCCTAAACTCCCCCTGGGACTGGTCTCTTAGCCCTACTGGCTTTGGGGTGTTTCGCCATATTGATTAACTGCATAAAAAACATCACTGGCTGTGCTAGTGCACAGGTCCCAGTCCAATCCTGTGGCAAGACTGAGTACAAGGTTTTAGTACCACGATACCACCAAACATCTACTCTGGGATTCGGCACTTTAGACAGTCATTTCTGGGAGAAGATTTTGGTCAGTTACAACAGTTGTAGAATTTCATCACTTAAAAGTTCCTACTTGGTGGCTTTGGGTGGTCTTTTCTAATGATGTGATAAAGTCCCTAAAATGGTGTGAAAACCGGTGGAATATCAATAACCCATACTAATTTATCTTCAATTCTGGTCTCCTTGAAGAACCATGCTAACTCCTTTTACAGTGTGTGAAAACTTGGGTGCCCGAGCATGTGATAATTAGTTCAATTCAGGAATGTTCACTTATGGCAGATATGTTTCTCCTTTAAATAACATCTCTAAATGTCAGGTCATCACTGATTAAATGGATGAGCATTAGGAGGTGGTGGCACTTGTCTTTTAAAACTCATACTCTGGTGCTGTGCGCTCCCCCTGAAGCTGCAAGTAAGATTTAAAACATCTGCAGGGTGGGTTGAGCGACCCCTTCTCCCTGAACGATATTTGTTGTCAAAAATATGCACCATTAAAATGAGTGATCCAAGGCCCCGCATGTATTACTCCCAATTATACTAGTTTTTCAAAATTAAAATTTGCAATCGCTCTTAACCTAGTGTCTTTTTTAAAACTCTACATCTTGGACGACAAACAAATGTTGTTTCCACCTTAACAGTTCTCCTGTGGTAATAACCATGCTACAATGGTGAAATCAATACTCTAGATTGGAATACTTTCTTTGGCTTGGTTCTAGCTCTACCGTTAACATTTTCCATTCAAATAAAGATTTGTCTGCTTTTATAGAGTGGTTATTAAAACTATCCCTTTAAACTGTAGATCTATATTGTAACAAATTAAATCTTCTCCAAATTCACACATGAATAAGAATCTCTTAAAGAATAATTTGTTTATATGATGAAAATATTGAATAATATTTTCTACCCTCAGTGTGTTTTTAGGATTATTTTCTAATAAGTGTGTTTGTGTAAACTCACTCACTCCTGTTTTCCTTCTCTCCCCCTCTGGTCGTCAAGCCACGACCCCCTCACGTTCTGCTGGCCCATGCCAACTCCTCTGCCTTCTCCTCAGTCCATCCGCTGTTGAATCCTTCCGCTGTAACTCTTTCCAGTGGCCCAACTGCTTTGCATTTCATCTCCTGCTTTTCAGTCTCTACGCTGTTTCATGGAGGGCGTATTCCACTCTCAAGTCCCACACTCTGCTCTTGTGCCAAATTTCGTGGCTCAGTTTGGAACTTCATGTCCTGTCTGAGGGACCGATGAGAGTTTGCCTCTTTGTCAACATGCTGGTTTGGTTCTGAATGCCTCAGGTGGAGATGATTCTGGATGTCTCAGGTGGAGATGGTTCTGGATGCCTCAGGTCGTTGTTGGTTCAGCTCGGGTTCTCTGTCTGTTCGATGGAGGAGGAGGAGTCTCCTGTGGTGAGGTCATTTGTCTGAAGATGGGGTCGTAGCATTCTGACAGGCAGAGAGAGAGAGAGAGAGAGAGAGAGAGAGAGAGATCTCGGGACGCATTACCTATAGTTAATTATAACACACTGAGGTAAAATAAATCCAATCCTTTCCACTCTATTTTCCTAATCTTACTATCTGTCTTAGATGTTAAATGTCATCTAAACCCAATTAATGTCTACTAATGGTTGTGCCATATCCCTAAACATTGCTTTCACCCACTGTAACATGGCTACTCCAAATAACTCTTTCAGGAAACCATTTTCTTCCATAAACTGAAATACCTAGATGTTTCAAGCACCACATATTTCACACACTATAAAAGAACGTCCCCATATTTTCTCCATTACTTTAAATCTCACTGTTATTTAGAACATAAGTAACTTTTGTGACTGGACATATCTGCAATGTCGCCACAATCTGCTGGGGAATTTTGTTCATAGAGTTTGTACGTACAAAGCGGGTTAGTAGCCTGTTTCTACTGTAATCATTTTCAATAATTGTGCTCAGGTCACCGGTCGGTTGTCCATAAACTTAACAGGGGTGTTTCTGGTACAGACTAAAACATGGATCCAGTGTATTTGGAGATTCCCCTAATCTGTAAATCCCCATCACTTACATATCCCAATCACTTAAACCCATCTCATCATTTGATACAAGAACTGCATATATGGGGGGTGAATCATCTTGATTGTAACGGCCTCACCATTGGGACCGAGTATTTCTAACTCCTCCTCTTGTTGCTCAGCTGATCTTTTGGCTCTGGGGATAAGTGAAAGTCTCTGAAACACAGCTGGAGTTTTGTTAGTGATGTGAGCATTATCTATGAGTGGACTAATGGATCCATGTCTTACTTGATATTGTATTCCCCATCCAACCAGAAAGGTGCCAAGTGTAATGAGCACAATCAACAATGCTATTCTGACTCTTATCCCTAGGGGACCCCACAATTGCTTTGGCTTTGTTCTTGACATCATCTCTATTTTCTCCCTGGTTGTGTCAGTTACATAATTTAAATAATGAGTACTATAATAACGTATACAAAAATTGGACTCTTTTTCAGATGTAAAACAAAAAATAGGTTTTCACTTTAGTGTACAATCTAAAAAAATCTATAGACAATTCGTCTTTTGAGCTGTTTCTATCTTTATCTTATTTCTATTTATTGTTTTGTTCCAGCTCTGCCAAATCAGTCCTAACTCCCAATAATGTTCTGGAAGTTGCCAGTGAAGGGTGACAATGTGTGAGGTGGTGTCAATTTGCTCCTTTTTCTTTACCTTTAAACCGGAGCGCGTGTGAAGTTCATTACAACTTCTCACTGTTCCGTCCACCGGGGATCAGCTCACTGTCTTTTGTGAACTTTCACCCTCACCCAATCACCTGGCCGAACAGGAGTCTCTTCTGGTGTCTCGTCTTGTATCTCTGTAGCTTTCTTAGCCTGTGTAGACAAAACTTGGATAATATTACTCAGAGTTCTGACATATTCATCACTTCTATTCGTTTAATATCTAAAACTGGACCACTCCCTCCTTGGAGGAGGCCCAAGCTTTGGCATACCTTTTGTCGTTATGAGACCCATTATTAACTACATGTTATTATTTATTAACTACAACGTCACTGAAATCAACATATCTGTATAATCATGACACTCCCTCCTTTGAGCATAACATGCTCAATTAATATTGCAATGATTACCCTATTCTGAACAGGACATGTAAAACCCATAACGTTGCAGAAAATAAATATAACTTCTCCGTGTACCCATAAGGTGTACAAAAAATATCGTATGATGTATGGCTTTCTGATGGTATAAATGCATCTTTACTAAAATCTGCCATTAGCACAAAAAATGGTTTACTTGTTGCAATAATGGCTTTTGTCCTGGTATTATGCATCATTGTTGCTGCGAAAAACAATACCCCTGGTGTCGCTAATGCGTCTCAATAATTCTAGGATTAGAGGATTGTTTGATACTGCTGAACAAAGATATGATAAAATAATATTTCTCTAAACTAGAGGGAAACATACGAACCATTCTCACAGAGGGTGACATGCATGAAGGGCTGGTGCCCCTCACTCAAAATGAGATATTGCCTTACGCACTACACTATAAATCAGTAAAGTTACTCAAGAATAAATAAATAAAAAACTGATTCTTGAAACTGTTGTAAAAACCCTACAACTTCTTCATCCAAGCTCTCAATCAGTGTTATGTTATTTAATCTGCAGCTCATTGCCTTAAAACAGATACTTCAGACCGATTATAAAATTGTGTTTATGAGAAAAAATATAATCTGACTCCATAAATCACATAATTGTTTGACTAAAAAAACTACACTTCCACTAACAATAAATGAAGTTCTCCTTTAAACACAGCCCCGGTCTTCTGACGGGATCTATCTATGTACAGGCTGGAAAATGTTGGGCCAGTCTCTGTCGCTCCGTCACTGTTCTCCCGCTAACAGTCACTCTCTAATTCTGCTGGGTTCTTGTTGACTTCTTCACTGGTTTGAGACAAACGACCCTATCGGACACCTCCCTTTGTAGCCAGACTTTACCACAGCAGAATCGAGTTTCTGTGTTTAGGTCTCAACAGCTCCACGTCAGGTGTATCGCCGCCCCTTGAACTGCAGTCGGTGTAAACAGGAGGACTTGGTAAGGATCCTCCGTCTTGGGCGAGTACTAGGTTTCCGTCTTCATATTTTTTGGTGGAAACCCGTCGTCTTGGCCTCACTAGTTGTGTGGACACAATAGTTTTCTGTGTAGGGGAACAACATCACTCGTAATCTCTTTCCTTCTCATAGTTACAAAAATAGTCTGCTAAATGTTCTATTCTGTGGATGCTTTATGTGTAAATGCAAATGCTACTCTCAATTTTGTTTTACATTAAACATTAAACCTCTCCCTCCTGTGGTGACAGATATGGCTCAATGTAGCTGGATTTCAAAATACCCTTGTGCTGAAGATGCATCACCTGGTGGTCTGACCCTCTAAGCTTCCTCATTCGTCGTTGACATCTCTGGGACCCCCTGCCTCCGTTGTCATCATGGAAACCTCCCCGGGGTAACTGCATGGAGGGCCGTTGTTTGGTGCAATGTTCTGCGGACACTCTCTGGACCAATGTGTCAGCTGACCACATTTGTAGCAGCCTTCATCTGTTCTTCGTCTTGATCGTGTCTCTCCTCTCCATTGTCCCTTTTGTTGATGCTGTATGGGAGTGTATGCCTGTGCTTGCGGCTGTACTTGGGTAGGAGGATATGCAGGTGTTTGCTGTTGCCGAAATTGTGTGGGAAGATATTCTGGTACTTGCAGCATCCTGTGTTGCGGACAATATCTGGCCCAATGTGAGAACTGACCACATATGGAGCATCCTTCACCTTGGAAACCTTGTCCTGTTGATCGATTACCTCCTTGAAAACGCCCTCCTCCTCTGCCACTTTGTCTTCCTCGGAAACCTCCTCCCCCTCTTTGTTGATTATGCACCTGAATCTCTGGAACTTCCTGAGCTTGAATTGTTGGAGGTGTCTGACCTGCCTTCTCTGGTTCTATGGCCATCCCTGATGTAGCTGCCATTTGCCTTGCCGCTTTCTTGTTTTTATTAGCTTCGGTATCTTTCTCAGCTATTTGCATCTTCAAGAGTCTCAGTTGTAGTGCTTCCATTTCTGTCTTTTAATTGGAAAGGTTAAAGCATCTGATCTGATTTTGATCCTTCCCTTGATATCTGCAGTCGAGCCTGGCTCTGCGTCTGGTCTCAACTTAGTTTATCTTGGTGACATGTTCTCTAACTATTCGAATGATCAAAGATTGAAGCACTAGTCCTCTGACTAGTACCTTTGTATTCCTGTACTTGTGTTTTTTTTTTTTTTCAATTTATAGATTTTTTTTTTATGATTTAAGTTTTTTTGTAAAATATTAATAAAGTTAATTAAAAGATAAAAATTATGCAAATTTTTAAATCTGAAATGCTAAAATAAAAATTGTACAGTGTATGGTTTTGACTTTGAAATATGAAAATTTGAAATCTGGTGAAAATCTTAAATCTACTGTGTACAGTGCATACCGAAGTGTATGAAATTATGTAAATGTCCTAACTTGTGTTAGCTTCAATACATTTGTTTGCTTATTTGAAAGAGTATTATGTAAAGTTTCTTATCTTATAATTAGAAACCACTTGCAATTCTATCTCGGCGATGAAGCATGTGTTTATTTATAACACTTAAAATTAAACTTCAATATGCCATTGAGTGTTTCCTCTATGTAATAATTCTGTACTACCAGCAGAGTGCGCTATTGTAATTTCCAGCTTAATCCACTAGGGATTACTGTTGCAAAACTAACCTCTATCTAACAAGAAAAGCTTATTTTTCTTCTTAAAAATGGAAAGAAAATTACTCTAGGGAAGAAAATTACACTGTGGTAAAACAACACAGCACATAACCGCCAAAACACATTTGCAACTGGAATATTTCAAAAAACGCCAATACACACTTGCAAGCGGAAAAGAAACTTCGAAAATCAGATCCCTACAAATACCAAACTTCCCACGGTAAGATAACCGTCTATTTTATAGTTCCAACTCTGCAAAGAAATATGATTTGTCCTTCTCAAGATGGAGTGCCTAGCCTCATGTGAGTAGGACTGGATGTGTAAAAACATACAGAGTACTTTCAATTAGAATTTCACGAAATGGCGACTGCCATTGCTCA
Source organism: Gymnodraco acuticeps (assembly GCF_902827175.1). Taxonomy (NCBI): domain Eukaryota; kingdom Metazoa; phylum Chordata; class Actinopteri; order Perciformes; family Bathydraconidae; genus Gymnodraco; species Gymnodraco acuticeps. The sequence goes on from NW_022989865.1 coordinate 795,844, forward strand.
TTGTAAACATGAGGGCAAGACAAGATGGCAACTGATTTTCCAACCTTTGACCTGAAGAACAAAGGGATTTGAAAACACCTCGTGACTCTCACAGCAGAGTTTAAATAATGTCTGGGTGATCTTTTAATATTTTAGAAAATTCAACACAAAACAACACTGCAGTTTAAAATAACATTTCTATTTAGTTTACAATTATAAATGGGCCTCATACCCTTACGTCATAGCCCTCAACCCATGTACGTAATGTTTTGACTTTAAGAGCCAGTATGGTTATCTCCTCTGTTTAAACACGCTATAATGGGACAAAGTAAGACGCTAATCAAACACAATCAGCAGAATATCGTCTATCTAACGCACGAATGTCGCACTCCTCGTCGTAATCCAGACGCAATGTCTGTTTGAAAACAGAAAAAACAACCACTGAAAGCTTCAAACTTTTCAGGCCTTTTCCCAGAAAAGGACTTTTTTTAAAAGAAAGCCTCACACTGTAATTAAAACACTCTCTCAACTTCTGTTCTTGTCTCAAACAGTGCCCACTGTTTAATGGCCTAAAACCATTCACGTTAAATTAAAACGTAACAAGAAACACTTTTTGAAATGATTGCCCTCATCACACAAAGGACTTTAAAAAAAAGAAAAACAGCCTCACACTGTCTTTAACACAAACACTCACTCCAATATTCTCAGCTTCCACTGTGATTGTGTTATTTTTCTCAAGCAGTTCCGACTGCTTAATAGCCTCAAACCATTCACGTTAACTTAAAACGTAACAAAAAACACTTATTGGAGCGATTAGTCTTTTGCCGACATGTAATAACAGACAAACGAATAGCATGCAGGGTTAAATATAAGAAAAATAAGTAATTTGAACTCACCCTGCTTGTGAAAATGCAATGCCACGTGTTATATGATCGTTATTGTTATAAATTTGGTTGTTTTAACATTAAATGCACAGCTATTTTCAGGATCCGCTGGCCTCCGTCAGACACACAAATTTAACATTGTCCTGCATAAACTATGAGGAATTCGACATAACAGGTTTCCTCTCACCAAGTCTTTCGAGCTCGTTGTGTGTCTGAACGGACGCTGCGTCCCCGGAAAACAGCTGGTTCTTAATCTCTCCCGGTCCAACGAAGATCACGTCAGCGGGGCACCAATTGTTATCTGTGTTGGTTATTCTCGCGTCCAGGAGAGAAGCTTAAAAAGGAGACTAAATGGAGTCTCTGAGATGGTTTCAAATTGGTACTTTAATTAAAAAATAATGGCACGGTTATGTTCACAAACAGAATATTGTTCGGACAGAAAAGCAGCTGTCCTCTGGCTCTCGCTAGCAGAGAAAGAGCCCGAACCCCTCAGGTCTCGCTGTTTATATATCCTCTGCTGGCTCCTCCCTGCGGGCCGGCTCTCCAACGTTTTAATGTCCGTTGTTACGCATATCAGAGGATACAGACATTGTGCATTCAATATATATATTTTCATGACTTTTCATTTAACACATTCTAAACGCTGTAATCAATACTTCACAGCAGTTTGGTTTCCGGACGTTCCGAATGTTGTCACATGCTACCCACATCTGTAAACAATAACGTACTCAAATAAACTGTACCTTCATTTAATATCCAACAATAATAATATCTCGACGTCTATAGTTGTAGTGTTGAAATCAGTAGGTTTCGGTGTGCAACATCATATCATATCGCTGCTAAATTCACCTCTATAGTAAATGGTATATTAGCCTCATGCTAACCGGAGATGAAGGATTTTCAGAATAAAAGCTTAACAACTGGTTGTGCACAAGAACTTCTGGTTTTTCAGTATAAAACAGCATTTAAACTGACGGTATGTTTAAGGTGCTTTATGCTATCAAAACATTGATTTTAATTTCTAACAAAATCCACGTTTATTTTGAAATGAGCCGTTGCGACTTTCGACTGATTTCAATAGAGCGGGTCACATATGTTGATAAGAGTATTAAAAACTTGAAAAATATCCCTCTAAGGAACATTTAGAACAGATAAAAAATGTGCGATTACATATTTTAATCGACTGACAGCCCTAATAATATATGTGACGACCCCTGCATGTATAGTATAGTATTCGTTTATTAGTCCCCAAGGGGAAAATGGGTTGCAGCACATCACAGAGGCATTTCAAAAAGTTAAGACAATACATCACTGACAACAACATAGACACAGATAAAAACAAACAGACATAAGAAAACCAGATATCGGCAGACATGACAAGGGGCCTATAGGCCCTCAAATCGTATGATTTGTAAAATATCTATAAAGAAATAGAAAATCTGTTTACAGTTCTGTTTCATATGGGTGTTGTTGAGAGATGTATCCATAGATCTCTTAATGTTGCTCTCAAAGTAATAATAATAATAATAATGGGTTCCATTTATAAAGCACTTCATATTTGATTTCAAATCCCGAAGTGCTACAAGTAGTGAGCATGAACAGTATAAATAAACATTACACAACACGGTAGAATTAATAAAAAGCAATACAAAAATAAAAAATAAATAAAAGGGTGATAAAAAGGTCTAGGCAAAGGCTCTTTTGAAGAGATGGGTTTTGAGGCCTTTTTTAAAAGCCTCCACGGTCTGTGGTGCTCTCATTTGGTCGGGGAGAGCATTCCACAGACTGGGAGCAGCCGAGCAGAAGGCCCGGTCTCCCATAGTACGGAGCTTAGTCCTGGGGGGTTTGAGGAAGTTGGAGTTGCTGGAGCGGGTGATCCGCAAGGAGGTATGGAGGGTGAGGAGTTCCTTGAGGTAGGGAGGGGCAGTTCCATGGACACATTGGTGGGTGAGGACGGAGACCTTGAATTCGATCCTCAGTTCCACGGGTAGCCAGTGTAGTGCTTTAAGGATGGGGGTGATGTTGTGAGGATTTGCAGTATCTCCCTCCTTCTTCTCTTCTTTGTTTTATGTTTGTTATGTTCGTTCTGTCTGTCTGTGTGTCTGTCTCCCGGGCTGGGTGTGGCTGACCCACTTCTGATTCCCTCCAACTCACCTCCGCAGCTGCTGCTCATCATCCTGATTACACTACTCACCTTCACCTGCTTATATGCCCGGTCCTCTCATCCAGTATTCACCAGTTCGTCGTTTCACCTCGCTGGTAATTCGACTTGGTACATGTAGTTTATGGTAAAACTAACTCTCTGTGTTCCTGCCAAATCTAACCCTTGTGTTCTCCGTCAGAATCCATCTGCCTACTCCTCTGCCTGCCACATCCAGCCAAGTTCCTCTCGTCTGAGTATCTCCGTGCTTCCACGCACACCAGCTCCAACCTGTCAACTATCGCCAGCTCTGGATCCCCGGCTTCCCTCGCCAGTGTACCTTCGTGCTTCCACGCACACCAGCTCCTTCCTGTCAACTCTCACCAGCTCTGGTTCCCCGGCTCTCCTCGCCAGAGTATCTCCGTGCATATCCGCACCACCTCAGTTGACAAACCCTGGCTTTGGGTTTATTGGATATTAACTCCCTCGTCTGACTCTATATTGGTTTTTGGTTAATAAACCTTTTTCTACCTCAAAAGCTCTGTTTCATCGTCCTGTGTTCAGCATTGTGAGTTCACTCCTGTAACTACCGGTGAGCGTAACAGTACGAACTGGTCACTATGAGCTCCGCTGACGCCGGATCGGATCCCGCCTCAGTCAAGCACGCCATTTCCCATCAGGGAAATCTTCTGGGCCATCATGAGCAGATGATTCGAGCCTTAGTGGAGAGCAATCAGTCCATGGCTCTAAACGTCTCAACCCTTGCTGCTCAGGTCTCAGCTTTGATGTCTTCTGCTACATTTCCTGCCTCCTCCTATGGATTCTACTCCATGCCGGGACTTCCCCATTACCGATCCTGAACCTTTCCACGGAGAGGTGGAGAAATGCAGAGGATTTCTTTTTCAATGCAATAAGGTATTTCGCCAGCGCCCCGTGTCTTTTTCCTCTGATGGAACTAAGATTAACTATATGTTGAGTTTGCTTCGTGGAAGAGCTTTAACCTGGGCCGAAGCATTGAGTTATTCTGTGGATTACTATACACTTTCCTTTGGAGTTTTTTCGGATCATTTTTCCTCTGTTTTTGATCATCCTGAAGACTCTGGCTCAGCTGCTCAGTCGTCTGTTGAATCTGCAACAAGGAACTCGAACCGTTGCAGATTATTCTATCGAGTTTCGCACACTGGCGGCAGAAGCCCGATGGGACGAGTCGGCTTTAAGGGCTGTGTTTGTTAGGGGATTGAGGGATCAACTGAAGGATGAGCTGGCTGCAAGAGAGGAGCCTGCTGACCTCCAATCCTTAATCTCCTGGGTTTCTCGTCTCGACAGCCGGCTGCGGGAGCGCCGTGCGGAGCGCACTCAGCGTCCTCCTTTTGCTTTGCCTTATCAGCCAAACAGTTCACCCAGGTTTGCTCCCTCTGTGTCCGGACCATCTGGCTTCTCCTCACCAACCCGCGTGCCCACTTCTGCTATGGTGGAACCTATGCAGTTGGGACGCACTGGATTATCCCCTGAGGAGCGCCTTCGACGTATGAGGTGTGGAGAATGCCTGTACTGTGGAAGGGGTGGCCATATCCTCTCTGGCTGTCCTGTCCGCCCAAACGCAAGGGCTCGTCAGTAAAGTTGGGGGTCCTGACGAGTTCGCAACCTACACCTATTGTAGCCCCAATTTTGAGCCGTTTTTTTATTCCTGCTAGACTTGGTTTCAACGCTCAGACATTGCCTCTTTCTGCTCTCGTTGACTCTGGTGCTGAGGATAGCTTTGTGGACTGTGAACTAGCCAAACAGCTGGGGTTACATGTGGAAACTCTAACGGAACCTTTGACAGCATATGCTTTAAATGGGAAAATCATTTCTAAGGTTACACAGCAGACACAACCCGTAACCTTGTTTATTTCTGGTAATCACAGAGAGGAGATTCAACTGAAGGTTATTTCCTCACCAGCAACCCCTTTGGTTCTTGGATACCCATGGCTTCGCACCCACAATCCACATATTGATTGGACCGGAGGAAGAATCATGGAATGGAGCCAGTCGTGCCACCTTCACTGTTTACAGTCTGTTGTGCCTCCCGTCCCTGTCGAACCTAAGTCTGGTCCTTGTGTCTCTGCTGAAGTTGACTTGTCTGGTGTTCCTGAAGTTTATCATAGCCTGAGTGGGGTCTTCAACAAGAAGAAAGCTCTCTCTCTCCCTCCTCATCGTCCCTATGATTGTCCCATAAATCTGCTGCCTGGAGCTCCTTTACCCACCAGCAGGCTTTATAATCTGTCTCGGCCTGAAAGAGAGTCCATGGAGAGATACATCGGTGACTCCCTTGCTTCTGGGATAATTCGTCCTTCTTCCTCTCCTCTGGGTGCTGGGTTTTTCTTCGTGGACAAAAAGGATAAGTCTCTCCGACCCTGTATTGACTTTCGTGGGCTAAATAACATTACAGTTAAAAACAAGTACCCACTTCCCCTGATAAACTCAGCATTTTAACCTCTCCAAGGTGCCACCATCTTCTCCAATCTCGACCTCAGGAATGCCTACCACCTTGTTCGAATTCGCCAAGGCGATGAGTGGAAGACAGCTTTCAACACCCCCCTTGGTCACTTCGAATATCTTGTCATGCCCTTTGGACTCTCTAATGCCCCCGCTGTTTTCCAGGCCCTGGTTAATGATGTCCTACGAGACTTCCTTAACCGATTCGTGTTTGTTTACATTGACGACATCTTGATTTTTTCCACGAGTCTGGAGGAACATCAGGACCACGTCAGCCAGGTGCTGCAAAGGCTGCTTGAGAACAAGCTGTTCGTCAAGGCTGAGAAGTGCGAGTTTCACCAGGAGCGGGTCAGCTTCCTGGGATATATCATCAGGCAGGGCAAGTTGGAGGCTGATCCAGGAAAGATCCTAGCGGTCTCCGATTGGCCAGTCCCCACTACTAGGAAGGAGCTGCAGAGGTTCCTGGGTTTTGCTAACTTCTATCGCCGGTTTATCAGGAACTATAGCAAGGTATCAGCTCCACTCTCCAGTCTCACTTCTGTCAAGATCAAGTTTACCTGGACTACTGATGCTAACAAGGCATTTCTTCTCCTCAAATCCTTGTTCACATCTGCCCCCATACTCATCCAGCCAGACTCAAGCAAGCAGTTTGTGGTGGAGGTAGATGCATCTGACATCAGGGTTGGCGCTGTTCTGTCTCAGACGGCAGGGCCAGACAATAAGCTTCACCCATGTGCTTTCTTCTCTCGCCGTCTTTCCCCAGCTGAGAGAAATTATGATGTGGGCAACAGAGAGCTGCTGGCGGTGAAGATGGCATTGGAGGAGTGGCGACACTGGCTCGAGGGCAGCGAGCAGCCATTCCTTGTTTGGACTGACCACAAGAACCTGGAGTACATTCAGTCTGCTAAAAAACTAAACTCCCGACAGGCCCGGTGGGCCCTCTTCTTTGGTCGTTTCAACTTCTCTCTTACTTATCGTCCTGGTTCCAAGAATACTAAACCCGACGCCCTGTCCAGGTCGTTTTCGTCTGAGGGACCAGTCATGTCTTTTGACTCTATTCTTCCCCTGAGCTGTGTTGTGGGTGGCCTCACCTGGGAAATCAGTAACTCCATCCAGGAGGCGCTATTGGAGCAACCGGACCCTGGTTGTGGTCCGCCAAACCGTCAGTTTGTCCCCAACTCTGTCCGTTCTCAAGTCCTGCAGTGGGTCCACAGCTCCCTTTTCGCTAATCCTCCTGGTGCCAACCGCACACTCTCTCTTCTCCGGAGACATTTCTGGTGGCCAACAGTTGACAAGGACACTAAGGAGTTTGTTTCAGCCTGCACTACATGTGCTAGGAGCAAGGCCTCTCATCAGAGACCTGCAGGATTGCTCCAGCCCCTTCATATCCCAAGTCGACCTTGGTCTCATATTGCACTAGATTTTGTCACCGGCCTACCTCCCTCACAAGGAAACACAACTATTCTAACAGTTGTAGACCGTTTCTCCAAATGTGCCCATTTTGTAGCTCTGCCCAAGCTTCCCTCAGCCCTGGAGACCGGTCAACTTCTCACCCAGCATGTTTTCCGCCTGCATGGAATCCCGGCTGACATCGTCTCCAACCGTGGACCTCAGTTCATCTCTCTGGTTTGGAAGAATTTCTGTCATTCACTTGGTGCATCTGTCAGTCTAACTTCTGGTTATCATCCCCAGTCAAACGGTCAAACTGAAAGGGCCAATCAAGACCTGGAAGCTACTCTCCGCTGTGTTGCCAATCGCAATCAATCTACCTGGAGCTCCCTTCTACCCTGGGTGGAGTATTCCTTTAATTCACTCACGTCATCTGCAACTGCTCTCTCTCCTTTTGAAGTCTCCTTAGGGTACCAACCTCCCCTGTTTCCTGAGGAGGAGAGTGAGTTGGCAGTTCCTTCTGTCCAGCATCACATTCAACGGTGCCGTAAGATTTGGAGGAACACTCGCTCAGAACTCCTCCGGACTTCTACCAGGAATCAACGGTCAGCTAACCGTCACAGACATGCCGCTCCCCATTACACCCCTGGACAATCAGTTTGGTTGTCTTCCAAAAATATCTCACTCCTCACCGAGTCAAAGAAACTGTCCCCTCGGTTCCTTGGGCCTTTCCTCATTGAGCGCATTATTAACCCCTCTGCTGTCCGCTTGAGACTCCCCAGATCCATGAAGGTTCATCCAACCTTTCATGTTTACAGATCAAGCCAGTCCACACTAGTAACCTGTGCCCTCCAACCATTCCCCCTCCTCCCCCCCGAGTCATCGATGATCATCCTGCCTACACCGTGCGTCGGCTTATGGATGTCAGACGCCGGGGCAGGGGCTTTCAGTACTTGGTTGATTGGTTGCTGGGTGCCTCGGTCACGCATCATGGACCCTGTCATGATGAGGGAGTTCCACAGAGCACACCCTGACAAGCCTGGTGGTCGCCAGGAGGCTCCCGTGGAGGGGGGGGTACTGTGAGGATTTGCAGTATCTCCCTCCTTCTTCTCTTCTTTGTTTTATGTTTGTTATGTCTGTTCTGTCTGTCTGTGTGTCTGTCTCCCGGGCTGGGTGTGGCTGACCCACTTCTGATTCCCTCCAACTGACCTCCGCAGCTGCTGCTCATCATCCTGATTACACTACTCACCTTCACCTGCTTATATGCCCGGTCCTCTCATCCAGTATTCACCAGTTCGTCGTTTCACCTCGCTGGTAATTCGACTTGGTACATGTAGTTTATGGTAAAACTAACTCTCTGTGTTCCTGCCAAATCTAACCCTTGTGTTCTCCATCAGAATCCATCTGCCTACTCCTCTGCCTGCCACATCCAGCCAAGTTCCTCTCGTCTGAGTATCTCCGTGCTTCCACGCACACCAGCTCCAACCTGTCAACTATCGCCAGCTCTGGATCCCCGGCTTCCCTCGCCAGTGTACCTTCGTGCTTCCACGCACACCAGCTCCTTCCTGTCAACTCTCACCAGCTCTGGTTCCCCGGCTCTCCTCGCCAGAGTATCTCCGTGCATATCCGCACCACCTCAGTTGACAAACCCTGGCTTTGGGTTTATTGGATATTAACTCCCTCGTCTGACTCTATATTGGTTTTTGGTTAATAAACCTTTTTCTACCTCAAAAGCTCTGTTTCATTGTCCTGTGTTCAGCATTGTGAGTTAACTCCTGTAACTACCGGTGAGCGTAACAGATGTGATCATATTTGCGCACCCTCATCAGGATTCTAGCAGCGCTGTTCTGAATGTATTGGAGCTTCTGGATGCTTTTGTTAGGGATCCCGATGAGGAGTGCATTGCAGTAGTCCAGCCTGGAGGAGACAAAGGCATGGACCAGCTTTTCGGCGTCAGACAGAGTGAGTGTGGGGCGGAGTTTGGCGATGTTCCTGAGGTGATAAAAGGAGTTCTTGCACAGCTGTTTACATTCAGTGATTTTCTTACAGTGCAGACGCTTTTCTGCTTGCTCCTGCCTCTGCTTACTTTTTTTGCTGATTTTCCTATTCTTATTCTCTGAAAACTTCGAGCAGCGGCTCCTGGACATTAACTTATCACTGGGACAGTTCATCTTCGTAAATAGACGGAGGGTTTCAGCCATATTTCAACATTTTTACGACGACCTCAGTCTTACAGTAGCGTGGCCTAGCAACAGCTAAAGCCTGGTAGGCTACTGCATGCTATTTAGCTTAAGCTAGTTGGTAGCAAAATGCCTCCGTTCTCTACAGATGACTTCCACAAACTTATACAGAAGATAGCTGTGTTGGAAATGAAAATGCAACGGTTGGAAGTTAACGTGGAAGTGAATGGACTATGTCATGGGAATGACACCACTTTACCAGTGTTGCAAAATAATGGAGAAGGGTATGCTAACTCACAGCTAGTTAGCAGCTACAAGGATTCCAAGGAACAGGAGGGCTGTGTACCGGGTAATAAATCTACAAGTGGTAGTCCTCCCTGGAACTCTCTGGGTGCAAAGCCTAAGAGTAAATCATTTCCATGGGATTTGGGAGGACGGATAACAGGCAGAGCCCAGTGCTCTGCAATCTGTGATGCGACCGGCTGGCCTGCATTGTTATCACCCAGGAAGAGCGCCTCTTCAACCCCTATTCATACTAGGAAACAGCAGTGGACAGTTGCTAAAGGGAGAACTACAAAAAATCCTCCTAAACCACCAAGTGTGCCAATCCAGAACAGATACGCTCCGCTGACCGAGAACCGGAGATCTGATGACCTGGATAACCTGTCCTCTTCACACAGCAGGGTAAGGACCAATAGCTACTCCAAAAGTAAAAGGCTAGAGGGAAAGCTAACGACTGGGCCTGAAACTCTGATTGTGGGTGACTCTGCTGTAAGAGATGTAAAAGGTCTGTGTAATAAGAACAACACCAAAGTACTCTGTTTTCCCAATAATGTGGTCTCTGACTTGGCTTAGAAGATCCTGCATATTGGGGCTGAACATCCGACTGTGAAGAATGTGGTACTGCACATTGGAACAAATGATGTTGTGAAACAACAGTCAGAAGTGCTGAAAGAAGACTTTAAATGTTTGTTGGAAACTGCCAGCTCTCTAAATGCAGAGGTGTTCATCAGTGGCCCTCTACCGCCAGTCAGAAGAGGAGTGGAGAGATTCAGCAGATTGTTTGCACTGAATACCTGGCTTTCAACTGTCTGTACTGACCATTCTGTTCATTTTATGGACAATTTTAACTTTCTGGGACCGCAGACATCTTTTCAAGGCAAATGGAGTTTGCCTGAACAAGTCAGGAGTGAAATTGTTTATCTCGAACATATTCAACTGCCTGCATTATCAATCTGTTCCCTCTGCCAAGGACAAGCGGCAAGAGGAATCAAAACAGGAGAAAGACACAACACATCGCGCAGAAAACCCTGAAGAATTATCACTGCACCCGCCTGAGGAATGTTCTGATTATGGGAGACACATGGAGGAGTCTCTACTGCCCGTCATCCCCCCCCTGTCAACGCCTTTGAGGATACTCCGTTCACCCTTTCACCCTCGCCCACCCTCCTGGGGATCGTTGAACACATGAAGGAGATTCCGAGGGTTGGCACCGATTCCTTCCTGGAGTTCAAAGACCAAACTAAGGCGATACGCAGGGCTGGCACCATGTCCTTTACCCCCGCTCCTCAACGACGCCCACCAAAATCACCGCAGAGACGCGCACCATCTCCCCCGTCTTCATCACCGTGCCTACGTCAACCACCTCCCCCCCCAGGCAGCATGTCCTCTACCCCCGCACCATCTCCCACGTCTCCATCACCGTGCCTGCGTCGGCCGCCTCCCCTCCCTTCGAGAGGGCATCTGCAGTCTCCGAAGCCTGATAAGGATGTGTGTGTACTAAACGCTGCAAACTGATATTTGCTGGATCCAGGCTCAAGGGCGTATGGCACTCTCAACTCTTTCCAGGACATGTCGGGGCCCTGCCTGCCTATAGCTTTGCCGATATCTGTGTTGATAGGTAATAGATTAAGAGCGGTGAATAATCTTAGATACAGGAAGCGCTCAAACGTTTGTGTGAGTTTATCTAATTTAGCAGTGATTCCATGTCAGCCACAGCTTGTTACAAAAAACATGACTGATAGTGTGTTTAACAAACTTAAACTAGCTTTATTAAATGTCAGGTCTTTGGCAGGAAAAACATTTTTAATCAATGATTTTATCACTGAGCACAATCTCGATTTTATGTTTTTAACAGAAACTTGGATTGAACAAAATAACAGTGCAGCTGTTCTTATCGAATCAACCCCTCCCAACTTTAGTTTTATGAGTCAGGAAATAATGCATAAGAAAGGGGGTGGAGTTGCTATTCTGTTCAATGATTCCCTTCAATGCAGGAAGACATCGTATGGAAACTTTGATTATTTTTGAATATGTGGCCCTTCAGCTGAAATGCTCCTCTCGAGCTCTGTTCCTAAATATCTATAGACCACCCAAATACTGTGCAAGCTTTTTTGATGACTTTACTGAACTGCTGTCTATAGTGTGTATTGACTTTGTCCGTCTAGTCATTGTTGGTGATTTTAACATCCATGTTGACAACCCCCAGGACAGAGGGGCAAAATAACTGTTTTGTGTTCTTGATAGCTATGGACTGACTCGGCATGTGATGGAGCCCACGCACAATAAGGGGCACACTCTGGACTTAATTATCTCAAAGGTTCTGAATATCTCTAAGGTTGTGGTGACTGATGTTGCACTCTCTGACCATTCCTGTGTTTTCTTTGAGAGCTCTATTTCTATACACAAAAATGTTCAAAAAGAGGTAACCACAAAGCGATATTTAACTGAAAATACTAGGGAAATGTTTACTCAGAATTTTTCTTTCACACTTGCCCCTGCTAACATCTCAGTAAATGAGCTAGTAGATCATTTTAATTCAAAAATTCAAAATGTTATAGATGCCATTGCTCCAACTAAGGTAAAGGAAGTGTCTGGCAAGAAAATATATCCATGGAGAAAGGCCATGAGCATGAAAACAGAAAAAAGAGAATGTCGAAAAGCTGAACGCAGGTGGCGAAAAACAAATCTCCAGGTTCACTTTGAAATCTATAAAGAGAGACTTGGCCTTTATCATTTGGAATTGAAAAACGCACGACAATCGTTCTTCTCTGACATCATTACCAAAAACAAAAACAACGCAAGTGCCTTGTTTGCTACCGTCGACAGACTAACTAACCCCCCAGTGTCAGTAGCCTCTGAATTTCTATCCACCAGGGCGTGCAATGATTTTGCCTCCTTTTTCACTGACAAAATTCAGAAAATCAGACAAGCAGTCAGTGCCTCTGCATCAGGAACAGCAAATGTGTTGTCTCTGTGTCCACTTAACATCAATTCAAACACCATGACACAATTCCATCAGATTAATGATAAAAACCTAGAGGACATTATACAACTTCTGAAATCCTCCTCCTGCTGCCTTGATATTATTCCAACAGGATTTTTTAAAAGACGTTTTACCTTGCATGGCCTCAGATCTACTTCATATAGTAAACAAATCTCTTCACTCAGGTATTTTTCACAGGCCCTGAAAACTGCAGTCATTAAAACCGCTCTTAAAAAAGAATAATCTAGATGCTTCAGTAATGAACAATTACAGGCCCATATCAAACCTCCCATTTCTAGGTAAAATCATTGAAAAAGTTGTTTTTCAACAGTTGAGTAATTTCTTGCATTTAAATAACTGTTTCGATGTGTTCCAGTCAGGCTTTCGTCCAAACCACAGCACTGAGACTGCTCTTGTAAAGGTCTTTAATGACATCCATTTAAACACAGATAGTGGCAGAACTTCAGTGTTAGTATTATTAGATCTCAGTGCTGCGTTTGACACTGTTGACCACAGCATATTACTAGACCGACTGGAAAACTGGGTGGGACTTTCGGAAACAGTTCTAAATTGGTTTGAATCCTACTTAAAGGACAGAAACAACTTTGTTTCTATAGGTAAATACACATCTGAGTTGACAAATATCACATGTGGGGTTCCTCAAGGCTCCATCTTGGGGCCTCTTCTCTTTAACATCTACATGCTACCACGGGCTCAGATAATGAAAAACAACAAAATAAGTTACCATAGCTATGCAGATGACACACACATTTACATAACAATTTCACCAGGAGACTATGCTCCAATTCAAACACTGAGTAAGTGCATTGAACAAATCAATGACTGGATGTGTCAGAACTTTCTCCAATTAAACAAAGATAAAACTGAGGTAATGGTTTTTGGAGCCAAGTCAGAACGTATAAAAGTTAGCGCTGAGCTTCAGTCTGCAATGTTCAAAACAACCGATAAAGCCAGAAATCTAGGTGTAGTCATGGACTCTGACCTGAGTTTCAACAGTCACATTAAAACAGTTACTAAATCAGCCTACTATCACCTAAAGAATATATCTAGGATTAAAAGACTAATGTCACAGCAGGATTTGGAAAAACTTGTCCATGCTTTTATCTTCAGTAGACTCGACTACTGCAATGGTGTCTTCACAGGTCTCACTAAAAAATCTATTAGGAAGCTGCAGCTGATTCAGAACGCCGCTGCTCGAGTCCTCACTAACACTAAGAAAGTGGATCACATCACTCCTGTTCTGAAGTCTTTACACTGGCTTCCTGTGTGTCAAAGAATAGATTTCAAAATACTGCTGCTGGTTTATAAAGCACTGAATGGTTTAGGCCCAAAATACATTTCTGACCTCCTGCTAAATTATGAACCATTCAGATCTCTCAGGTCTTCAGGGACTGGTCAGCTTTCTGTCCTCAGAGTCAGAACTAAACATGGTAAAGCAGCGTTCAGTTATTATGCTCCAAATATCTGGAACAAACTCCCAGAAACCTGCAGGTCCGCTGCAACTCTGACTACTTTTAAATCCAGGCTGAAGACTTTTCTTTTTGTCGCTGCTTTTAATTGAACTATTCATATCTTAGACTGCACTGTAACTTTTATCCATTTACTTTTTCTTTTAATGTTTAATTGAACTATTCATATCTTAGACTGCACTGAAACTTTTATCCATGTATTTTTTCTTTTAATGTTTATTTTATTAGCTTTTCTTTTTAATGACTGATTTTAAATGCCTTTTTCTTAATGTCTTTCATTTTTTGTAAAGCACTTTGAATTGCCTTGTGTTGAAAATTGCTATATAAATAAACTTGCCTTGCCTTGCCTTGCTTTGCCTAATGTGGGCCTCAAAGGTCAGATGGGTGTCCATTTTAACACCCAGGTTGGTGACTATTGAGGAGAGGGTAATGTCCTGGCCGGAGAAGGTGCTGGTGGTGATGGTGGATGACCGAACCTGGTGTGGGGTGCCAACTATAATGGCTTCGGTCTTGGAGCTGTTGAGTTTCAGGAAGTTTTGCTTCATCCACGCCTGTATCTCCTCCAGGCAGGCAGTGAGTGTGGGTTGATCCTGAGGTACAGTTGGGTGTCATCAGCCTAGCAATGGAATGATACTCCATGTCGGCTGATGATAGAGCCAAGGGGTAGCATGTAGAGTGTGAAGAGGGTGGGGCCGAGAACTGATCCTTGAGGGACACCACAGGTGACGTTGTGGGTACCCGACTCTGCCTCACCCAAGGAGACGTACTCTGTTCTCTCGGTGAGGTATGATCTGAACCAGTCAAGGTGAGAGTCAGAGAGTCCGATGGTGGAGTGCAGACGATGGAGGAGGATGCCGTGATCGACGGTGTTGAAAGCTGCAGTGAGATCGAGGAGGATGAGGAGAGAGGGAGAGCCAGCACCAGCCGTCATCAGCAGGTCGTTGGTGACCCTGACCAGGGCATTTTCTGTGCTGTGGCCTGAGCGGAAACCAGACTGGAACTTCTCAAATAGGTTCTTTGAGTTTAGTTGGTCCTGGAGCTGAGCAGCAACTAGTTTTTCCAGCACCTTTGATAGAAAAGGAAGGTTGGAAATGGGTCTGTAGTTGGCCAGGACTCCCGGGTCAAGGGAGGGTTTTTTGAGACGAGGTTTGATGACAGTGGTTTTTAGGGCAGAGGGGACATGGCCAGCCTGGAGTGAGAGGTTTACGATCTTAGTGATCATGGGGCTCATGGTACAGATGTACGATTTTACAAGAGCTGACGGAAGGGGGTCCAGGACACAGGTGGAGGGCTTAATCCTCCTAATGATGCCCTCAACCTCTCGCTGAGAGATGTCCGTGAAGCAGCGAAGAGGCTGGGTTGTCCCAGGCTGTGGGTTAGCAGTTGTAACTGGAGGTGCAGAGGGGCTAGAGAGGAGGGAGCGGATGGTATCAACTTTGTTAGTGAAGAAGGCGGAAAAGTTGCTACACTGCTTCTCAGTGGAGTCGGAGTGTAGAGGACTTTGGGGTTTGAGGAGGTGGTTTATGGTGGAGAAGAGTTGCTTGGAGTTTCCAGTACTGTTGTTGATGAGGGAGGAGTAGTACTGTGACCGTGCATCTCTGAGGGACTGTGCGTAGGCCTTCTGGTGTTCACGATAGGCTAACCGGTGAACAGTGAGTCCTGAGGCCTTGAGCCGCCGCTCAAGGACACGCCCAGCTGTCTTCATTCTTCGCAGTTCGCCGGTGTACCAAGGGGCTGAGCGCGAGAAGGTGACCATCCTGGTTTTGAGGGGGGCGTGCAGATCAAGGAGACTGTTAAGGGACTGGTTGTAATATGCAACTGACTCATTTACTGATGAGAAGTTGGCGGAAGAAAGATGCTGGAGGTCCAGGGTCATGGTGTCCGGGTTGATGTTCCTCAGGTTCCTGAAGCGGATTTGGCGTTTGGGCATGCCAAGTGGGGATTGGAAAGAGAGCTCCATAGAGATGGTCTTGTGGTCAGACACTCCCAAGTCATACACTAGCAGATTGCTGATGGGGGCGGAGTTTGTGATGACCAGGTCGAGCGTGTGGCCCTTGGCGTGCGTGGGGACATTAACATGCTGTGTCAGATTGAGGCAGTCCAGAAGTAGCAGAAACTCAGTGGCAAAGTGGCAGGAGGGGGAGTTGACGTGAATATTAAAATCTCCAAGTATGATAATATTGGCAGAGGTTGTGCATAGCGTAGTGAGAAGGTCTTGTATCTCTGGGATGAAAGCTGAGTTGGGTTTGGGTGGCCGGTAGATCAGAAGTATTGTCAGGGCGAAGGGGGGTTTACATTTAAATGCAAGGCATTCAAAAGAGGACAATACAGGCAGGGGCAGGAGTGACAGTTCCAATTCCTTTCGGTAGATGACAGCTAGGCCTCCACCACGACCAGTGCTGCGGGCTTTCTCCAAGTAGCTGTAGCCAGGAGGGCAAGCTTCATTGAGGGTGGAGTAAACCTCTGGCTGATGCCAGGTTTCCGTGAGGCACATGAAGTCCATTTTCTCATCGGTGATGTGGTCATGAATGAAGGATGCTTTATTACTGAGGGATTGTGTATTCAGAAGTTCTATTTTGGCTTTGGAAGATGTGGTGAATCTCTGTAGTGGCCGGAGTAAGCTGTAATCCACTCCACGTTTTCTAGACTCCTTCGTGTGTGGCGGTCTCGCGATGCTCTCCGTGTATTCATGCAGCGGTCTCGCGATGTTTCTGGCGCGATTTGACCCCCCCATGAACGGGCTCTGATGACGCGTCAGATGTGCGACACGACGGCAGACTGAGTGGATGGATGGAATATCTGCAACTCCGTGCTGCGAATATACAGTTTGTCTTCTTCTTTGGCTTCGGTGGATATAGCAAGGCCGACGAAGAAGTCCAAGTTGTTTAATGACTGAGGTGCCGGTTGGAGCGTTGGAGTGGTTGAAACTCAGGAGTTGGGGAATAGAAAACCTCAACATGTCAACAGTTCGGGCGCCGAAGAAGTTTGGTAGCGGTGCTTAGCAGCGAGGGCTAACAGCAACGAGACAGCTGGAAGGCTATCCCGATAGTATACCTCACGTCTGGGAATGAAACAGAGGATTGGGAGTCCGCCTGCTATCACAGTAGTAGCGGGAGAGAGGCAAGCAGTCAGCTGGAGATAGTCGGCGAATTTGGGCGAGTCCCGACAGTCGTCACGTCCAAAACCGTCAATAATCACAAGGTTTAAGATATAAAAGCACTTGTTAAACAGACTCAAAGTGTAGCCATATAGCTTAAAAGCAGATAAAATAGCTTAAAAGCAGATAAAAACTCTGAGGCGTAGGAGAAGCGGCGAACAAACAAGCGCCAGCGTCCTCTCAAAAAAATCCAGTGCACCAGATTGATGCTTAACGTCAATATTTAAAAAACATCTTCCCGGGAAAGCATGCCCTCGGACCCCACTAGAGGAGGTGAGGTCCACACGCCACTTGTAAAAATAGCACTTTACCCCTGCTTATGCATATGCATATGCCGTGCATGTGGAAACTAACAATGAAGACAATAAAGATGAATACTTGATTCAAAAATACATATATTATTAAATTAACTTAACAAATTGTTTACAAAATTAACATTGCTTTTTATTTAAATTAAATAAATAATATTTCACATCAAAAGAAACAACATGTTTTAACAAATCGTATTCAATAATCTGATGACAGAACTGTAAACAGAATAGCTGAAACTTTAACAAAATAAAGAGTAACTCAGTTACCTCTAATCATTAACCCATGTTTGTATAACTGTGTTAAAGGTCCCATGTCATGCTTTTCCGGTTATTACCCGTCCCCTTGTGTGTTATGAAGGTTTTTATGCATGTAAACGGTGTGCAGAGTCAAAACCCTCAAAGTACACCCTGTAGCGAGTAAAACTCTAACACAGAAAATACCTCCCCAAAACGCCTCGTTGGAGATACGTCATTGTCCATTTGATTCTTCCGGGTACGCATGATGTCATCCGTACCCGGAACGAAATGGACCAATCCGTGGAGCCGTTACGTTAAGCCCCCGCTGATTGGTCCAAATTGACCAATCCAGGGACTTCCTCACACACTCAGTGCAGAGCCCTTATCTCTCTAGGGCTCTGACTCAGTGCAGGCAGCTCTGCTGATTTCTCCCACCTCAAGACGGGTAACATTTAACCACACCTTGGAGCGCTTCTCTCCACCATCTCCTCCGTGTGTTGCTGCATGTAGCAGCCGCGTGTGTGTAAACTGCCCCGCCCCCCTCGCACACGGGGGAGAGAGATCTCGTCTGGATCGGAAAGATCGAAAATACACCGACCATAGATAGACGCATTTGTTTTGTCTTTTTGCATATTAGAAACGAGTTGGCGACACTAAGACTGCGAGATAATGTTTGTGTAGCAATAATACATGACCTTTCTCTTTCTCAACTCGTTACTCGGAGGGAAGTCGCTGTCATATGCCTTGTGAACACTCCGATAATGCCTCTCCACGTTACCTTTCTTTGGCAGAGCAACGTTTGCTTTACAAATAAGGCAAATAACCTTTGAATGTGACATCAAACAAATATTCTTCCTCCCATTCTGGGTGGAAGTGGTTTGTTTTTAGCTTTTTGCACTCATTTTGTTGTTTGTCTCTTGTCTCTTTGAGTTTTGAGTTTGAGTTTTCCTGGCACTTGACTGATTTTGTATCGCTTTGCATTCTGGATTAACAGACTGGAAAGCGATAAATCGCTTTTTCTGTCAATCAAGTAAACTCCTGAATTAAGCGGCAGGGAGGCCAAGGGAGGAGGGATCATAACCTGTTTTGCCTATTCTAACGGAACTGGATTTTTTTTTGTATGAATGACTCGCGATCTACCAGCATTGCCCCCGCGGTCGACCGGTCGACGTACTGGGCACCTCTGCAGTAGAAAATTAAACTGTAGCGCTGGTGCATTAATGGGAAACCCTTAATGTTTGAGCACCCTCTATGAAACGTCAAGCTACCCCACAGCACCCCCTAGAGAAAATCTCTGGCGCCGCCACTGGTAAGCAACAACACTCACAACAAAAACAATATTACAAGAAAGCCAGCAACAACTGCTCCAGAGAGACACTTGTAACACCGGAAAATATCACCCGCATTGCACTGCTAATTGGTAAGAAAAGTCAGCTGTTGAAAATGTTTAATCAGTGGCTATGCAGTAACAGTGTTATTTGATCAACCAGTACGACCACTGGCCGAACTCCTTGAACCAGATGAAACCCTTTATCTGTTTGCTGCAAATGGACAAGAAATCCCATATGATGGCTGGGTTGGGATGACAGTCAACCTCGCAGGAAATGAAAATCCAAATCTCACAATACAGGTCCCCTTCCTAATCAGTCAACTTCCCCTCCCTCAACCTCTACTAGGCTCAAATGTTCTCAGAGAGATGATAAATGGACAGGTGTCCTCTACTAATGAGCTTGACATGGTTATCAGCCTCTTACGCGGAGCACTCGGCGTGAAGGAAGAACAGGCAATGGCTATGGTTAATTATATTCAGGTCCAAGATACGCCAAGCCACAGCATGGCCACAATCAGAGTAGGTAGAGATGACATATGTATTCCAGCAGGAAAGACAATGCATGTAAGGTGCAGAGTACCGCCTAGCTTTGACACATCTGACCCAGTTGTCCTATATGAACCTTCAGAAGAGAACACAACTCTAGAACAGCTGAGTGTTGGAGAAGGCCTCTTAGAGATCAGTAAAAGCAAATGGCCACTTATCGCAGTACCAATTTCCAATCATACAAAGCATGAAATCGTTCTACCAAAAATAACCACATTGGGCTCCATTCAACACGTAGCCAAAGTCATTGAGTTGGGAAAGACAGAGACACCAGAGGTTGAAATACCACAGACGACAACAGTGAGAGCTGAAGTAAACAATGTCACCACTCCTACAACAACCACGCCATGGCGACCACCTGTTGACCTCAGTCACCTCACTGAGGAACAGCAACGGATGGTTGAAGATATGCTGTATGAGGAGTCTGCAGCTTTCGCACGTGACAGCAGTGACATTGGATGTATTCCCTCTCTTCAGATGCCAATAAGGACCAAAGATGACATTCCAGTTCAGAAGGCTTTTTCAATTCCAAAGCCGCTGTACAAGGAAGTAAAAGAGTACATACAAGATTTGATAGTGAAAGGATGGGTTGTAAAGTCTAAGTCTCCATATGCTGCACCTGTTGTGTGTGTGAGAAAGAAAGATGGGTCATTGCGCCTGTGCATTGACTACCGACTGCTTAACAAGAAGACTGTGCCAGACAAACATCCGCTTCCCCGCATTCAGGACCTGATTGACTCGCTTGGAGGCTACAGCTGGTTTACCATTCTAGACCAGGGCAAGGCATATCACCAGGGCTTTATTGCCGAGGGTTCAAGGCACCTGACTGCCTTCACGACCCTGTGGGGTCTATATGAATGAGTCAGAATGCCCTTTGGCTTGTCAAACGCACCAGTAGCCTTTCAAAGAAGCATGGAGGAAATGCTCGAGGAGCTCAGGGATGAGTGTTGCATCCCTTATCTAGACGATGTCCTCTGCTTCTCCAAGTCTTTTGAAGAACATGTTGAGGTGCTGCGACGTGTACTGAAAGCTCTGCGCGTCATGGGGTAAAGTTGAGACCAGAAAAGTGTGAGTTATTTCGCAAGGAAGTAAGATATGTTGGACGGCTTGTGTCTGCAGACGGGGTAAGAGTGGATCCGAAAGACGTAGAGGCTGTGCAAACACTGAAAGAGAAGACTCCACAGACTGTAGGTGATGTCAGGAGGCTGCTGGGTTTTCTGAGCTATTACCGAACATATGTGCAGGATTTCTCACGAATAGCCAGACCACTATACACGCTGCTCCAGATAAAGTCTGACTCACCTCAAACCAAGCCGACCAAGGGTAAAACAAAGGGCCCTCAACTGCCTTCACGCACCCCAGTAGAGTGGAACAGAGAGCACCAGCAGATCCTTGAACGTCTCATTCACATCCTAACCAACCCACCAGTGTTGGCGTATCCAGACTTCGAAAGTCCTTTCACACTCCACACAGATGCCTCTCAACTAGGTCTTGGAGCTGTTCTTTACCAGAACCAGAATGGAAAGATGAGAGTGATTGGCTATGGGTCCCGCACACTAACACCAGCCGAACAGAGTTACCATCTCCAAAGTCCCTTAGCCAGGGATGAAGACGTTTTAAGATTTGTGGACTATTTACACACCACAACCAAACATGTAACATTGCAGACTCTAATTATGTATAATAGAATATAATATCCTAATGAAGGATTTGGTTATGTAAGTCTTTGCACAATTTTCATCAATACATTTGTATATATTAGGTCTTCGGAAGAGGTGTTTGTGGAGGACAGTGGTCGGCAGCCAGAGAGAGCTCCCAAAAATCAGCCAGCAAGCTGGATGAGGAGGGATTAGAGCTTGCCGTCTGTCGACATGGAGTGCTCCTCTGTGCTCTCAATATGTACAGGGGAGAAATCTTTGCTTATCCCCTGTACCTACAGACAAAGCTGGCCAGTAGTATGTTCTTTTGCATGGATGTGACCTGCAAATATTGGCCCTCCTCCAGAGAATCACAAAAAGCTGTCCAGAGCTCCAGCATCTTCTCGACATGAAGCCCTTTCTCTCAGTGTTTCATGCCAAAGCGCATGACTTCAAATGTGAAGTAAGGAATTGTTACCATGTGACACAATCACTTTATGTAAAAACCTCCTTGTGATTGATTGAAAATTGTATTAACAGATTGCAGAATGGGTACAATACAGTACAGCTCAATACACACAATTGTTAAGGGGATGCAGACCAGAAAAATACTTTCGTCTTGTTTACATCAGGGTCCCCCATTTAATTCATCATAACATATATGACATACATGACATACAGATAGATTACATTTTCATTTTAGATTCATTTTCAATTCATCATAACATACATGACATACAGATAGACAGTACTATTACATCTAGACATTTATGACGTACCAGATCTACAAATATACAGTACTGTTTGTGAGTATAAAAAGTGTCTAAAAAGAGAGTATATACATTGAGGGGGGGTGGGAAACTGTATATTGTAGGGGGTTAGGTTTGGACATTTACAGGGGCCAGTTTCGAATTGCAGTCTTCCGTAGGTGCTCTTTTAGAGAGGTTTTGAAGGTGGGTAGTGATTCACATTCCTTTACAGCTGTGGGTAGGGCGTTCCACATTGTTGTGGCATAATTGCGAAACGTGTTTCGTCCCTTGTTTGAGCCAAATTTGGGTTTAACATGATTTGTGGAGCTCCGTCTGGTGTTGTGGTCGTGGTATTCACTGACCTTTGGGAAGTATTTTGACATGTACATGGGTACCTTCGTGGTGTAGTGTATCTTGTAGACCAGGCCCATTGCAAGTTGCTGTACTCTGTCGTCTACTCTAAGCCATCCTAGGTTGTCAAAGTGGGCAGGGGTGAGGTGGGTTCTAGTAGTAAGGTCAAGCAGTAGTCTGACCAGTTTGTTTTGTGATGTTTGTAATTTTGTTTTTAGCGCCTTTGAGGTGCTTTGGTACCATGAGGTGCAAGCATAGTCGTAGTACCCTTGAATGAGTGCTCCTGCCAGAGTCTTCAGGGTATTCTTGTTTACCAGAGAGGAGATCCGGTACAAGAATCTAGTTCGTTGGTTGACTTTTTTGATTACACTGGATGCTATTTTGTCACAGGAGAGATTTGCCTCTAGTATGGAACCTAGGTATGTAATTTCATCTTTCCTTGTAACAATATTGTCACCCACTGCAACTGAGAAGCCGTCGGTCTTGCTGAGTTTGTTTTTTGAACCGAAGAGAATGGACTCTGTTTTACCCAGGTGTAATGATAGTTTGTTATCGGGCCAGGTACAGATTCTCCCGAGTTCCGAGCTGAGGGTTTTTTCAACCTGCAATTCGTTCCTGTCAGAGACCAGCAGGGCTGAGTCGTCCGCGAACAGGAACAAGTTGCAGTCACAAGCTGACGACATGTCATTTGCATAAATTAGCAACAGTAACGGTCCTAATATGCTTCCTTGTGGAACACCACAGCTCACTGGGAGGGGGGGGACAGAGTACCGTTTACCTCCACCATCTGTTTCTCTCCCCTCCAGGTAGGATTGCATCCAGCTCACCGATAGACTATCAAAACCAATTGCTTTTAGCTTGTCAATCAGAATGGAGTGATTGACAGTGTCGAAGGCTTTTTGTAGGTCCAGCATGACCATGCCGCAGTATTTGCCCGCGTCCACCTCTTGTTTGATGTGGTCGTTCAAATAGAGAAGGCATGTGTCAGTGGAGTGGGATGTTCTGAAGCCAGATTGGAATTCATAGATTAGTTTATTTTCCGCGAGGTACTTTTCGACCCGTTCGTATACTATTTTTTCCATGACTTTCGAGATGGAGGTAAGAATAGAAACAGGGCGGTAGTTGCCTGGGTCCAATTTGCTGCCCTTTTTGTGCAGGGGTGTTACTCTCGCAATTTTGAAGTCTTTGGGTACGTGTCCCTGTTTTATGGAGAGGTTTATTATGTGTGTGATGACTGGGGTGATGGCGGCTGCTGAGTCTCTGAGGAATGTGGAGGGGATATTGTTATGGCCAGTGGCCTTGTTAGGTTGGAGGGCGCTCAGTTTTTTGTGTACCTCAGCTGTTGTTACCATTACTAGTTTGAAATCATCTTTGCGGACCCCTAGGTTATTGTAGTAGGCTAGGATGTGTTCTACCCCAAAATGCCTTGAGTGGGAGGGTAGTTTATTTACCAGTGTTGTGGCTATGTTTGTGAAGAAAATGTTTAAATAATTGGCCACATCCAGCTTGTCTGTGATAAGCGTGTTATCTGTCTTTATGTTTGAAAATCTGGTTTTAAGTTTTTTTACTGCAGCCTAGTTGATTATTGAGTAATTTCCAAAGTTCACGGGGTTTATTTTTGTTTTCCTCAGTTTTGTTATTGATGAAATTATTTTTTGCAGTTTTGATCATGGAGTTTACGTCATTTCTTAGTCTGTTTCTTTGCAGTTTGAGTTCAGTCACGTGGGCTTGGAGTTCACTGCTCAAGCTTTTGGTAAGCTTTGACTGACTTTTACGAAACTCAGAGCATTTTTTGTCTCTGGTTTTCATAGCGGTCAATATTTTGGAGTGCATCCACGGCTCAGCGCGATTTTTTACCCTGGTGGTTCTTAGGGGGGCCATGTCGTTTAGTACTGTTGAGAATTTGGTTTTGAAACCAAGCCATGTTTCTTCAACCAGTGTACCACTGAGCTCCTCTGACCAGTCCAGGCTCTCCAGCTCTAGGTTAAAGGCCTCGCGAGAGTAGGTTTTGAGGTCTCTAGTTGTGACTGTTTTGTGACAGCCGGCCTTTTGTTTTAGCTTTTTGCGGGTACAGAATATCATATAATGATCGCTTAACCCGCATGCTATAACCCCTTTACTGGAGATCCCGGACCTGTCAGAGGTCAGAATGAGATCAATGGTAGTCTGTGTTGATTCACATACCCGGGTTGGTTGGGTGATTAGCTGGCTGAAGCCGTGCAGATCACAAAACCTACTGAAGGACTTGAAGACGCGTGCATCTTTTCGTTGCATATGCGTGTTCCAGTCTCCAATAAGAATTGTTTCTACACCCCCAACTCCAGCCAAACACCCATCCAGTGTATCATAAAAGCCACTCTATTCTGGCGGTCTGTAGATTGTGCCGACTAATACTGATTTAGCCCGTTCAAACATAATTTCAACCCATACAGTTTCAAAGGTTTCGTGATTCAGGTCAGTACGGATAATGAATTTGGTGTCTTTATGTATGTACATGCAGACACCACCTCCATACATGTTCCTGTCATTTCTGACTACTGAGTAGTTCTCAATTTCTATTTCTGGGTCTGTCACAGAATTGTCAAGTTTTGTTTCTGAGAAGCATAATATGTTTGCCTTACCGTTAATGAATAATTGCCTGATTTCAGCCAGTTTGTGTCTCAGGCTGTTTGTGTTTAGGTGAAATATAAGTCCATTTGTGTTGGTTATTTGATTGATGTCGTCAGGCTGGAAGTATTTCTGTTCTATTTCGTATATGGCTTTGCCCTCTAAGGCTATCGCTATTGGGTTTACCCTTCTGCGCCCCCGCGCAGTACTGAAAACACTTGTAGTCCACGCCCACCTAGGTGGGCCCCACCCTCGGGCCTCCTTCCGGTATAAATAGGGAGGTTGCCTGGCGATCTGCTCCCTCTTTTCTTCAGCAACCAGCAGTTTACTGAAGCACGAGAAAAGCAACATCATGAGCAATAAAGAGTGTGTCCGTATGTGCCCTTCGTGCAATACGGGCTACATTATGAGCTACGATTTGCATCCAATATGCGCAGCCTGTCTGGGGCCAGAGCACGCGGACGCGGCTCTCAGCCAGCAGGTTGCATGTCCTCACTATGTGCGTCTTCCTTCATCCGACTGGAAGCGAAGGGCGGACGCTCTAGCTGCTGCGGGTGAGGAAGACGTCTGGGGTGGGCAGGAGCCCATCCAGAACACACCACCGTCGCTGTGCGCAGCCGTGGCGGTGTCCCAGGCGAGGACAGCCAGCGGTGAAGCAGCAGTGACACCAGCGGCAGCAGCAGCAGCCAACCCGGCCACAGCGGCAGACGGACAGACACCAGCAGCAACAGCAGCCGAGGCGTCAGAATCGTCCGTCAGCGGCGGCCGGGGCACCGGGGGAGTGTGAGGAAAATAAAAAGAAGCTTATTTTCCAACATGTTGGCTGAGTCATCAGTTTCAAATATGTTTCACATATCCCCCACTCTGGGTAAACCAGCTGCCTATGACCTATCGGTTAATAGCCAGCAGGATTCGTTACAAAAGCCTGCGCATTTTAATCTATCGATTAATAAGCTGCGGAGCACAGTAACTACACCAGCTGCCTTCAATCTGGTGATTAGTAGGCAGCATGGTTCGCTGCAGGGTTCTGGTGGTTATAACTTTCGGTTATTAAACCACAGACCTCGCGGCATTCCTCTATCCGAGATACGCCACCTACACACGGTGACAATAAGCCCATGAGCGCCGTGGTAACGCCTCATGTGGTTATCACTGCACACACCTCCACCCATCCTCTGAGCGTGTACGCGCATCATGATGAGAGGCGGAGTGAATGCAACGTGTGGAGGCCTCCTCAGAGCCTTTTCGCTAGGCCCACCTTGGGTTGCCTCACGGGGCCTCCGCCCCCCCACCAGGAGAGGGGGGGTAAAAAAAGGGAGTGAGGTACTCCCGTTCGGCGTCTGCTCCATGAGAGCCGCCGAGGAGACAGAGCGGCCTTGACGGTTTGGTAGGGAGTGTGAGGAAAATAAAAAGAAGCTTATTTTCCAACATGTTGACTGAGTCATCAGTTTCAAATGTGTTTCACATATCCCCCACTCTGGGTAAACCAGCTGCCTATGACCTATCGGTTAATAGCCAGCAGGATTCGTTACAAAATCCTGCGCATTTTAATCTATCGATTAATAAGCTGTGGAGCACAGTAACTACACCAGCTGCCTTCAATCTGGTGATTAGTAGGCAGCATGGTTCGCTGCAGGGTTCTGGTGGTTATAACTTTCGGTTATTAAACCACAGACCTCGCGGCATTCCTCTATCCGAGATACGCCACCTACACACGGTGACAATAAGCCCATGAGCGCCGTGGTAACGCCTCATGTGGTTATCACTGCACACACCTCCACCCATCCTCTGAGCGTGTACGCGCATCATGATGAGAGGCGGAGTGAATGCAACGTGTGGAGGCCTCCTCACAGCCTTTTCGCTAGGCCCACCTTTGGTTGCCTCACGGGGCCTCCGCCCCCCCACCAGGAGAGGGGGGGTAAAAAGGGAGTGAGGTACTCCCGTTCGGCGTCTGCTCCATGAGAGCCGCCGAGGAAGCAGAGCGGCCTTGACGGTTGGGGAGACAGTGTGAGGAAAATAAAAGAAGATTATTTCCCAACATGTTGGCTGAGTCATCAGTTTCAAATGTGTTTCACATATCCCCCACTCTGGCCGGTGAGCCAGCTGCCATGACCAGAGATGGGGTCGTTACTAAAAAAAAGTAATATATTACATATTACTTAAAAAAAAGTAATATATTACACTACTTCGTTACTCTCTACATAAAGTAACTCGTTACTTTACTCATTACTTTACTCGCAGGGCCGGCCCGCCCCTCCCTACAGGCAGATCACGCAGACTGCGGCGCACCTACAGTGTAAGCGCGCCACAGTTTTACCTCTGCGAGACTCCACTTGCACCCCCAATTACTATTGCATTAAGGAAGACATAACACAAGTCTTTATTTATGCTCTAAAATAGGCTACCAGCCTACCACAACAAGCTAACAGTCTGTGAAACGTCAAGACACTAATTAATGAAACCAGTTCAAGACGCATTATTCTTATCATTCTTTATGAGCGCAGTAACGGTAAGGTATCTAATTACTTATTTATTTAGTATTCCATAACTTAGTAACAGAGATGGTCAAACTAAAGTGGTAGAGACATGGCAGAATTCCTACAATGAAGCGGGACATTGAACTGTTCACCCGTGAGAGGGCGATCAACAAAAGAGAGCGAGCGGCCCTGTTGAGGGAGTTTACAGATGAAAAGACTCAGCCATGTTTATGCAGCACTGCACGTGAAGATGTGGTCTCGCAAGTCGCGCAGATTACATAGGCCTACATGTATATAAACCATAGACTGTAAATCTGCGGCGGAAACCCCTCTTGTCTGTCAGTGAGTGTGATTATTTTATAAAAGTAACGAAGTAACGCGTGGTGGGGCAATGTTAGTAACTGTAGTGTAATTACTAAATTATAAAAGTAACGCGTTACACTACTCGTTACCGACAAAAGTATTATTATTACAGTAACGCGTTACACCCAACTCTGGCCATGACCTATCGGTTAATAGCCAGCCGGGTTCGGTACAAAAGCCTGCGCTATTTAATCTATCGATTAATAAGCTGCGGAGCACAGTAATTACACCAGCTGCCTTCAATCTGGTGATTAGTAGGCAGCAGGGTTCGCTGCAGGGATCTGATGGTTATGACTCTTCGGTTATTAAACCACAGACCTCGCGGCATTCTTCTGTCCGAGATACGCCACCTATACACGGTCATAATAAGCCCAGGAGCGCAGTGTTAACGCCTCATGTGGATATTACTGCACACACCTCCACCCATCCTCTGAGCGTGTACACGCCTCATGATGCGAGGCGGAGTGATACGCAGCGTGTGGAGGCCTCCGCACAGCCCTTTCGCTCTAGGCCCACCTTGGGTTGCCTCACGGGCAGCGGCGGCGAGGGCTCTGGCGTGGCTCGTCGTCATGACAACCACAACACATCTCGAGCATGCGCGCCCGCTGTCAGTGTTTCTCGGCGTGGCAGCGCATGTGTTTGATGGACAGATGGATGAACAGGCTGATCAGCAGAGGGTACACCCTGCAGTTCGCCTCCCCCCCCCACAGTTCAACGGGATACAGGTGACATGCCTAACATCCCGTGAACAGTGTCTTGCGCTCCAAGCAGAGCTACGAGAACTCCTGTTGAAAGAGGCTATTTCCAGGGTTCCCCAGGAGGAAGAAAATCAGGGGTATTACTCCCGCTATTTTCTTATCCCGAAAAAGACAGGGGGAATGAGACCCATCCTCGACCTGTTTCACATGCTGATGGTCAAAAAAGGTGCTAGAGTGTGTTCACCAGGGAGATTGGTTCACCTCTATAGACCTAAAGGATGCATACTTCCATGTACCCATCATTCCGCAACACAGGAAATTCCTGCGGTTTTCATTCCAGGGAATAGCGTACCAGTACAACCGTCTGCCGTTCGGCTATTCCCTGGCTCCTCGTACTTTTTCAAAGTGTGTAGAGACGGCGTTGCAGCCGCTACACAGAGGAGGGATGAGAGTACTAATTTTACCTGGACGACCTGCTGCTGCATGGCTCGCTCCAGGGAGGAAGCGGCTTTACAGACGGTACAACTCATATCGTATCTGTCAAAGCTGGGTTTCATGATAAATTGGGAAAAGAGCTGTCCTATTCCAACCCAGAGTATTGTTTACCTGGGTGGAATTCAACTCAGCCCGCATGAGAGCACGACTCTCACGGCAGAGAGTGGAGTGGACACGCTGACAGCTCTCCTTCGACGTGTCACACCCCGCAGCGTGGTGACGAAAAAGCCCCCCACAGTTCAATGGGATACAGGAAACACTCCTGTCCTCCCAGAAGCTATGTCTTGCGCTCCAAATCCGAGCTGCTGGAACTCCTGTTGAAAGAGGATATTTCCAGGTTTCCTCAAAGGGAGGAAAATCAGGGGTTTTCACTCCCGTTATTTTTCTAATCCCGAAAAAGACTGGGGCAATGAGACAGGGGCTGGAATGTGTTCACCAGGACGACTGATTCACTTCCACCTGAAGGATGCATACTTCCACGTACCCATCATCCCGAAACACAGGAAATTCCTGCGGTTTCTCATTTCAGGGAATATCAGACCAGACAATCGTCTGCCGTTTGGATATTTCCTGGCTCCTCCCATTTTTGTGTAGAGAAGGCTGGAGCCGCTACACAGAGGAGGGATGAGAGGGTGGTTTCCTTTGGACGACCTGCTTTGCTGGCTCGCTCCAGGGAGGAAGTCACTTTACAGACGGTACATCTCATATCGCATCTGTCAAAGCCTGGGTTTCATAACAAGTTGGAAGAAGAGCTGTTCCCTTCCCTCTCAGACAAACGTTATCTGGAGTGGAATTAAAAACTCAGCCAGCAGCAGAGCGTTCTCTGGCAGCGAGTGAGAAACTGACAGCTCTCCTCTGGCGTGTCACAAACCACACAGCCCTCTCCGTAACGCAGCTGCTTGGCATTAGCGTCAGCTGGTCACGGGGGGGATTCCCCATGGTCTCCCCCACAGGGGGAGTCTCCAGAGGTGCTTCATTCACTGCAGAAGCCTGCTGTTTTAACCTATTGGTTTATAAACTGCAGAACTCGAGGCATTCCTCTGTCCCAGATATGCCTTACACACGGTCATAGTAAATCCACGAGCACTGTTATAACGCCTCGTGAGGACAGCATACACACACCTCTCATCCTCTGGGCGTGTACGCGCCTCATGATGAGAGACAGAGTGGAATGCAGCGTGTGGAAACTCCCTCGCAGCTTTTTTGCTTCACGGGCAGCAGCGGCGAGGGCGTGGCACGTCACCATGACGACCATTACGGCACATCACAGAGAAGCCTCTCCCCCCAGCAGTTCCATGGGATGCAAGAGGTCGGAGGAAGAAGAAACATCTCATCTCCTCTGCCCAGTGCGCGCGCTGTCTGCTATGTAGCGCGCACGGCGGCATTGCGCCGTTCTCAGCGCCTGTTTGTGCATTACAGAGAGCGCTCGCCCCGTCAGGAAAACAGGTATGTTTGCTCCAGGGACGGGGATGTGCCATTACGCATGGCACAACAGGCAGGGGGGTGTTAGTAAGCAGGTATGTCTGTGCTTCTAGTGCTGGACGGACCCAGTGGGGCGCAGACTACATCATGCTTCGCCCTTAACCCAATAGCGATAGCCTTAGAGGGCGAAGCCATATACGAAATAGAACTGAGGTTACCTACTGTAACCCAGCTTCTATGAGTATTGGCGCAGCCCTCTAAGCGCTGGGCCCCACTGGCTCTACGAATAGCTGAAGAAAAGTTATATTGTATGGGAGCAGATCGCCGGGCAACCTCCCTATTTATACCGCTAGGTGGGCCCCACCTAGCGGGTGGGCGTGGACTACAAGTGTTTTCAGTACTGCGCGGGGGCGCAGAAGGGTAAACCCAATAGCGATAGCCTTAGAGGGCTGCGCCAATACTCATAGAAGCTGGGTTACAGTAGGTAACCTCAGTTCATCTATGTCCGGTCCTGCGGTGGGGGGAGGGGGTGCTTTGTTGTTGTTACCCGATCCGCGAGTGGGCAGAGGGAGAGAGGCCAGCCGGCCATTGGGCGTCGAGACGTTCGTGTCCCGCATCGAGCCAGTCGTCGAGCTGTTCATCATGGTGGCTGCGAACCTCGGTTCACTTCCTCTCATCTCGGCCTCACGCGTGTCAGTCTGCTGAGGCGTCTCCGGGGGAAAGTCGCCGTCCGCGCTGCGGATGTAGCCGTGGGGCGCCTCCTGTGCAACCAGACCAAGTCTTCTAGCTTGAGTTCGCGTCAAAACCGGGCCTGGATTTAATTGAATGTCTCCCGAAAGTAGCAGGACCAGGATGATCATGGTCCTTCGGTCCAATCTGCCGGACGGGGGTAAGTTCTTACGTACCAGGTTTGACGTTAGTAATGCGTGTATAGACGCAGTTCCAGCAGCTAAGTGTTTCTTTTCCGAGCCATTGAGAAGGTAGAAGTCACTATGGGTCTCTTTTTCTCTGCTTTCACTTCTCTCCACTTCTGATTGGTGTTGCTTCATTAATGAATTGAGGTATGAGTCCGTAATCCATATTAGCAGGAGGAGGAAATGTGCACAAAACCGTGTTGTTTTGATTCCATGGCGAGAGCTCTGAGAAATGCGACTGTTTCTGGCGTCTGAATGAGACGCCATGTTTTTTGCCTCCAACTCACGTTCACCGAGGCATCAACCTCCAAAACCCTTTCGAGGTGAATAGTGACAAGTTGTAACGAGTCGTACTTTTGAATATATTTTAAACAGGTGAAATGGAGTGGGGCATATCAAGAGGGGGCTGGACTAACCCTAGGGGAGGAGGTGGAACAGGTCAATGCCTTCCTCTCTCGGATAGCAGTGACCACAAAACACATGTAAAAAGCAGGTGAGTTACGATAGAACCTTTACTGTTAGTTTACAAAAATGTTAGCACTAGCAAATTCCACCAACAACACAAACTCATAAAAGCTCATTTTATGAGACGGTTATGACCATAGAACACAATTTAGGATGGCAATATAGTATAAACCCCAGTTACAGTATAAGAAGTAAGAGGAATAGTAATAACGTGATATTCTCTTTTGCAGTACGTACAGACATGCTGATGCTGATGGCCATGCGCTGGAATCAGCAAAAAGTCAGCAACTTGGCCTCCTCACTGTCCCGCAGATATCTGAAGGTAATAACATAGTTTTAGAAGAATTACATATTCTTAGTTAGAATGATTTGTGGCTGTAGCCTAAATGTAGATTTCTGTATTTACTTGTCTTTAATTGTTTGACGTTTGTAGACCACAAAAGCTCTGGAAAAGCAATTGCAGAACCTGGAGTCCATGAAGGCTGAGTTGGTAGTGACTGAAAAACAGCTGGAAGACTGGATCAGAGATGTGAATGAGTGGGCAGAAAGTGAGGACAATCTTAATGGAGTTTTTCAACTTTTTTGTAGTCATGATTTATCAATTTATTTTTAATTTTCAGAATTAGTGATAACCCTCTATTGACATTTGCATTATTTATTTTTCATGAAGCATATGTAATAAAATAATCTTAAAACATTTGATCAAATGTCACTGTTATTGTGAATTACTGTGCTTAATACACCTATGTCCTCTAAAAAGCAACAACAAACAACCCAAGGGATGCTGCTGCCTTGGCCAGCAAGATCGAAATGCTGACAGTAAGTGTCAAGAGACGTTCGCAGCGTCTCTACAAAGACACAGACAGTAACAAAGGTCGTTCCCGGATCCGCCGCAAGATCAGGGATGAGAAAGGAGTCCTGACAGCCACAGTTGAGAAATACAACTCAATGGTTCCAAGCACAGAAGCTCTGTGCCTCCAAGCCATTCTGTCTGTGGAGAAAGCTTGGCCATGGCAGCTACCAAACAGTGGTAAGTCCACCAGTCTGCTGAATGCTCACAGCAAATGTGGACAACCTTCATGTCTGATATATAAAACTATGTAAGACTTCATAGATTCTTTGATGTTGATCTTTCATACACATTAATTAATGTTTTGTCACAAATGCTTTCCATATTCTTTCGACCTCAGGACAAAGAGAAGAGCATTCACTTGTCATGGCAGTGAAGACACTACAGGAGGAGAAGAAGATTCTCATCACAGAAATGAACCACCACTGGAAGGTCCTTTCAACCCATTCAGCTATCGTGTTCACGCTCACGCAAATCACACACACAGAGTCTTCAGCTTGTACGCCATCTTCACTCACACCTACGCTGTCATTGGAGGCAGTGGCAATTTCTACAGGCTCGCACTTACCTGTTAGCATCTGGCATCTGTTAGCATCTAGCAGCATCTAGCTCAAAAAAACTTTTAGCCATCCCTGCTTATACAAATAGTAGTTTTAGTTGTCTGCGAACTGTGGAGGCCTACTCCCACCTGTCGAGTGCGGCTGTACTGAGGTGTTTTTCCTCCGGAGACGTCGCGAAGAGACGGAGCGGCTCCACCTGTTTGCTGCCTGCGATCTGCGATCTACGGAGGCCTGCTCCCACCTGTAGAATACGGCTGTACTGGAGAGGTTTTTACCCCGGAGTCGTCGCGGAGAGACGGAGTGGATCCACGCTTCGGGCTTGGCCTGCTTCCACCGGGCGTATGCTGCTGTGCGGAGGAGGATTTTACCACCGCTGGAGCCTGCTTTCCACCTGTCCTGGTTCTGCTGTTGCAGAGGCCTGCTTTCACCCCGGGGATACCACGGAGGGACCGGAGCGCTTCCACGCTGCTGTTTTCGCCTGTTCTTTGCTGCTGTGCTGATTTTGCTCCAGGAACATCGCGGATACTGTGTGCTGGTCTGGGAAAATGGCCCATATCGGGATTCTGCTGTGCCTGTTAACTGTTTTGAACTATGAGAAGATCTCTAGTCATTCTGAGAAGACTACTGGATTCAGGTCTGTTCTGCCACCCGCAGTGGGCATCCCCTGCAAAGGTTCGGATGTGTTGCTCAAACAATTACCGGTTGCCTTGTCACAGTCAATCTGCTCGACAAAATATGTTTGTCTTTTTTATTTTCCTGCGATGATGGTTCTTCAGGACTGCTTCTTAAGCTCTAATCACCCTCTCGCAGACTTTTACGGTGTTTCTAAATTAGATGACAATGTATTTGTGTCGCTTAAGAGGAAAAGATGCCTGTTTTTGTTGTTGTTATTACTGTCAGGAAATGTACAACCTAACCCTGGTCCGCCCAGTAGTAGTAGTAGTCAGATCGCTACTCCTGCTGATTTTAAAGCTAGGTCTGGGTTGGGTTTCATCCACTTGAATGTGCGCAGTCTGTTAGGTAAACTAGATTTTGTCCGTATCTGGGCAAAATCGACTGACGCTGACGTCATTGTCTTATCAGAAACATGGCTAAACAAATATATTTTGGCCTCTGACATTGCCTTAAATGGTTTTAATGTGTATCGTACCGACCGGCCTAATAAAGGTGGTGGCGTTGCCATTTATGTTAAGAATAAGTTCAGTGTAACCACATTAGTTTCCAAATCGATCAGTAAGCAATTTGAATTTTTAGCCATAAATATAGAAGTGGCAAAGGGTCAACAGGTCATGGTAGTGAGTTGTTACAGACCCCCCTCAGCTGTCAAAGACTCCTTGTCTTCACTAGCAAATCTTTTATCACAACTAGACTACAAGGAAATAGTGCTACTTGGAGATTTTAACTGGGACTGGTTAACTGCAGTGTCAGAGGATTTTAAAAACCTTTGTATCTCTTTGAATGTTACTCAGATTGTTGACAGTCCTACTCGCCCAAATATTAAGTCCCCTAATAAATCCTCCCTAATTGATCTCATTTTAACTAATGTTCCCCATAAATATTCATCTGTGGGAGTATTTGCAAATGATCTGAGCGATCACTGTGTTGTAGCCACAATTAGGGACACTACGGTCCAAAAGGTTAAACCTCGCATTATCATTAAGAGAGACAAAAAACATTTTGTTGAGCAGGGTTTTGTGCATGATCTGTTTGATTTTGATTGGGGTAAAATCGATCTGTGTGCTGATGTGTAAACCGCATGGTCTTATTTTTATCTTGGTTTTATGGAGATCATTGATAGACATGCACCCCTGCGTAAATTTAGAGTAAAGGGACGAGACAATCCTTGGTTTTCTGCTGAGCTGTCTAGCCTCCTTCATGAGAGAAACAAGGCCTGGGCAAAGGCTAGGCAATCAGGCTCAGAGGTAGAGTGGCTGCGTTTTAGGCAGCTAAGGAATAGCTTCACTTCAAATGTCAAAAGTGCAAAGTCGAAGTACTATTTGTCAGTTACCACAGAAAACCTAAATAATCCTAGGAAATTTTGGAAAGCAATAAAATCGATATCCACCGGTGAGATCCGTAATGAGCTACCTCCGTGCCTCACCACAGCATCTGGCACTATATCGGACAGGGCTACTATGTTAAATTGCTTTAATGAGCATTTTGTGTCCTGCGGTTCTATGTTTGATTCTGTGACTAACTCTGCTTCTGTGAACACCCCAATCCGTGACTCTGAACAATGTGGTCTGGAAAACCCTTTCAGTTTTACTCCTTTTACTGTCAATGTTGTTCATGAAGCCTTATCTAAGCTAGATCCTAAGAAACCGGCTGGCCCGGACAACGCAGAACCCTTCTTTTTAAAGATAGCTGCAGATGTTATTGCTCTTCCTGTTACTACTCTTTTTAACCTCTCCCTCAGCACAAATGCAATTCCAAAAGTATGGAAGTCAGCTTATGTCTTGCCTTTACTAAAAGGAGGGGAGGCAACTATTTTAAATAACTATAGGCCAATCTCTAAATTGTCAGTTCTGGCGAAGGTGCTCGAACGCCTAGTGAGTGAACAGGTAAAGGAGTTTTTATGTAAAAATGATATCCTGTCCAAACATCAGTCAGGCTTCAGAAAACAACATCATCACTGCCACAATGAAAGTGGTGAATGACATTACGAGTATTTTAGACAATAAGCAGAGTTGTGCAGCTCTATTTATTGACCTTTCCAAAGCGTTTGATACCGTCGATCATCACATCTTAAAGCAGAGGCTACTCAGTATCGGCATATCCAGCCATGCAGTGGGTTGGTTTGTGAACTACCTCTCTGAAAGGTCCCAATGTGTTCACTTTGATGGGCTGTCTTCTGAGTGGTTAAACATTGCTAATGGTGTTCCTCAAGGTTCTGTTTTAGGTCCACTTTTATTCTCCATATATATCAACAGTTTAGGTGAAAATGTGGATGAAGCTACTTTACATTTTTATGCTGATGATACCGTGATGTATTGTGCAGGTCCCTCCATTAAGGAGGCTGGTGTTAAATTACAGGCTGTTTTTAACATTATTCAGACTCAGCTTGCTGAACTTAAGCTTATTTTAAATGTTGATAAAACCAAGGTAATGCTATTTTCAAAAGCTAAAAAGACACCAGAGCCTGTTTTGGATATTGTTACTATGCAAGGACAAGTATTTGAAGTGGTTACCAGTTATAAATACCTAGGTATCTGGCTTGATGATTGTCTTACTTTTAAACTTCATGTCAATAACCTGCTTAAAAAGCTGAGGGTTAGACTAGGTTTCTTTTTCAGAAACAAGTCCTGTTTCTCGCTTGAGGCCAGGAAAAGGCTAGTCACTGTGACCTTTTTACCTGTGCTGGACTATGGTGATTTGATCTATATGAATGCATCTGCCCATTGCCTGGAAAAGTTCGATGCCGCCTATCACAGTGCCCTGAGATTTGTTACTAACTGTAAAGCACTTATTCATCACTGTACCCTGTATGCCAAGGCAGGTCTGCCTTCACTAACTGTACGGAGGCTCAGTCATTGGTACATGTTCATTTACAAAGCCATGTTGGGTAAACTACCTTTTTATATCTGCTCTCTGATCTCTCCACGAATTGAAAGTACTTATTGCCTGAGATCTCATGATGTTGTTTTATTAAATGTGCCAAGTGCTAGGACTGTCTTAGGGAAGAAAGCTTTTAGTTGTGCAGCTCCACTAACTTGGAACAGTCTGCAAACATGTTTAAAACTGAGCACTTTGGTTCCCCTGCATCATTTTAAAACTCAGCTGGGTGACATGCTGTTTGATACTCATGGTACCTGTCTCTGTAAATAGAGTTTGTAAACTGTACCCTGTACATTATGTTGTTTGTCATCCTTATTGTTGTTCTGTTGTTTTTATGTTACATGTGTAACTAATGTCCTGCAGGTCACCCTAGAAAAAGAGATCTTTTGATCTCAAGGGGCTTTCACCTAGTTAAATAAAGGCTACAAACAAACAAAACCCGCAGTGATTCACTGAAAGAGCTGTCCTGCCTGCAAAGTACAGTATATATTACATTTTTACTTCGCATGACTTTACACATTAGTGATAGGTGATGAAGTAACTGATATTGTCTTTATCTTATACATTTAAGATTCACCATTGGGCCTGAGCGAAGACGGAATGAAAGGTCTCCAGATCATGTTTAGGAAAAAGCAGCACGACATCGGAGAAATTAAGACTCATGCGAGACGATGCTACCTGCACGTTTTGACTGGAGCAGAGACCATCAGCTTCTTGCAAAGTCTTTCAGATGAGTCTTCTGACTGCGACTCTGACAGCTCTGATGACACACGGTGAAGCCCCCTCCAGACTACCTTCTATTTATCATCTACATGCTGTGAAATACTCCGCCAACATGGTCTCAACTTCCACTCCTATGCCGACGACACTCAACTCTACATCAGTGCCAATCCATCATCCCAGCTACCTCCACTGTCACTAGTCAACTGCCTCCGCGACATCCACACCTGGATCTCAACAAACCTACTGAAACTCAACAATAACAAAACAGAGCTCATGGTTGTGGCCCCAAAAACACTGCTCCGGAAGATTGGAGATCTGTTCCTCACCGTCGATGGCTGCTCCATCCACCCTTCCCCCTGAGGTTCGTCTGGGCGTCACTCTGAACTCTAGCCTCACCTTCAACTCCCACATCAGGTCTACTGTCAAAACTGCTTTTTTTCACCTTCGAAACATCTCCAGACCCCGGCCCTCTCTCCCCGACCCTGTCGCAGAAACATTAATACATACCTTCATCTCCTCACGCCTGGACTACTGCAATGGAGTTCTGTTCGGGGTCACCAGCAAAGCCCTGGACAGCCCAGTACGTCCAGAACTCTGCAGTCAGGCTCCTCACCCGCACGAAACCCTGGCAACACATCACCCCCACCCTCCTCCACCTTCACTGGCTCCCGGTCAAGTCACGCATCCAGTACAGACTCCTCCTGCTAGCCTACAAATCTCTCCACTCCCTCGTCCCTGCATACATCGCTGACCTCCTTCAGCCCTACACCCCCTATCGTCAGCTGCAGCCCTCCGACAAAAAAGACACATTTCTTAATGTCTTAATATGTATGTCCAGTAAGTTATTCTTCAGGTTGTTGATATGTTGTTGAAGGCATTTTCTATCATTTCATTTTATTCAGATGTTATTACATGTCTACTCTGAAACACTATGTAAACAATGTGCCATAACAATAAAGTTGATACAAATTGTTTTGACTGTTCACTTATGTTCTGTTTGTATCTCTGTTTAGCAAACACACATATTGATTAGCACCATGAGGGGGTGGATAAACCTTTTTGTGTGATGTTTTACAAATCAGATATTCATATGTGTAGAACTCAAATATGTGCAATAATATAGCTATATCATGTACAATTATGTGATAACATGAATAAAACATCTTCAGGTGTTATATATACATATCTGTCCTACACTAATAATAAAACTGATAAAATGGCATTGTATTCTGTGTACCTCATTTGTTTCATCCTCATAAATTACCTTTCACACACCATCAGTTGCCTGTTTTTGACTTAGCCTACCAAATGAGCCTAAACCTGGTACAATGCATAAGCCTCATATAGTTCATATTGTGCTTGATAATGATAGTTAGATATGTAAATTAACATAATGTGTTTTTGATAGCATTGTATACCATGTGTACTTTATACGTCTGTATTATTCACCTAATGGTTAAAGCACGTTATTACAGGTTTAGAGTCATTGCAATGCAGGTAAGGTTGTGTTGCTAATCAATCAATCAATCAATGTTTATTTATATAGCCCAATATCACAAATGTTACATTTGTCTCAGTGGACTTCACAGTTTGTACAAAATATCAGTATGACAATACGACACCCTCTGTCCTTAGACCCTCACATCGTACAAGGAAAAACTTCCGGAGAAAACCCACAGTTTAAAGGGAACATGGGAGAAACCTCAGGGAGAGCAACAGAGGAGGGATCCCTCTCCCAGAACGGACAGACGTGCAATAGATGCCGTGTGTAAATTGAAACGATAATACATTTGCAACATAGGTAGTCCAAATGTTTGGAAATGCATGTGTGTATA
The DNA here is from genome assembly GCF_902827175.1 of Gymnodraco acuticeps. Taxonomy (NCBI): domain Eukaryota; kingdom Metazoa; phylum Chordata; class Actinopteri; order Perciformes; family Bathydraconidae; genus Gymnodraco; species Gymnodraco acuticeps. Next base: position 834,931 of record NW_022989865.1, read on the forward strand.
ATAGGAAGATGAATCCACGAGGATATCCATCCAGGACCACAGCCACGACTCAAGATCCAGGGCTCGCGATGCAGGACACAGGACCGCAGGATCATCCATGACTCCGGATCCCAGCGTATATAAACACCAAAAAGAAAGACATTTGGGGAAGCTGGGTTAATCGGAACATGAGAGTACACAGGTATAGACAGAGAGAAGGAAGAAGTAAGATGTCCCCCGACAAACTAAGCCTATATCAGCAAAACTAGGGGCTGAATCTAATCAGCCCTAACTATAAGCTTTATCAAAAAGGAAGGTCTTAAGCACACTCTTAAAAACGGATAGGGTGTCTGCCGCCCGAACACAAACTGGAAGCTGATTCCACAAATGTGGAGCTTGATAAGAAAAGGCTCTGGCTCCCATTGTACTTTTAGAGACTCTAGGAACAACCAACAACCCTGCATTCTTGGAACGCAATGCCCTAGTACAGGGGTGGCCAACCTGCGGCTCTCGAGCCGCATGCGGCTCTTTGCCTAGTTTCATGCGGCTCTTCAGTTCATATTGAATTTTATATGTGTGAGTTTGGGGGAGAGACACTGACTCCTGACTAGTGGTGCACGGTGTACCGATACTTGAAAGGTATACCGCGATACCCTGCCGTTAAAAACGTTACGATTCCTCCGTTTAAGAATGAATGCGGAAAGTACTCCGGTGAGAAAGCGCCGTTTAAATAAGAGCTGTGTGTGTTCAGCGCTCTGCTTCCACTCCCTGCACTGCAGCCGTGCCTACAGTCCCGCCCCTCTCAAGCACGCTCAAGTGCCTCCCCGCTCTCGTGCACGCGCTAGCTGCCAGAGCATGTGAGAAAACGAGAAGCATGGCTGCAAGTGGGAGTGCAACTGCCGCTGCCCCTCGGCTTGTTGACAAAAAAGACGCCAGAAGCAAAATGTGGAAGTATTTTAGCTATATCTCTATGGGCTCAGAACAGTCTCATAATACACACATGCACACAGAAGGATTCACACTTGTATTTCATGATCCGCAAAAGGATTCAAACTTGTATTTCCGGATCCACACTTGTGTTTTTCAATGCATACACAAATGTGTTCCGTTTCATATACATGTAAATAAAATCCAAACACAGAAAAAAGTTTTACATGTGTATTTTTGATCCACACATATTAGTTTTCCGTTTACAACCGCTGCACCTTCAAACACAAACAGCTTTCTGTGCACGGATCGCTTTGCATTCGTGTGTGGGTTTTTTGAGACTCCCCTGACGGTCACCCGATTCGTACTTGTAATTTCTCTCATCTATAGCCAATCAGATGTCTCCTCCAGTCTAAGCCAATCACATGAGCGCGCCCCCACGTGGGTAGGATTTCTTGCGTTCGTGACGTAGCACTTCATTTACGCATTTTGCGCAGTCCGGACTCCGGAGCTGATAGGTCAGAGGTCATCTTTAAAATGGCGTCTGGTGGTCGCGCGCCTCCCGCTCCAAGTGTAAATTATGTTTAAATTATGAAATACTCCTAAATTATGAAGGATTGGTTTTGCTTAGTTGTTAGTTGTTTAATTCGAGAATTATATAGAACTGTTTTGGTTAGCTGTGTTGTAGTAGCTGAGCTCCATAAGCTAACATTAACTAGCGTTGTCTGTCTAACGGTCTAACGATCCCCCATTCTTATTATGTGCTTCTGCTACCAAGTAAAATGTTGCAGTGAAGTGAATGTGAGAGAAAATTAATTGACTGTTCGACAGGGTGTAACGCCTCGGGTCGAGGTAGCAGCACGGGCTTTAGTTCAATTAATAGCCAGGGAGTTGTCTGCGACTCCAACTCCACCAGAAGTGAGCATAGCAGAGAGTGCACCGGTCAGCGTAGCAGTCAGGGCGGTAGACAGCGTCCAATCCCACAATGATGTCAGGGTGAGGCAGGCGATGAGAAGGTGATGTAATAGACTTTTTTTTACATTTGACAGTTCAAGATCAAACTGTTGCTTAATCCCGTAGATGTGTAAACATCTGATATTTGATCTCACCCCTCGCATTACTCTAATGTAATGTTGAGTTAATGTTTTAAAACATTTGTCCATAGTATGTATCCTCCATTACTGCTTTTAAAACCTTTAACAACCCCTTGCCTTGAAACGTCCCAAACACAATATATTAATGTTTTCAAAACAAATATTTTGGTAAGATAAAGTTAAGTGTCAAGATTGTTTTTGTATCGACAGAATATTAACTATGATTTCGCTTTTTATTCATACAATTTGTTCAACCTATGTTAACAAAACCATCAACGCAAGCCAATGATTTGCAAATGATATAACAATGTCTAGTCTCACAGATCCTTTTGTCATTCCCACATCAGGCAATTCCCAAGTATGTTCAGTACTGATCAGCCAAGAGGCAAAAGACGATTTCCCACCCCGGCTCCTTGCATCGTCAAACGGACGGACTTTCACATATATGTCCTTTCGGGACCCTGTCAGTTTACACCTAAGGGCTCGGAAGAGCTACCACTTGCCTATGCTGGCCTTGGAAAGAGGATGCTAAATCTACCGGACAACTTATTGCACAGTGAGGTAATCATATAAACAGACAGTATTAAAGATTTCTCAATGATTTAAAATGTGAATCACTTGCTGAATATTGTATGTTATTTCACTTTGTTTTAAAGACTATGGCTTCGGTTGAGGAAGAATTTCCAAAACTGAAAACATTAAAAGGAGGCTGGATGTTTTTCAAGTCAGCAGGTAATATTGTTCTCATCTCCATTGGTGAAAATGCTGTGTTGTGTTTTTCACACTCAGAAGCCCCACATATGTGTTTTCTGTTGCCCTACTTTGAATCACCATTCATATCACTTCTTCAAGTTGTATAAAACAGTACTAAAGTTTGCCTGACAAAGTGTAACGTATATCCCTAATATTAATGTATGTACTGTCAGGTGGTTTTAAAGCACACTTGTGTTGTTCATATTTTGATTTTCAAATAGGTGGTAGTGGACGTCGAAAGCTGTCCATAATTCCTACTGACTCCGAGGGGTACTCCACAAGGCTCCTCAAAACAGCGTCCAACAACGGAAAAAACATTGTGTTTGTAATTCCACTACAGGAGCAACTTTCTACCGAACCACTACCCTATGACTCGGCAGAGTTTGCAAAGATGCCACAGTCAACCTGCATAACATGTGGCAGTCAAATGCCTTTGCAGCTGTTGCCTTTACATGTGGAGGAATGTAATGACATATTGACTGTAAGCTGTTATTAAAACGTTTCTCTCATTTCTCAAATAAATATGTAATGTTTTAGTTTGCTCAAATGACTGTTTCAAAGTCTATAGAACCAATTCTCTGTACCTTTTTTGTTTTTTAGGAGAGTGAATCTGGGACTTCTCTTGATGAAGTGATTGAGCAGCCAAATCCACCTAACACAGGGATGGGAGAATTGTCAGAGGTAGTTGATGCTGATCCTGTTAAAGTTACTTTGCAATTTAGTATAAAAGCCTTATTGTTTTCAGTAAATAATGACAGCATGATTGCAGGTGTGTATATAGGTAGGGTATAACACATTTCACCAAACAGACTTTTTGCACACTGTCTATGTACTCATTTTTTTATCATAGAATTATGTTTCCTGTATCACTTATCTGAGAGAGAATTATTAAACATAAAACCTCTTATAATAATGTGATATGTTTTAAAGGTATTGACATTTGTTTATGTTTTTTACAGGTTTGCCCTATATGTCTTGAATCTTACCCAATTGATGTCCTCTCATTTCATGCAAGCACATGTGGTGAAGGGTAAGACGTTTTGACTTGTTCAAGCAAAAGATGGAAGATAGACATGTTTTGAGAGAGGTGAACAACATATACAAAGTGTCAAACCTAATAACGATATCGTTTGGTGAATGTGCTTGTTCCTTTTTTGTGTTTTAAAATGCTGTAATGTTACAGCTATAGCAGCTGCATCAGAGCATGTAATGCATTTTTAGGAAATGTAGAAATCTTAACAGCCGAAATACTTATTAGGGATCTGATTTAAATTACTTTGTTTGATATGCAAGAAGAAATATGTAAAAAAAGAAGGGCGCTCACTAGTCTCTATTTTCCATTCCTGTGAGTATGTTTTTTGTTTTGTCTTTTCCAAGAATGGACCCTGCTCATCATAGCGATGCAGCCAGTATGACAAGGACAGAGGAAATGCCAGGACCTTCAGTTCAACGATTGCCAGCAACAGTTTCAGCAGGTTATTTATTCAGAACAATTACTGCTGTGGTGTAGTTTGAAACAGTGACTACTCACAAACACTTAAATAGCAATGATCACCAAAATGAATGTTGTTACATGTTTGATCCAGTAATATGGAAAGGATAATTGATTCCAAGTTACTACCTTTTAATATATTGCTTTAAAATACAGGGCTTACTAAATGAGACAATAAATGAAGTACTATTTTACAATTGAAGCTGACATATTATGAAGTTTATTGTACCAACTGCTTTTTTTCCCTTCAAATTACATTTCAGCTTGGGCCAATGAAGTGGACCCCCGGAAGGCATGTCAGTTGTTCAGAGAGGAACTGCTGGAACGTAACTATGAATGTCCACGCCTCTTTCTGTCAATCGACTTGTTTGACGCAGAAGAAGAAACAGACAGTTCATTGATTTCATTCTTTAAAATGAACAATGTTAACTGGGCAGCTCCATTGAAGTGCAGGCTGAGAGGTATTAATAAATAGTGTAACTTCTCATGTTTCATTATAGGTTGTCATCTGGGTCGAATTTTGCCTTTTTGTTTGTTTTTACTTGCATGTTGAGGATTAAGTTCATGTCCCTTAGACCAGGGAAGAAAGAACTAGTTACATTTATTGTATTGAAAGCTTGAAGGATGATTCATGTTGTCTCTTGGTAAGTGTATGTTGAATATCATCTTGTTGGTTGTACTTTTCTAAATGAGGTCGTCTTTTCAAGGGGATGCAGCAGTCGGCCAAGGTGTCAACCGACACGTTTTGTCAATGGCCATGCAGAAACTGAAGACCGGCTTCAGTATAAATTTAGGTGGGATGTCCCCATTTGTCTTTCAATTGAAATAACCACTTGCAGCTAAATCTTAATAAACCAACAAAGATTACAACATGCATATTCACAGTTGAACCAACACTCAATATAGCTTGACCTAAAAATTACGTTATAGCAATACATGGTGTCTAAACTATTTCTCCTTCTTTCTTAAGGCTGTGCAGCTCTTACAAGCCTTTTTGAAGGCGAAATGGAACATCGGGTTCCCTCCGCAGCTGCTGTGCTTCGGGAAAGCAACCTGTTTGAGATGGCAGGTCGGATGATAGGCCATTCCTTCCTGCATGGTGGTTTTGGTTTCTCAGGACTAAGTGTGCCTGTAGTGACTCTGTTGACTGGTGGGAGCACGGATACTGCAGCATCAGCGCTTACCCTGCTGGATTGTCCTGATCTTGACCACCGTGAAACAATTGGTTTTGTGAGTGTCCTAGTTAAAAAGTGACATGTCATACACCACTGCACCACAATGCTAACATACACTTGTCATCTTGTGCATTATGAAAAAGATTCCATTCATGCGTCAAGGCTGGGCTGTTTAGCTAGAAATGATTTCCAATGCTTTTTTGTGTCCCATTTTGATTTTTCCAGATTTAGGCTTTTTGTCCACTTTTGCATGCATTTAAAAGATGTCCTCTTTTCTCCTGTTTTAGCTCAAGAATACACAACTTACTGCTCAAGAAACCACCAGTGTGACTGATCTTTGCCTGTCCTGGGACCTCCCTGTTCCAACCTCCACCAATCATGACTGGCTGTTCCAGGAACTTCTTTCCCATGCAGTAATCATTTTATATTGTACCATTTTTATTTAAACAATACAATACAATGTTTAGGTAATTAGTAGGTTTGCTTTGTAAGTCCTCCTGTATCTGCTACTGTGGTGTTTTTCCATTAGTGCCTCAGTTTGATTGTTCCTTTTACTTGTAGGTACTTCACCGTGTTAGGCAGCCTATCAAGCAGATTCGCAAAGGCCTTAAAGAAACGGGAATCTGGCCGCTTGTTTCAAATAGGCCAGATGTCCACCCCATATTATTTCCAAGAGAGAAAAATGATGAGCTGAACTCACAGGTAAGTACCATTTTCTTTATTGGATTTATGTTATTCATGGGATTTGTTTGCAAACACTATCATGCAATTTCATTTGTGGGGCTCTTAAACTGGTGTGTAGATCTTAAATCAATGCTTTACAATGTTAAGATAATTCTGTAGCATATAACATGAGCTTCAATCTTAGCAAAGAACACGTTTGTATTTGATCCCCTATAGACTGTGATCCAGAACATCCACTGGCCACAGCCCAAAAGTGACAGCGATGAGGACGAGGACGACACCGTTCCATTGGAGAAAGTCGGTCTCGTCACTGGATTTTTGAGGCAATTCATAGAGGAAGGTAACACTAATTAATGACTGCTAAAGCTGTAGTGCAGCTGAAGAGATGGCAGTTCTGATGAAAAATAATATACACACATCGGTGTACAAATACAAATCTATACATGGGTTAACCGTTGATATTCCTGCAAGTTTTACTGCTCAAATTTAAGTTTTGATATAATGCAATTTGAGGTATCGCATACATAACAAATTCTCTCCCATAGCATCTCCGAAGGTGCTGCGTGACCTCTTGAAGTTCTGGGTCGGGTGGGAGCTGCTCACAACAAACCTTGAAGTTGAGGTTGTTACTTCAAAATACCCAGTGGCTCTCACCTGCTTCCTAAAATTGAAGCTCCCAAGCCACTACCAAACATATGAGAAGTTCCACCAGGACTTGATGATGGCCCTCAGTTCCATCAGTTCAGGCTTTGGGCTTGTGTAGCTACACACTGACTCTCAGTTTGTTTTGTATTTTTCTGGAGAAGGGTTTGCCTCTCTATTCAATACACTGTGTGAGATACAGGGTTACAGTTGGTACACCTACCGTGTTTTATAAATAAAGGACATTTGGAAAAAGACTGTTTGTCCATTATCATTGTTACACTTTAACGGAGCGTCCACACAGCAGCGTGTGTTGACGCTTGGAGTTGGGCGTGTCTGAAGCTTAGGGATTTTTTGCGACCAACAACCAATCACATGAATCTCCCGCCCCCGACATACAAAGCAATAGCAATGTTAAAACGAAGTAAACTGGATATAAAATAATGAATTTTCCCTCCATTTTTTGGAATATGAGGAAATGACCTGCGTAGTCTCTCCCAGCATACACACGGTTTGATTGGCTAGCGCTTGTAATGGCAGATTTTCATAAATGGGATTTCATTGGCTGACGCTTCTGCCGAGTCGCCAAAAGTTGAACATTGCTCAACTTTTGAAGCGAGCAACGCTCCACGTCGCTTTCCAAAATGCAGTTCGGCTAAAAGTGACGTCACCCCATTCAAAGTGAATGGGCAGAAGCGTTGGAAGCTTCAACGCACACCGCTGTGTGGACGGGCCGTAACAATGCCCAATTCCTAGAACAGTAAAGCATTACACTCCGAATAGTTCTTTTACAATGTTTTTATTTTGTACAGAGTGTAAAATGAATGTAATTCTGTTGCTCTGAAACGGTTTTTGATCCTGACTGAAAATGCATCTCTAAAAACACTTCCATTAATTTATAAGTCAAAAGAAAAATGTCTAATCATGCAATTGAGATTAACTTAATCAAGCATAAGCTATGTAAATATAAAATGATTAACTTTCCATCATTGCCAAATAACTGAAATCATGACACAAATCATACTATAGTTGTTAAATGTAACAACTATCGGTGCTCAATTAAATTCTCAATGTATTGGACAGTATTGAGATATATGTCCATTCAGATTCTTCCAATGGATCAATGTTGTCTTGCAGTTGCATAATTTCAAGGTCTGAGAGAGGGAAGTTCAGCGTAGGGACATTGACCCCGGTATGATGCTCATTTGTGTATCCACTCTCTTCCCATTGAATCTCTGGTATGAGTGAACCCTAAAAAAGACAAAGTGAGTGTACAAATATTAAAGCAAGCACTGTGCCATTACTGCTTCTTATTACAAAATATGTGATCAGGCGAAATAAAGAGGGTATGCAATTGTTCTATAATAATAAAAAATGGAGTGATTGTGGAATAATGTTAAGGTAATAGTGTAATATTATAGAAAAGTGTTCTTGCTTGCTCCCAGCAGAGGTTCTTTTAATCCAAGAACGGGAGTTAGTTTATGAATCAGATAACTTATTATACTGTTTGGGTTTTTATTGATTGATAATAAACAAGAGATAGTGATGGTTTTGAAAATTCATAATTTACCTCAGGCTCAGGATCTGCAACAGGATTCAGGTGCTGGCCCACCTGCCACAACTGATTGGGTGTCAGATGTTGCTCTGTCCTGATGGGATGGTTGGCCCAGGCCTCACTGAACACATCCAGGTTGGCTTGGATGCGTGGCAAGAAAACGTAGTGGCAGCAGAAGATGTGCAGGACGTTACTGATGTCAAGCAGGTGTTGTTCCTCAAGAGAGTGCAGGGTGTTGTAAAAGACACCCGTAACACTCATGAACACATCACGCCAGAGGCGTTCAATTCTGTGAGAAGAAAACACAAAAAAATGTTAAACTTAAAAGAAAATTCAAACTGTTCACTATGAACAATTTAAAGTTTCCTAGTCATTGAGTCAATGGCAATGTCTCTAACTGAAAATTGCATTTATTTAAAAAAAATCAACTGACTTGACAGGAGAGTACAAACGTAACATTAAGTGAGTTTTCAAATGTTTGCGTGGCTGGTAAATTTCTGTGAAAATTGTCATTTTCTTCTTTGTGAAGGAATGGTCTCAACATGTGCTTATGAAGGTTTGTTAAAGGGAATATTAAGAAGAAGAAATATGCTCATAAGCTTACAAAATTAGGTTTAACTCACCGTTGATTGTGTACGCTTTTCCCTGCAATGAAGCTGTTACTGTCAGTTCCACGAACTGAGAACATTAATTGTGCTACTCCCACATTTTCTCCACCATGATCTCCTCTCACTCTGGAAAATAAATCAAATAATTATGCATAGTTAAAATCTACGTATTTGAAGGTCCAAAAAACGAGGGGTACAATTCCATAATGATCTACATCCATAATGTGATCACAAATGGCTCTCTCTGGACATACATATTTGAGATATCTGGACAGGTCCTTAACTGTAACCCTTAAGAGTTCTCTTTCACTTTATTAAACCTCGAGTTATCTTCCACACCTGAATGAGGGATGGTTCACATCAGCTTGTGAATAGATTATATTTTCATATTTCTGTACAGTACATGAATCTCAGCTGAGGGATAGAAAAATCTGACATGTCGCTTATATATTGTCATATGTGAGGGGCTCACATAGAATTAACAATTGATATGGCTGTGTCCGACAGCACTTTTGTGACCTAGAAAAGTACCGTTTATAATGGCAATTGTTTTAACTTATATGTTCAGATTGCCTCTTTGAACTAACAGTAAAGCACGACAATATTTGCAATGAATGAGTCCCATCAAAAGTAAAGTGGTCGTCACTGATGCAGCCATTGGAGGGGAACATCTAAATTTGATGGAAAGGTCCGCAATTACACTAATGATTACATATGAAATAATGTGAATACCTCAGAGGAAACCCGTGCTCGTTCACAGCTTCATTGAAGAAACACAAGTGGGTGTCAGCCCGGTTGTTGTCTGCTATCTTCAAGTACATAATCTACACATACAAGTACACATAAAACAACATATTAGTACCTTGATGAATCAGTTTAACTTGAAGCATCTGTCAAATGACAATGTGCAGCATTAAGAGAACAACGCACAACAGAATTATTCAATGTATAACAGAATATCATGATAGCTCAGGCAAGCTTCTTGACATATATTGTGCGGTTACTAGTATAAGTGTTTTAATTATTTCACAAGTTCTTCAAAGTATTTATTTTGAAATTAAGTAAATAAGTAAATGCATATTGTTTGATCTGAATCACTTAAAATATAAGGTGACTTTAGAAGTCCATATCGTCTGTTTGGTAAGAGGCGATATGTAATTAACTATAGGTTCGATTGTGTACCTAAAGATCACCACCTGTTGGTACAGAAAATAAACTGAAGCTTAGAAAAGTAAAACCATCACATGATGTTCGGCAACATTTTGCAGTTGTTGGTTCTTGACAATAGAATAGTCTTACCTTCCTTGAATAGCCATCTATTCCCCCAAAGATAACAAAGTTGTACCTGTCAATGATAGACAATGATATGATTACATACACAAGATATATACAACTAGACATTAAAAATAATAAAATGAACAGATTACATACAGACAGCATGCAGACAAACCTGATGAGCTTGTGGTTGGTGTCAATGTGCACCATGTACTTAGGGTAAGGAACTGTGTATGTTCTCCTCACCACACATCCCATCCGGGTCATCCTGGCGAGCACACCAACACTGTCCACACGATGCATGGATGCATACACCCGTTCCCATTGCACTCTGTGTCCCTTCGCAAGTAGAGCACCTCGGACTACACGGTAGCCAGCATCTGGCATTGCACTTTTTATTGTGGTGATCAATGAATCCAATTCGTCATCAGTGCAGCCACTATATGAAGCAGATATAGAAATGTCATTTTCGGTCATCCGCCTAAATAGCGTTGCTCTAGACACACCCAGGAGTCTGGCGATGCAACTCGATGGCAGTCCCAGTTCAACCAGATGTGTCAGAGCCTCTACTGACACATTCAATCGTGGACGCCCACGTCCACAACATTTTTGCAACTCAAGGGTCACAAATATCTGTTGATTATCTCTCTCTTGTTGGATAAGGCTATTCAGGTCTGCAAGTGCAGACTGTATATTATTCCCTAAATCAACAATGTCACCCAGTGCACTCAATATAACAAAAGCCTGACGGCACGCAAACTGTAGCCCTTCGAGATCAACAGGTGTCCTATCCAAGATGTATGTCAGTCGATCTTGAAGTCTCTGAAGGATTTCACGCTTTACTGATTCCTGGGGGGAAAATAATAGAAAAGATAGATAAAATATGACCAACAGTGCTCAACGTTCGACCGTTTGTTTACCAACACTGGTTAATCCTATTTAACATCATCTCTTAATGTTCAATTCCACCCCATCATTAAACACAATGGAATATATTTTTTAATAATAATTTGAGCAGCACATTTTGGATTAATTCTGTCTAAATTGTCCCTAAAAAACAAAGCAACAGAATGAAAGAAGTTAAAGAAATGTTTGGCTAATGTTAGCTATGTAAGGTTATAATCCTAGGTAGTCTATTAGCATAATATAGCTAACTTGCCAGCAAACGCTAGCATTACATGCCACCCATATTACTTCCATGCTAACACATCACTAACATAACAATAATTCATACCTAAAACATATTTAATCATTCACGCCGAGACACGTATAACTTACACTTGTGCTAGACGCCATGTTGAAGTTGACCTGTCAGCTCCGGAGTCCGGACTGCGCAAAAAGCGTAAATAAAGCGCTACGTCACGAACGCAAGAAATCCTACCCACGTGGGGGCGCGCTCATGTGATTGGCTTAGACTGGAGGAGACATCTGATTGGCTATAGATGAGAGAAATTACAAGTACGAATCGGGTGAGAGTCAGGGGAGTCTCAAAAAACCCACACACGAATGCAAAGCGATCCGTGCACAGAAAGCTGTTTGTGTTTGAAGGTGCAGCGGTTTTAAACGGAAAACTAATATGTGTGGATCAAAAATACACATGTAAAACTTTTTTCTGTGTTTGGATTGTATTTACATGTATATGAAACGGAACACATTTGTGTATGCATTGAAAAACACAAGTGTGGATCCGGAAATACAAGTTTGAATCCTTTTGCGGATCATGAAATACAAGTGTGAATCCTTCTGTGTGCATGTGTGTATTATGAGACTGTTCTGAGCCCATATATCTCTGACAGTGAGGGCAAGCCTACGGACACCACGAGGCCTGTCTGTAAGAAATGTATTAATTTTATTTAATACGAATTATTGTCATTTATTGTATGTATTGTTCTCATTGTTTAAAAGTTTGTGTTATGGTTATGTTCTGGTGTGAAATAAAGCACAATAATTACATTTAAGACTGTTTCCCTTTTTTTATGAAAAGTATCGAAAAATAATCGGAATCGCGACTTGGTATCGAAACCAAAATGTTGGTATCGTGACAACACTACTCCTGACAGTTAAACCTGATATTTAGTAGGTCTGTTAAGTATTGAATGCTGATAATTCTGACGTAATTTGGCCGGTCAAAGTTGTTTGGGCTCGGATAAAATTGCTCCGTTACTTTCGTTCCGTGTTACTTTCGTCCCGGCTCTCCCTACGTGTGTAGGCCTATGTGTGGTGTCAGGTGTCAGTATGAGAGGATGACAGCGCGTCTAATTTTGATGTGGCCCAAGAGCCAATCACAATAATACCTGCGATGCAGTGAACCAATCACTTTTTGAGGGGGGGGAAACCTATGATTAAACACTACTATCCAGTGTTTCCCCTACCATTGTCTTGGAAGGGCGCTGCACCCCGCCAACGGAGCCCCGCGCCCCCCCCCTGAAATTCAAGGTGTTTAAAAAATATATAATTTTTTTTTAAATATATATTTCGCACCAAATTGCAAATAATCTATAACTACTGTCACTTTTTACATTGAACATGTGCTCTTTTATTAAATAAACTAAACGCTTTCATTTGAAGTTGTGAGTTTAGTGTTTTTGACCCTAAGAAACACTGATGCATTAATCAATAACAATAATCCACAGCTCCTCTCTCTGCTCCAGAGGATTTAAAAAATATATATCCTAATGCCACAAAAATGCACCAGTGACGTGGTTGAAATCTTGTCTCCAGAAAACAAAAAACTGAAACAAGCGGTATCAGTGACTGTGTGTTTGATGTGGCTCTTTGAAGTAACATAGAAAAAATGTGGCTCTTAACCTCTGACTGGTTGGCCACCCCTGCCCTAGTAGGACAGTAGGGTATAATGAGTTCTTTAAGGTAAGATGGCGCCTGCCCATTAAGGGCTTTGTAGGCGAGAAGAATAATTTTAAATGATATCCTGTCATCTATAGGGAGCCAGTGTAAGGCAGCCAGAACAGGAGTAATATGGTCCCTTTTCCTAACTCTGGTTAGTACACGAGCTGCAGCATTTTGAATCAGCTGAAGCGACTTGACTGACTTCTTGGTACACCCTGATAATAAAGAGTTACAATAATCCAGCCTTGAAGTAACAAATGCATGGACTAGTTTCTCTGCATCGTTTTGAGGCAAGATATGCCTGATTTTTGCAATGTTACGTAGATGGAAGTAGGCGCTCCTTGAAATTGATTTTATGTGGGCGTTAAAGGATAAATCCTGATCAAATATAACACCAAGATTCCTTACAGTCTCACTGGAGGCCAATTAAT